>NC_137553.1:694785-1182326 GCF_963082525.1 Nesoenas mayeri | reverse complement strand
TGTTCACCCCTCCTTGCAAATGCACCCCTCTCACTTATGGGACATGCGTTTTTATCAGCAACCTTGACTGTCCTAGCAATTAGTCTAAACCTGGGGCTCTTCTGCATTCCATTGCTTCTGTTATCAGCTCCTGTCCGCAAAAACATGCGGCCAACTTTAGAAAAGTGCAGTTACTTAGAAGAACTTAGCTGAAAGGAAAAATCACTAAAAGAGAAACTGGTCTTGTTTTTAACAAAACCAGGACACTGGGTCACCTACATATTTATTCTCTTAAAGTTCTCCTGCTTTCATGAATATCACTATGTTAAGGAAGTTTCTTTTCCCTAGGTTTCCATAGTAGAGACTCAGGCTTGGATTCCAGAAATTCTTAAAAAAATAATTTATTCACAAGGTACAGTGTAGAGCAGCTCGAGCTGGGTGCCTCCTGAAGAGAGACCCTCATCAGAGAAAAATTATATTGGACAATTATAGTGAAATTATAATGGACAATTATATCCCCACAATCAAAGCTCCCACCCTTCATGCATTACTCAGGGCCAGTTGCAAAATTTGAGTCTGGGGTCTCCCTGTTCTTCACTAAATCTCTTTATTTTTGTCAGGCGGGCTGTCAATTAAAGCTCTGACCTTCAGTTGCTATTTTGCACCTGCAGCTGGAGAAAATGTTCTTGCTAACAGCTAAATCATTCTTCTGTTAGACACTGTTCTGTTCCTTGTTTCTAAACAAGTTATATAAGAAACAGTATACGAAATAATTCAATAAGCTAAGACAGTCTATTCCTTAACTACAGCATGTAATGATCCACAGTGCTTCTTTGTACCCTTCTTTTTTTTCCAGAATAAAGCCACAAAACAAAACTAATGTTTTTGGTGGGGTGAGATGGAAAAAGAGGTCAATTATTGTTTCAGCTCCTATTTAAATTTCATATTGTGGTGGTTATGAATTTGTTATGGATTTTCCCTTCCCCGCAGCAAATTGATGATCAGCTTATCCATTTTGCTTTTTGTATGAAACAACTAAGGGCAGATGAAATACTCAGATTTTCAATCCCTTTTTCCTATTGGCAGAAACTAGTCAGGGTTCTGAGAAAATATTTTCAGAGTAGTAACTTCTGAATATGAAAATTTTTCTGACATATATGGTTCAATACATCTTCCTGAATATGTGCAATATTCTCACATTTGACATTTACTATTAGCCTAATCTTTCATTATTAAAATGAGAGTGAGAAAAATTTGGTAATGTTTTTGTCTCCCTCCCAGAGTTGACAAATTAATTCTTCTGTATTTTTGCTGTAAATTAGAACTCAAATTGCTTTGTTTCTGTCATTGTTCATAACAATTTACTTTCACTATTGCATAACAAATCATTCAGAGTATCTAGAAGTAGTCTAATTATTCCTTGTGTGGATTTATTTAAAAAAGAACACCTTGAATAATAACGATGAAAGAAAGAATGCATTCAGAGTTCAGTGATATTTAATGATTTGATAAATTGCAAGGAGTACATTGGTACCCTTCCCTGGAATGAATCAGGGCAGCCTTAGCTTATCTTATCAATAGCTAACTCTGACCCAGTTTTTCATTCTTATGCTTGGAAGTAATCAAATACACAAAAACTTAATTTCTTGCTCAGTCTTTTTCCCTGACATCTACACTGAGGAGAGCCCCAGCTGCCTGGTGCACTGAATTAATGGAATGTGCAACTCCTGGACAGGCTATCACACATTGTTATATTATCTCGCTTTTTTTGAAGCATCTCCTATGAAACTTATTAAAACCTAGAGTTTTTATCTCCAAAGAGTGATATTTATCCTCCTACCATTTTGAAACTGATAATTGATAGTTCATTGTCACTTAGGAGATTCATGTTTATCTATTTTTTGTAGACATATGCTATAGTTTCAGATAAAATTATAGCCTTATATTTCTTACACATTTTATCATATTATTTCTCTTTAACCAGAATTGAATAACTGAAAAAATTTTAGTTGTTGGTAATTCAACATGTGAAAGCCAAGCAAATTTATGTGAAAATCATAATAATCATGCTGTCCTTTTGTAGAATTTACTTGAAGCTTTTTATTTCCTTCCCTCTTTTATGTCAATATTGTTCCATTTCCTGTTGCACTTCTTAGCCCACATCCCATTTCTTTTCACAAGTCTTCCTTTCTCTTTTCCTCAGTGAGATTATGGTATCATTGTCTTGCATTCCTGTTGTTTTTCCCCCATCTATAGTTACCTTAATGACTTGGACCGCATAGCAGATTCAGCCTATTTGCCAACTCAGCAAGATGTGCTTAGAGTTCGAGTCCCGACAACAGGGATCATTGAATATCCATTCGACTTACAAAGCGTCATTTTCAGGTAGAAAAGAAGTTTAACAATCATTTGCTTTGTTTATTTCATTTCCTTTTACATTAGTAATACCATGTACAGAATATTGGTTAAAAGTACAAATTATTCAATGTTTTTAAAATTTGAGCTTGTTCATTTTATTTTCATGTTTTTGTCCATGTATGATTAGCAGCTGTTGGTAAAGATGTCAAGAGGGTGAGAGACAAACAGACCTGTCTTTTTCTGAAGGTAGTTATTATTGATAGAAAAACTGGAAGTAATTTTTTAATAAAATTAATATATCAGTTTTACTATTAATAATAATGTAAAGGTACCACTTCTGTACTTGATTTTTAGAGACAAATGACATTCTGTAAGTTTAATACCACTCCTACAAATAATTTTCCCCACAGCTTATTCTGAGTGCAAATACAATTACTTAAAGAATAACTATGCAATTACAATTTCAAGTTAGACACACAAGTCTCTAGTTACATTGAGACCCATAATGAATTTGGAATATGCTCTGTCAGCAAATTTGAGTTTTTATTTTGACTATTAACAACTTCAGTAAATACAGATTGTATTATATAATATTTATACTCTTAAAATTAGGCAGCCTTGACAAGTTTGGAATTTTTAATAGTAAATTCTAGAATTGTGGCTCAGAATCATGAAAGTTTTGAATATCAGAAATTTAAGGGGTTTGAGACACATAATAATTCAAATTCAGAAATCATATCAGACTACAAAGCAAATACAACAACCTGTTTACTTACAACACATTCCATTAGGCTTCAATTTTTGACATAAACAAACCAAATTGTGTTTTCAAGTAAATTCTTGGATTCAGTGCTACACATGTGATTGTACGTTTATCTGATCAGGTATTTGTGGAAATGATGTGATCATTATTAATTTTGCAGAATGGTGGATGTAGGAGGCCAGCGATCTGAAAGAAGAAAATGGATACACTGCTTTGAAAATGTCACCTCTATCATGTTCCTAGTAGCTCTTAGTGAATATGATCAAGTGCTTGTGGAGTCAGACAATGAGGTAAGCAAGTATCACCATAAATAATGAAAATTAATTTTAAATTTAAAATATTATTTACAATTTGATTAAAGCACAACATTGTAGAGAACTTAAGTAGAAATGTGTGTGTTTTTACATAATTATCTGGATATTAAATTTGTTGGACCAGTAAAGTACAATGAGAGATTGAATACTTCCTGCTAAACAGAAAAACTCAAAGTTTTTAGTTCTTTTAAAATTTTCAAATGATGCTGGCTTGTTCAGCCCTGGCTGTTTTCCAAATGTCTACCAGCAGCCATATGCAACTACAAGTAATGAAATGAGAAGTTCTAATGAGATTGATTCTAATACTCAAATAATATGGCACAACATCATCTCTTCCATGGAGGGTCAGTGGAACCTGTCTATTTTGCTTTAAAAGTGGAATAGCTGACTGTAGAGATGCGAGGGCGAAAACTCATGGACTCCACACAATCCAATATGAATTCAAGTGAAGCCATTTATTACAGAAACAAGCCTCCTTATACATGCAGTTATTTCCTGATCACGTGTCCATGCTCCAAGCATGCATTAGCTGATTGGATATTGTCCATGTTCACGAGCTGTCCATGCGCCTGAGTCTCACTGCTGTTTTTCAGGGTGCTGTTTTTCAGCCTTCGGGCTGGCCTTGAGATTCCTTTGGCTAGTTCAGAAATAAATCTCCATCTAATAGAAACCCATCCACACAACAACCTCAAGAAAATCCTTCAAATCTCCCACATAGAGAAATATAAAATCATAGAATCATAGAATAGTCTGGGTTGGAAGAGACCTTCAAAGGTCATCTAGTCCAACTCCCCTGCAATGAGCAGGGACATCTTCAACTAGATCAGGTTGCTCAGAGCCCCATCCAATCTGGCATCTGCCACATCTCTGGGCAACCTGTTCCAGTATTTTACCACCCTCACTGTAAAAAGTTTCTTCCTCATGTCTACCCTGAATCTTCCCTCCTTTAGTTAAAAACATTACCCCTTGTCCTATCGTAACAGGCCCTTCTAAAAAGTCCATCTCCATCTTTCTTATTGGCCCCTTTTAAGTACTGAAAGGCCAAAATAATGTCTCCCCAGAGCTTCTCTTCTCCAGGCTGAACAACCCCAACTCTCTCAGCCTGTCCTCATAGGAGAGTTGTTCCAGCCCTCTGATCATCTTGGTGGCCCTCCTCTGGAACCTCTCCAGCAGGTCCATGTCTTTCCTGTACTGAGGGCTCCAGAGCTGAACGCAGTACTCCAGGTGGGGTCTCACCAGAGCAGAGTGGAGGGACAGAATCACCTCCCTCATGTCCAGGCTTTCATCCACCAGTACCCCAAAGTCCTCCTCTGCAGGGCTGCTCTCAATCCCTTCTTTCCCCAGACTGTACTGATACCGGGGGTTGCCCTGACCCAGGCACAGGACCTTGCACTTGGCCTTGTTGAACCTCAGGAGGTTCCCATGGGCCCAGTTCTCAAGTTTGTCCAGGTCCCTTTGGATGGCATCCCATCTCTCAGGCGTGTCAACTGCACCACTCAGCTTGGTGTCATCCGCAAACTTACTGAGGGTGCACTCGATCCCACTATGTCATTGATGAAGATATTAAACAGTACTGGTCCCAGTATAGATCCCTGAGGGACACCACTTGTCACTGGTGTCCATTTAGACTTTGTGCCATTGACCACTACACTCTGGGTGTGACCATCCAGACAGTTCCTCATCCACTGAACATTCCACCCATCAAATCCATACCTCTCCAATTTAGAGAGAAGGATGTTGTGGGGGACCATGTCAAAGGCTTTACAGGAGTCCAGCTAGATGACATCCATAGCCCTTCCTTTGTCCACTGATGAAGTTACTCCATCGTAGAAGACTCCAAGGTTGGTCAGGCAGGACTTGCCCTTGAATTACCTCCTTGTACTCCATGTACCTTATCATAGCTTCTGGGAGAATCTGTTCCATGATCTTCCCAGGCATAGAGGTGAGGCTGACAGTAGTTCTGGGGCTCTTCCCTTCCACTCTTTTTAAAAATGGGTGCAATGTTTCATTTTTTTCCAGTCGCCAGAGACTTCACCTGACAGGCATTACTTCTCAAATATCGTGGAGAGCAGCTTAGCGACTATATCAGCCAATTCCCTCAGGACTCTGAGATGCATCACGTCAGGTCCCATAGATTTATGTATTTTCAGATTCCTCAAGTGGTCACCAACCTAATCTTCTTTTACAGTGGGAGGATATTTGCTCCCCCAGTCCCCCTCTCATAGTTCATAGAATGTCCTGAGTTAGAAGGGACTCACAAGGATCACTGAGTCTAACTCCTGTCCCTGCATAGGACAGCCCCACAGTTCATACCATGTGTCTGAGGGAGTTGTTCAGTCTCTTCTTGAATACTGGCAGGCTTGGGGCCAGGACACCTCCCTGGGGAGCATGTTCCAGTGCTCCACTACCCTCTGGGTGAAGAACCTTTTCCTACTGTTCAACCTAAACCTCCCCTGGCACATCTTCCTACCATTCCCTTGTGTTCCATCATTGGTCACCAGAGAGAAGAGATCAGAGCCTACCCTTCCTCCTCCCCTTGTGAGGAAGCTGTAGACTGCGATGAGATCTCCCCTCAGTCTCCTCCGGACTGAACAAACCAAGTGACTTTAGCTGCTCCTCATATGACTTCCCCTCCAAACCCTTCACCAACTTTGTAGCCCTCTTCTGGACACTCTCCAGTAGCTTTATATCCTTTTTATACTGTGGTGACCAGAACTGCACACAGGGCTGTAGGTAAGGCCACACCAGTGCAGAGTAGAGCGGGAAATCACCTCCCTTGACCGACTGGCAATGTTGTGCTTGATGCACCTCAGGACCCAGTTGGCCTCTTGGCTGCCAGGGCACATTGTTATCTCATGTTCAACTTGCTGTTGACCAGAACCCCCAGATCCTTTTCCATGGAGCTGCTCTCCAGCATCTCATACTCCAGTCTGTATGTACAGCCAGGATTACTGTATCCCAGGTGTAAAATCCGGCACTTGCCCTTGTTAAACTTCATACAGTTGGTGATTGCCCAGTTCTCCAGTTTGTCCAGATCTCTCTGCAGGGCCTGACTGTCCTCAAGAGTGTCAACAGCTCCTTCCAATTTTGTGTCATCAGCAAACTTACTTATTATTCCCTCATGTCCTGTGTCCAAATCATTTATGAAGACATTGAAGAGTGCTAGCCCTAAGATGGATCCCTGCAGAACCCCACTAGTGACTGGTTGCCAGCCTGACATAACCCTGTTTACTAGAACCCTTTGAGCCCGGCCTGTCAGCCACCTGCTGATTTGTGTGTTTACCCAGCTGTGTGCTGGTCATCTTGTCCAGGAGTATACTGTGAGAGACAGTGTCAAAGGCTTTACTGAAATACTAAAAGATCACATTGACAAGCTTCCCTTGGTCAACTAAGTGTGTAACCTTGTTGTAGAAATAAATTAAATTTGTTAAGCAGGACTTTCCTCTCATGAACCCGTGCTGGCTGGGACCAATGACTGTGTTGTTGTTCAGATGTTTTTTGATAACTCCTAGAACAATCTTCTCCATATTTTTGCCAGGCACAGAAGTGAGGCTGACAGGCCTGTATTTGCCAGGGTCATCCCTGTTGCCTTTGTTATGGATTAGGACAACGTTTGCCAATTTCCAGTCATCTGGGACCTCTCCAGATTCCCATGAGCACTGAAAAATCAGAGAGAGAGGTCTCGCTATGACGTCAGCCACCTCTTTAAGCACACTTGGATGAATCCCATCAGGCCCCATTGACTTTTAGGGATCCAGCTGGAGTAGCAAATCCCATACCAGTTCCCAATTGACTGGGAGTTTATTGTTCACTCAGCCATGGTTCTCTAACCCAGGGCTATGGGGACCTCCAAGTCCATCTTCGTTGTTTAAGACCGAGGCGAAGAAAGTTTCTTTTCATTACCCTTCAGCTATGTTTTGCAGCTTCATTGCCACACACGTGGAAGACCAGTATAGTGGGTAGTAGTCTGAGGGCAGTACCAGGTTAGGAAGTTTCCTAGTGATGTCTTTAACCCAGGGCCCAGGAAGGCAGCAGACTTCCCTAAGAGGAGGGTCTGTCCGGCAAATAAGATCCTCTGTTTCCCTCAGAAGGGAGCTGTGGGGAACTACGGTGGGTCCATGGATTCCCTGACGGAGGGCATGGCAACAGAAATTAGCCTTGAAGATATGAAGGCCTACCCATGAGAAAGATGGGAGTAAAGGAGTATCTGGAGATGTGAAGGATGTACCCATGAGAGAGAAGGGAGTAGAAGAGTAACATTGATGATAGCAAAAATAGCCAATGAGATGTTACTGCTGTAACTTGTAACCAATAGTGAAGAGACACATGAATTGGTAAAACTGTATAAAAATGCACTTGTGGCAATAAATGGCATCTACTACTTTCATCCTGGAAGAACTTGGTCTATGTTGTTTGTCCATCTCAACCACGACAGGTCACCTACAACTATAAGCCGACTTCCTCGTGGAGGTGGTCGTAATATGGGGGATAGGCCTTTTTGATCCTGTCAGCACCTCTGGTGTAGATGGACCTTCATCTTCCTCATCCATTGACTGGCCTTCCACATCCAGAGCCTCATACCTGTTGTACAGAGGGACCTGGGAGGGCAAGGTGGGCAAGGGGAGGTTTTCACCTGCCACCCCGAGTGTGGACTCACCTCCATTCTATTGAGCTACTGTCTTCAGTCTGGCAAGGGGAGGATACAGGACCCCCTTGATCTTGTTTTTTTTCTGGTGGTCGTTACCTGTCTGAGGGAGGCCAGAGCATGGTCCTGTTATCCCCAAAACAGGGTTCTTTACCAGATGTGCATACAAATGAGCCAAAATTAGCACACAGAGATATTTTATTACAGACTGGAATAAAGCCAGCATTCCAACAGGGAAAGTAAAAGGCATTATATAAAAAAATCTTATCACTACGTTCACACCCTAAAGAGCCAGTTGGTTACATGTTTGCATATTGCATTACATAATCCTTTTAGCATATAATGAGCAGCATTCAGCTAAAGGACACTTTATCCAACAATCTTGACATATGTGTTAAAGCAAGACAATTAATTGTGCGGGCTTCAAAATGTGTAAAGCTGTAAGGTCAGTACTGTCAGTAGTTTGTGATTTGCAAGTCACTCTTATCTTGGTTATATGAGCAGACTGACCTAAAACTGAAAGGATTTACCTATCTTTAGATTAGCAATTGCAGACAGGATTCATTCTTTTAAGTGATGACAGCAGTTCCCCCTTTGAGACTATTTTCTATACATCTATATATCAAAGAAGTTTCACCTTTTCTAAACTCTTTTAACTGCAACACAACACCTAATCACACATTGCAACATAACATGCAAACATACAAATATAGCAATTGCTTATACAATAATTGCAATCAGTTTCTTAATCCATGTCTGTAAATCAGGAATCCCAGACATCAGTCATGTCCAAATTTCTTGAAATCTGTAAGAGGTATTGTTTTTCTGCACCTCATGCAAGAGTACAGTAATTTTCCTAATCTCCTGTCGTTTGTGATCCTTTTAGATTGATCAATATCCAAATCAAGTGTTTTCCCAAGAGTAGTCCCAAGATATATTAATAGGAAGGGGTATTCCTAATATAGGAACCCCTTTATTTGAATTCTCCAGGAAATGTGTGCATGCTCAGCAACTAGTCTTGTTAGCTATCTGCATGGTCTTCTGGATCATCATAAAATGTACATTTTGGGTCCATGGAATCTCCTGATTTAACAGTCTGTGGACTTACTATACCATATGACAGGCAAAGACTTATGTAACTGTAATACATGTTGTGCGAGTTTGACTGAAAATGAGTTAATTTTCTTCCTGCAGTTAGAAACCTGTTTTTTTTCATAGCTAGCACAGACTTAGCTTGAGAACAAGAGATAACACCCCAGCACAGAGTTCATTTTTTTAATTGCTCTGGTCTGAGAGCCAAAGACGTTTTTAGCGCTCTGCCCACAGGTGCGAGGCATCAAGGAAGAGGGGCATAGATGGGGCAGAGCTTGACTGACATCCAGACTGATCAATAACAATATTCCATCCCATTAGCTTCATGCTTCATATTTAAGGAGAGTTGGGATCTTCTGCTCTTTCTCTCATGTGTTCTTTCTTTGCCCTTTTTGTCGGAGCTGGGGAAGTTCTGTTTGGGACATTTAATTAGGCCTTTTGCTGTTTTGCAGAGGCTTCTGGGCCTTTTTGCCTTTTTTCCTTTTTTTCTCTCTTTGGGATCAGCTGTTTGGGACCAGGTGCTGCTTCCTGGGACTGGCTGCTTGGTGTGGACGGAGTTTGTGAGGAATTGCATTGAGTATCTTTTATTTTATATTCTATTACTATTTTATATATATATTTACTAGTAGTGTATTAGTATTTTGTTATTTATTAAACTCTGTTTATCTCAATCCAAGTTTCTCTCTTCCCCTTTGATTCTCTCCCCTATTTGGGGGGAGGGTGGGGAGGGGGTAAGTGAATGGCTATTGTGGTTGCATTGCTAGCTCGGGTTAAACCACAACACGTTTAAACAGATATCTACAAAGAAAATAGGCTAATATTAATGCTACAGTCATTAACAAACCTCCTTGAATACAATAAAATTCTGTATAAGATTCTATTTCAGTCCAAGTGCAGTTCACTAAGTTTTCGTAAGTTTTAGTGTTAAAGGCGTGATCTCTTCTGATTTCTACCCAGTCTCTGTACTTTTCTTTAATCTAGTGTGGTGAATCCAGGAATTGATTCCCTTAAGTTTCACAGCTGTGTTATTTACCAACAGTACCATCCAGGATCCTTTCTACCACTCTTTCAAAGGTTTGTCCTTTCAGGTCCCAAGTTAGACTGGATCTTCAGGTCAGAAGGGATATGCAGTCACATCCAATGCCACAGGTGCTTTCTCCTGGATGAGATGATGAGAATGAGATGATGAGAAAGTGTTTCCCAAAGACAATATATATTCAGTGAGAATTTGGTTCCCCAAAATATGCATATGATCAGCTTTTCCTGTCAAGTTTACTGAATAGGGGCTCCCATACAAAATTTCAAAAGGGCTTATTTTTACTCTTGGAGTAATACGAATTCTCAGTAAAGCAATTGGCAATACATCTATCCATTTTAAATTAGTTTCCTGATACAATTTAGCTAGTTGCCTTCTTATGAATTGGTTCATTCTTTCTACCTTTCCACTAGACTGAGGTCCCCAAGGGGTGTTCAAATCCCATCTTATCCCCAGGAGAGTAGAAATGGTCTATATTACTTTTGCTATAAAATGTGGGCCTTGATCTGACAAGATCCCACATGGAACCCCAAACCTTGGTATGATTTAATTCAATAATTTATTTGCTACTTCCCTAGCTTTGTTGATCCAACATGGGAAAGCTTCAAGTCATCCAGAAAAGGTATCTACTAATACCAAAAGATATTTATAATTATTACACTTTGTTAATTCAGAAAAATCAATTTACCAATATTCTCCTGAAAAATTCCCACTTTTTACGTCTCCAGGTGGAGGTTTTACCGCTGTCTTACAATTAATTTTACAACATATCACACATTATTTCACTCTTTGATTAGCACAACTTTGCATTTTAGGTCCAATTGCATATCTTTTAACATTTTCTATCATAGCACCTGCTCTCATATGGGTTTTGTGGAATCAGGGCACGCATTATCACTCCATTGGCCACTTTCTTTGCAGTTTCATCAGCTTTACAATTGCCTCATATAATTTCAGACTGTCCAAATTGGTGATCCTTACAGTGCATTACTGGCACCTCTTTAGGTTTTAGAACAGCTTCTAATAGCTTCAATATTTCTTGCCAATGTTTGATACATGACCCCTGTGAAGTCAGATGCCCTCTTTCTTTCCATATTGCCCCATGTGCATGTACAATTCCAAAAGCATATTTAGACTCTGTATATATATTAACTTGCTTATCTTGTGACAATTCTTAGGCTCTGGTCAAAGCAATCAGCTCAGCTTTCTGTGCTGAGGTATTTGATGGCAATGGCTGTGATTCAGTTATGTTCTCTAAAGTTACCATAGCATATCAAGATCATCGTTCCCCACCTAGAGTAAAACTGCTCCCATCTTTATAGAGTCCACTCCAGATCTTCCAGTGGAATATCCTTTAAATCTGGTCTGCTAGAAAATACTAGTTCAATAGTTAGTATACAATCATACTCCAAATTTTCATCATTAGATACAGGCAAGAAAGTAGCAGGATTCAAAGATGTTGTTGTTTTAAAACTTACATCATCCTGTTCCAATAATGCTGCTTGGTACTGTAACATTCTGCTAGGTGAGAGCCAATGGTGTCCTTGTTGTTCCAGCACTGAGGCCAAAGCATGTGGTACAAATACAGTAATCTGCTGTCCCAAAGTTACTTTCCTTGCCTCTTGAATCAGCAACACCATCACAGATACCTGCCAAGCTTTTAATTCTTTCATCAGTACGTTACCAAACACAGTAGGACTGTTCTTAAATCCTTGTGGCAAAACAGTCCAGCAAGCTGGACTGTTTCCCATTCCAAGGTGAAAAGCTTCTGTCTCTCTGAATCCGATCGTATACAGAAAAAGGCATCTTTCAAGTCTAAAACAAAATAAACATTATTTCCTGCTATATTAGTCAAAAGAGTGTAGGGGTTTTGGCACTACCAGGTGCACATTTATCACAGTCTTATTAATGGCTTTCAAATCTTGTACCAACCAGTATTCCATAGAATGTGGCTTCTTTACTGACAAAATGAGAGTATTATTTTCTGATTGATATTCCCGCAGAAGTCCACCGTGCATAAACTTCTTTATCAAAGTCTCTAACCCAATATTAGCTTCCATTTTCATTGGATATTGTTTTTTTCCTTACTAGCTTGAAGTTCTGTTTCAGTTCTGTCTTTGCTGATGTAGTGTTGGCTTTACCAGGTACTTCAACTGCCCATACTAGTGGAAATACAGCATCCAAAATTTCCTTGGAGATTTCTTGCTCACTTCACTGTTCTGATTGCAGCAAGTAGATCTGCACCTTCCAAGCATTTTCTTGTGGGATATGGAGCTGAACAGAGTTCTCAGAAAATGTTATTTGAGCTTTTAATTTACTTAACAAATCTCAACCTAAGAGAGGTACAGGGCTTTCTGGCATGTATAACAATTCATGTGTTCAAGTTTTGTTCCCAATTTGGCATTCTATTGGTTTCAAAAACAACCTTAACACTTTCTTTCCTGCGACCCAAACAACTGGCATGGTGAATGTACTGAGAGATCCTTTACAATTAGTTACTACAGAAGAAGTTGCTCCTGGGTCTACTAAAAAAATCTATAGTTTCATTTCCCAGCTTTATCAGAACCAAGGGATCTGCTAGGGATGTGTTAAAACAAGACTCAATTAATTGTGCGGGTTTCAAAATGTGTAAAGCTGCAAGCTCACTAGTGTCTATAGTTTGTGGTTAGGTGTTTTGCAAGTCACTCTTTGTTATATGAGCAGGCTGACCTAAAACTGAAAGGATTTACATATCTTTAGGTTAGCAATTCCAGACAGGGTTCATTCTTTTAAGTGATGACAGTCCCACCAGTCTGTCTTCTTCTCAGACTCCCTGATGCTTCTTAACCTTTCTACTTCCTCTCTCAGCTCTACCACCAGGCTGAGCAGATCATCCATCTGGTCACACCTCACACACCTGTTATCTCTACTGCCATCCCATACCAGTGAGAGCACTAATAATGTCCTGAGTCTGAGGTTGAAAGCTAGTGCATCCATGAGACAGTGTGCTGAAAATGAGTTAATTTTCTTCAGGCAGTTAGAAACCTTCCTTTTTCATAGTTAGCATGGTTATTGTTTGGATTTAGTTTGAGAAAAAGAAGATAACAGAATCACAGAATCACAGAATCAACTGGGTTGGAAAAGACCTCAGAGATCATCGAGTCCAACCCTTGGTCCAACTCTAGTCCATTTACTAGATCATGGCACTAAGTGCCATGTCCAATCTCAGTTTAAAAACCTCCAGGGATGGCGAGTCCACCACCTCCCTGGGCAGCCATTCCAATGCCTGACCACTCTCTCTGTAAAGAATTGCTTTCTAATATCCAGCCTAAACTTCCCCTGGCAGAGTTTAAGCCCATGCCCCCTTGTCCTATTGCTAACTGCCTGGGAGAAGAGACCAATGCCCACCTGGCTATAACTTCCCTTCAGGTAGTTCTAGAGAGTGATGAGCTCACCTGTAAGCCTCCTCTTCTCTAGACTAAACAAGCCCAGCTCCCTCAGCCGCTCCCCATAGGTCTTATGTTCAAGTCCCTTCACTAGTCGTGTTGCTCTTCTCTGGACCCGCTCCAGCACTTCAATGTCTTTCCTCAACTGAGGGGCCCAGAACTGAACACATTACTCCAGGTGTGGCCTCACCAATGCAGAGTACAGGGGAAGGATCACTTCCCTTGTCCTGCTGACCACGCTATTTTTGACACAGGACAGGATACCGTTGGCCTTCTTGGCCACCTGGGCACGCTGATGGCTCATGTTGAGCTTCCTGTCAATTAGTACCCCCAGGTCCCTTTCTGCCTGACTGCTCTCCAGCCACTCTGTGCCCAGCCTGGAGCGCTGCAGGGGGTTGTTGTGACCAAAGTGCAGCACCCGGCACTTGGCCTTATTGAACTTCATCCCATTGGAATCAGCCCATTTTTCCAGTCTATCCAGATCCCTCTGCAGAGCCTCCTGCCTTCCAGCAGCTCCACACTCCCTCCCAACTTGGTGTCATCAGCAAATTTGCTGATGATGGTCTCAATCCCCTCATCTAAATCGTCAATAAAGATGTTAAACAGGACTGGACCCAACACTGACCCCTGGGGGACACCACCAGTGACCGGCCACCAGCTGGATGCAGCCCCATTCACCAGCACTCTCTGGGCCCGGCCCTCCAGCCAGTTCTTAACCCAGCAGAGAGTGCACTTGTCCAAGCCACGGGCTACCAGCTTTTGCAGGAGTATATTATGGGAGACAGTGTCAAAGGCCTTGCTGAAGTCCAGATAGACCACATCCACAGCTTTCCCCTCATCCACCAGGTGAGTCACCTGATCCTAAAAGGAGATCAGGTTGGTCAGACAGGACCTGCCCCTCCTAAACCCATGCTGGCTGGGTCTGATCCCTTGTCCATCCTGAAGGTGCTGTGTGATTCCATTCAGGATGATCTGCTCCATAACCCTGCCAGGCACCGAGGTCAGGCTGACAGGCCTGGAGTTGCCAGGGTCAGCTTTGCAGCCCTTTTTGTGGACTGGGGTAACATTGGCCAATTTCCAATCATATGGGACCTCCCCAGTTATCCCGGACTGTTGGAAGATGATGGAGAGCGGCTTGGCAAGTTCTTCTGCCAGCTCCCTCATCACCCTAGGATGGATCCCATCTGGTCCCATAGACTTGTGAGGATCCAGATGGCTCAGTAAATCACCAACTATTTCCTCCTGGAATACAAGGGGCCTATTTGGCTTCCTATCTCTGTTAACCACCTCCAGAGATGAGTTGTCCTGTCACCTCGGCGCAGAGTTAAGGTTTATAATTGCAGTTGTCTGGGAGCCAAGGACTTTTTCTGAGCTCTCTGCCCACAGGTGTGGGCAGCTAGGAAGAGGGACATAGATGGGGCAGACCTTGACTGACATCCAGACTGGTCAGTAACAATATTCCATCCTATTAGCGTCATGCTTCATATTTAAGGAAAGTCAGGATCTTCCGTCTAGGGACATAGTCGGTTCAGAGCTGGGACAGAGACCTCTTCGGGGGAGTTGTGTTTGGGATTTTCTTTATTTTGGCCTTTTGCCATCCTGCTGTTTTGCAGAGGTCTCTGGGCCTTTCTGCCATTTTCTCTCTTCTCTCTCTGGGACTGGTTGTTCAGGACCAGGGTGCTGCTTCCTGGGACTGGCTGCTCGGTGCAGATGGAGTTAATGAGAAATTGTATTGAGTATCTTTTATTTTATATTCTATTTCCATTTTACATATATTAGTAGTAGTAGTATACTCAGTCCAAGAGTCTCTCCCTCCCCTTTTGATTCTCTCCCCTATTCAGGGATGGGAGGGGGGTAGTGAGCGAGCAGCTATTGTAGTTATATTGCTAACTGGGGTTAAATCATGACAGGCTTTTGTGGTGCCCAACGTGGGGCTCAAGACACTAAAATTCAGCACTAAAAAGGGGTAAAATTTGGAGATTTTGGTGTTTTTACTGTTGAGACCCAGGTTCAATTTTCTTGGCATGGTGCCAACTTATAGGGTTGAGAGAATCACAGGTCTACGTGCTTTGAACATCATCTAGCAGTATTAAAGCAGATTGTATTTATTAGTTTAAACATGCTGTGGCAAAAGTTGTATCAGCTGCTCTCTACAGTGTGTTCTGCGGTACCTTATTTGTGCTGAGTATATTTTATGAACACTTATGTCACTTATGTGACAGGCATGGCAGCTACTGCAGTGCCCAAGGCAGCTGCTGTAGCCACTGCACCCCCCACACAGGGCAAGGCAGCAAAGGTAACTATTACACCTCCCACATCAGGCAAAGCAGCTACTCCCCCCCAGCACCAGGCACTGCTGCTACTCCTGCAATGGGCACTGCCCACACTGGACACTGTTGCTGCTGCTTCAACCTCCACAATAGCCACTATAACTATGCTAATGCCAATGATAGTCGCTTAGTCTCTGGAAAAAAATCAAGAGATGACAAGCCCATGTCAGCATCAGTTGCCCCTGTAAAGAGAGTCACAAAAAAGACTACTCATGCCACAGATAGATAGTCAGGGGGAATAATTTGTACACGACCCATGTGGTGCAAGTTTGTACAAAGAGCACCACTGGCCTATGCTAGGTCATTGGCATCAATGTGATGGACAGATACAGTTGTAGAAAATGTGAATGATGTCATTAACCAACTTTGGAACTTTGAGGACAACCTCACTATCTCTCTATGGGCTTGAGTCTCGACTGCAGAGAAACTGTGTGAAAAAACTGATGACCGGTTTGAAAAGCTGTTAGGGAAATCAAAGCACTCAGAGAGGGCAGGTTCTATTCACCACCTGTGTGAAGCAATATTTCAGCTATTAGGATGTCACAGGGGAGTAATTTAGGATTCTGCTTACTGCAGAACAATGTCTAGATTTCTGAAAGAAAAGCGGGACTTAAAAGAGTTTGATGAAAGGTTCACTCTATTATTTATTGCATGAAGGAAAAATGCTGCTTACTTTCTCTCCAGGAGCCTGAAACCTGTTCACAGAGCAAACTGTCAGGCATCTTCTCTCCAGGGGGCTGTACCAGTTTGTGAAGCAAACTTTCAGGTGTCTTCCCTCCCTGATAACCATTTGCTCCAGAGTCTGTATTTTAGAACTCTGGAGGCAAACTTTTAAGGGAGGTCTGATACTCGTTCATGTAGCAAACTTTCAAGCATTTCCTTCCCTGATAGCCGTTTGCTCCAGAGTTTGTATTTTAGAAATGTGGAGGAAAACTTTCAGGTGAGGCCTGATAACCATTTGCAGAACAAACTTTCAGGAAACAAAATTCTCATAAATAAAAAAAAAATAATAAAAATAATGGAGTGGAATAGAAGGAGGGCTGGCTCAAGCTGGGTACCTGCACAGAGGTCCAACCCAAGCATAGAAAACCATGATTCAGTCCAATAGCAATATTTCAGTTTGGGGTCTTCTTGCTTCTCATTGGATCTTTTTCAGTGATCTCATATGTGCCTTTGTTTTGTTCAGCTGTAGATGTTGTTTATAGTCCATAGCCTTGCCAGTACTGTTTTGTCTGAATAAATCCTTTTCTTCTCAGTGAAGTGCAAAACAGGCCCCATTTTGTAGATGACTGTAATGTCTCCGCATTAGCCTTGAAATTGTTAGTTTTCCCCATTCAACTCCATTCTTCCCAGCATAGTGCA
The DNA here is from genome assembly GCF_963082525.1 of Nesoenas mayeri. Lineage (NCBI taxonomy): Eukaryota > Metazoa > Chordata > Aves > Columbiformes > Columbidae > Nesoenas > Nesoenas mayeri. The sequence goes on along the minus strand of NC_137553.1, from coordinate 1,165,022 downwards.
AACTAGACCTTATCTTGCAAGTGTTCAGTGTAGTTTGTAGTTGCTTTTGGTAAATATGAGCAGAACTTTACAGCTTAAGATTTCAGCAACTCCAGCTTACTAAGTAACAGGAAGCAGAGTGTGAAAAGGAGATCGACTGGTGGAGTAACTCCCTGGCGTGCCACTCAGAGAGGCTTCAGGGGGATAACCCCCAAAAGGTGATGGACCCCCTGCCCTGTCAGGCAGAGGCTGAAGATCCGAGACAGCCCCTGCCCTGTCGCTATCGGGCAGAGGCAGGGGACCGAAAAGATGACAAGAGTTGGAAGCTAGTTCCAGTTAGGTGCTGCGGGCAACCCCCCTCCCTATCTGTTTTGCTTCCCCAGGTGCCCCTCTGTAACAGGTTTGAGGCCCTAGATCTTGAAGAAGAGGTAGGTGAGGATGTGGTGTGAGGCCCAAGGTCACATAGGAAGAGGCAGTTGACCCCACGCCTCAAGACCACCTCAGATAAGAAAGAAAGAAGGGTAATTGTAGTAGGCAATTCCCTTCTGAGAGGGACGGAGGACCCAATATGCAGAGTTGACCCTCATCGTAGGGAAGTGTGCAGGCTACCTGGAGCTCAGATCAGGGACATCACCAGGACGCTCCCCAACCTGGTGGACCCAATAGACTACTACCCACTGCTGATCTTCCAGACAGATGGGGAGGAAGCTGCATCCCGTAGTCTGAAGGGAGTGAAGAAAGATTTCAAGGCCTTGGGAAGGATGGTAAAAGAGTCTGGGGCTCAAGCGATTTCCCTCCTTCCAGTTTTGGGTGAAGATATGGGAGGGAATGGGAAAATTCAGTCTGTGAAAAATTGGCTACAAGACTGGTGCTACAGGCAGGGCTTTGGGTTCCTTGATAACGGCTGGTTTTACAAAACACCAGTCCAAGCAGTGATACATGGGAAAGGTTTATCTCACAGGGAAAAGGATTCTGGGTCAGGAATTAGCAGGGCTCATTTGGAGAGCTTTAAACTAGGCTCGAAGGGGGATGCGGTTGTAGCTGGGCTTGTCCCAGTGGGGCAGCATTCTAGAGTTGATGAAGGCTGGGAGGCCTCCCACCCCCCTAGGGTGAAATCAGTGTGCTCAGCTCGCTCTCTGAAATGCCTGCACACCAGTGTGCACAGCACGGGAAATAAGCAGGAGGAGTTAGAAACCTGTGTTAGGGCAGGAGATTATGATCTGGTAACAATTACAGAGACATGGTGGGACAGCACACATGACTGGAATGTGGTCATGGATGGCTGTGTCCTTGTCAGGAAAGACAGGCCAGCCAGGCGTGGTGGTGGAGTTGCTCTTTGTGTGAGAGAGCAACTACAATGTATTGAGTATTGTCCAGGCCCGGATGAGGAGCGAGTTGAGAGTCTGTGGGTGAGAATGAAGGGGCAGGCTGGCAGGGGTGACACTGTTGTGGGTGTCTATGACAGGCCACCAGATCAGGGTGAGGAAGTTGATGAGGCCTCTACAGGCAGCTGAGAGCAGCCTCACAGTCACAGGCCCTGGTTGTGGTGGGGGATTTTAACTTCCCTGATGTCTGCTGGAAGGACCATTCAGCCAGCCAGCCAGCCACAGTCCAGGAGGTTCCTCCAGTGCCTTGACGAGAACTTTCTGATGCAAAGGGTGGAGGAGCCGACCAGGAGAGGTGCTCTGCTGGATCTCATCCTCACTAACAAGGAGGGGCTGGTTGAAGCAGTAAAGGTTGAGGGCTGCCTTAGTTGCAGCGACCATGAGATGGTGGTTATTAATGTTTATAAATATATAAAGGGTGAATGCCACGAGGATGGAGCCAGGCTCTTCTTGGTGGCAAACAATGATAGGACAAGGGGTAATGGGATCAAGCTGGAACACAAGAGGTTCCACTTAAATTTGAGAAAAAACTTCTTCTCAGTAAGGGTGACAGAGCACTGGAACAGACTGCCCAGGGGGGTTGTGAAGTCTCCTTCTCTGGAGACATTCAAAACCCGCCTGGACATGTTCCTGTGTGACCTCACCTAGGCGTTCCTGCTCCAGCAGGGGGATTGGACTAGATGATCTTTTGAGGTCACTTCCAATCCCAAACATACTGTGATACTGTGAGTTCAGGATCTCATGTGGTAGGAGCAGGATAGCAAGCAGAATTGCAACCCTGGACTTCAGCAGGGCCAACTTTGGCCTTTTCAAACAATTGCTGGGGGAAATCCCATGGGCAAGGCTGCTTGAAGGCAAAGGGGGGCCCAAGAGAGTTGGTTAGTGTTCAGGGACTGCTTCTACCAGGTTCAATATCAGAGCATCCCAACACGTAGGAAGTCAAGGAAGGGAGCCAGGAGATGTGCGTGGTTAAACAGAGAACTGCTGGGTAAGCTCAAGTGGAAGAGGAGAGTTTATAGATCATGGAAGGAGGGGCTGGCCACTTGGGGAGAACATAAGGCTGTTGTCAGAGACTGTAGGGAGGCAACTAGGAAAGCTAAGGCCTCCTTAGAATTAATCCTGGTGAGAGGGGTCAAGGACAACAGGAAGAGCTTTTTCAAATACGTGGCAGAAAAAACTAACACCAGAGGCAATGTAGGCCCACTGATGAACGAGGTGGGTGCCCTGGTGACAGAAGATACAGAGAAGGCAGAGTTACTGAACGCCTTCTTTGTCTCTGTCTGCTCTGCCGGGGGCTGTCCTGAGGAGCCCCGTACCGCTGAGGCCCCAGAGGAAGTCGGGACAATGGAGAAGTTTGCCTGGGTTGAGGAGGACTGGGTTAGGGAGCAGATAGGCAATCTGGACATCCATAAATCCATGGGTCCAGATGGGATGCACCCGCGGGTGCTGAGGGAGCTGGCTGAGGTCATTGCTGGACCGCTCTCCATCATCTTTGCCAAGTCTTGGGAAACGGGAGAGATGCCTGAGGACTGGAGGAAAGCAAATGTCACTGCAGTCTTCAAAAAGGGCAAGAAGGAGGACCTGGGTAACTATAGACCAGTCAGCCTCACCTCCGAGGGAATTGAGTGTACTATCAGCAAGTTTGCTGATGACACTAAGCTGGGAGGAGTGGCTGACACGCCAGAAAGCTGTGCTGTTATCCAGCGGAACCTGGACAGGCTGGAGAGTTGGGCGGGGAATAACCTAATGAAATTTAACAAGGGAAAGTGTAGAGTCCTGCATCTGGGCAGGAACAACCCCAGGTTCCAGTATCGATTGGGAAATTACATATTAGAGAGCAGTGTAGGGGAAAGGGTCCTGGGGGTCCTGGTGGACAACAGGATGACCATGAGCCAGCACTGTGCCCTTGTGGCCAGGAAGGCCAATGGCATCCTGGGGTGTATTACAAGGAGGGTGGTTAGTAGATCGAGAGAGGTCCTCCTTCCCTCTACTCTGCCCTGGTGAGACCACATCTGGAATATTGTGTCCAGTTCTGGGCCCCTCAGTTCCAGAAGGACAGGGAACTGCTGGAGAGGGTCCAGTGTAGGGCAACAAAGATGATTAAGAGAGTGGAGCATCTCCCTTATGAAGAAAGGCTGAGGGAGCTGGGGCTCTTTAGTTTGGAGGAGACTGAGGGGTGACCTTATGAATGCTTATAAATATATAAAGGTTGAGTGCCATGAGGACGGAGCCAGGCTCTTCTCAGTGGCAAACAATGATAGGACAAGGGGTAATGGGATCAAGCTGGAACACAAGAGGTTCCACTTAAATTTGAGAAGAAACTTCTTCTCAGTGAGGGTGACACACAGTGGAACAGGCTGCCCAGGGGGAGTGTGTAGTCTCCTTCTCTGGAGGCATTCAAAACCTGCCTGGACATGTTCTTGTGCGACCTCACCTGGGCGTTCCTGCTCCAGCGGGGGGATTGGACTAGATGATCTTTTGAGGTCCCTTCCAATCCCAAACATAGTGTGATACTGTGATACTGTGTGATACATATTCTATATTTAGAACAGCTTCCTGTGATCCATGCTTGAATGCAACTTATCCTGGAATATGGAATAATAATATACTTTGTAGGAAACATCCTTTATTTAAGGAAACAAGTTGATTTTTAAAAAATATTTTAAAATAAGTTTAACTTATTTAAAGTTTAACTTATTTAAAGTTTAACTTATTTAAAAATAAGTTGTAAACTCATGTGAGAGCTGATCCCTTCATTTTTCTTTTCACTGCTAATTCTGTCAGGCTTTTCTGGAAAAGTGAAAAGGTCAAATACATCTGATAATTTAACTTATGTTAATGTGGGGAGGTGTGACTAGTGGGTCTGAGGGTGTAAAGTTTCTGGGTCTCCTAAGAGGTTAGGGGAAAATAGGGTTAAAGCTATTAAAGGGAGGAATATTAATATGAAGCCTAGGATGTGTTTTAGAGAGAAGTAAAGGTGGAATGGGATTTTATCACAGTCTGATGAGATACCTAGGTGGTTGTTTGAGCCTGATTCATGGAGGAATATGAGGTGGATAATGGTGAGGCCTGCAATTATAAAGGGGAAGAGAAAGTGGAGGGTGAAGAATCGTGTTAATGTGGGATTGTCTACTGAAAAGCAGCCTCAGGCCCATGCGATGAGGGTTTGGCCAATATAGGGAACAGCTGAGAATAGGTTAGTAATGACTGTAGCCCCTTACAATTATATTTGTCCTATGAAGGCAGTTGCTATGAGGGTTAGTAGGAGGATGATGCTTGTGTTTCAGGTTTCTTTGTGTAGGTATGAGCCATAATAGAGTCCTCATCCAATGTGTAAGTAAATACAGATAAAAAAGAATGAAGCTCCATTTGCTGAAGGTTACAGATTAATCAGCTGTATTGTATGTTTTGACATGTGTGGGCAACAGATGAAAAGGCTAGGGTTGTATCTGCAGTGTAGTGTGTGGCTAATAATATGGTTAGGATTTGTGTAGCTAGGTAGATGCCTAGCAGGGATCCAAAGTTTCATCAGGTGGAGATGTTTGAAGGGGTTGGTAGATCAATTAGGGAGTTGTTAATTATTTTTAGTAGGGGGTGATATTTTTGGAAGTTGAGGGCCATTGGTTTTGAATCTATGCAGTGATAGGATGAGGATGGATAGTACAAAGGATTCTAGGTAAGCTTTAATTAGACCAGTGTGGAGGTTGATTGAGGTTTTAGTTGTTATAAATTGAGGTTGGTGAGTCCTCCAGGGCCTATTTTCTTGTATCAGGATAAGTCGATGAGGTGTGAAGCAATTTTTTGTCCAGTATTCAGTAGTTTTACAGAGCTGAGTTGGTGGGTTAAGGGGTTGAAATATCCTAATGAGGAGAAGTTTAGGGGGCTGCTTTGTTTTGGCTGGGTTGTGTGTTATGTTGGAGATTTCTAAGGCTAGGATGATACCTAGGATTGTGATGATGATAGTGATGGTTTTTGTGAGTATTGATATAGTTATTGGAGGAGTTTTTTTGGGGAGAATGTAGGATGTAATGAGTAGTCCTGCTGTGACACTGCCTAGGGTGATTTGGGTGATTGGATTGATAGCTACTAGGTTGTTTTCATTTACTGGGGTGATTGAAGGCATGCAGGTGAATCCTGTTTGGACTAGTAGAGTTATGCAGAGACTGTAAGTTGCAGTGAAGGATGTGGCTATGAGGGTTAGAAGTAGCACTCAAGTGTTCAAGTACAAAGTGTTTAGATTTTTGATAATGGGGTCCTTTGAGTAGAATCCTGACAGGAATGGGGTCCCTATTAGGGCTAAATTACCAGTGGTTAAGCAGTAGGTGGTTGTTGGGAGAATTTTCTGTAGGCTTCCTATGTTTTTAATGTCTTGTTCTCTCTCTGTTAAGGCTATGGATAATTGACCCTTAGCAGAGGAATAACATGGCCTTTAAAAAGGCATGTTGAAATGTGGAGGAAAGCTAGTTGTGGGAGGTTTAGTCTGATTGTGACTATTATTAGTCCTAGTTGGCTTGATGCAGAGATGGCAATGATTTTTTGATGTCATTTTGTGTAAGAGCACATGTTGCAGCAAATAACATAGATAAAGCCCCCAAGCATAGGCACAGAGTAAGGGCAGTTTGGTTGCTGGCTAGTAAGGGGTGAGTGCAGATGAGTAGGAAGATTCCAGCTACTACTATAGTGCTGGAGTGGAGTAGAGCAGAGACTGCGATTGGGCCTTCCATAGCAGCTGGTAGTCAGGGGTGGAGACTGAATTGGGTGGATTTTCCTGTGGCAGCTAGGATGAGGCCTAATAAGGGGAGAGTGAGGGTTTGAGTAGGGGAGAAGGCTTGCTGAATTTCTCAGGTATTTATGGTTGAAGCAAGTCATGCTATGCTTAAGATGGGACCACTATCTCTGATTCGGTTGTAGAGTGCAGCTTGGAGAGCAGCTGTGTTGGCTTCTGCTCGTCCCTGTCATCAACCAATTAATAAAAATTATATGATTCCAACTCCTTCTCAGCCAATGAACAGTAAAAACATATTGTTGGCAATGGTTAGTGTTAATATAGCGATTAGGAACATTAGGAGGTAGGAGAAGAATTTTGTAATATATGGTTCTGTGCTTATGTATCATGTTGCAAATTGGAGGATGGACCATGTCACGAATAGTGCGATAGGAAAAATATTAGGGAGTATTGGTCTATTTTAAAACTAAGTGGAATTTTGAAGTTTGTGATGAATTTTCATTCTAAGTGGGAGACAATGCTTTCTGAGCCTGAGTATATGAAGAGTATTATTGGTACCAGACTCATTAGGAATGCAGTTTTGACAGTATGTGTGATGATGGTTGGTGAGTTTTTGGAATTTTTTGATGCTAGTAGGAGTAGCATTGGTGTTAGAATGATTGTTAGTGTGAGGAGAACAGAGGTGTTAAGTAGTAGGGCAGGTTCCATTACTTTTACTTGGATTTAGCACCAAGATGAATGGCTCCTAAGACCAGTGGATTGCTATTATCCTTTAAAAGCAAGGGGGCTGAGGTTTTAGACTCAGATACAGGAATTAGCACTTCTCGTTGGTTGAACCTCCCCTTGGCAGGTAAGAAGGGTTTAACTTCTATTTTAGGATCACAGTCTAATGTTTGGGTTAAACTATACTTGCATGAGAGGATTCCAGAGATGAGTTCAGGTTTTATGATAAGGAGTAGTATAGGAATGATGTGGGAGGCTATGAGATGTTCACATGTGGTTGAGTTTTGAATGGATGTGATGTGGGTTGGTAAAGTCCCTCGTTTGGTTATTAGTAGTATAAATAGGATGTATTAAGCAGTTAATAGGGTTGCAACTCCAGTTAAAATGATCGTAGGGGTAGATCAGTTGAATAGTGCGATTATAACAGTTAATTCTGCTATTAGGTTTGTTGTTGGGGAGAGTGCCATGTTTGTAAGATTGGCTATGAGTCATCAGGTGGCTATCAGTGGTAGGAGGGGTTGTAGACCTCGTGTTAGGAGTAAGATTCAGCTGTGTGTGCAGGATCTTCCTTGATTTTTGTTCTCTGGAGGCCTGTTTGGTAGTGAAACTGTGTTTTTCAGCTCCTAAAAAAAAATCCATAGGTAGCTAATCAGGCCTGCCTTAAAGTTTTCCAAATAAAGTAGTAGAGTTAATTCCTGGTACCAAACTCAATTTGTTCTCTGTTAACTATATCAGGTCAGCCTAACAGTTCTTCAGAATTGTATCAAAACACAACATAATTTTACAGTGTCAGAAAGTGCTTACAAACAAAACTGTATGCTTCACTTACATTTCCATGATAATGCCAGATGCTTTTCAGGAGCAATTAAGCAAGGTTGAAGTAAAGGCTAACCCAATGACATAAGAAACAAATTTACCATTTGCAAGATTTTATGACATAAGACTTTGAGGAACTATTCTCAGGTTATCAATGAGTAAATTCCAATTTTACCTGGAGCTATTTTAAAGCTGATCTCTTTCAAAAAAAAGGATTACTTGCATTTAAAGTTCAGAAAAGTCATGTAAAATAAAATTCTTAAAACTTGATTATTATGTCTTGTACACTTGTCTCTGCCTTAAACCACATGCATTTCAGTACCCATGAATTTGTTGGCTGATCGTAACTTTGTATAGTCAGTATTTATAATGGTACCTGTTACAGATATTGTGACCTGTGTTTTAAAGAATAATTATGCTTGTGTCATTGAATTTGCAAAAGGAAACTGCCTGCATATTTAATTTACTGCTTACCTATGAACTGTAAGTTAATCAGTTAAATCTTACATTTTGGTAAGAAGGTGGAAAACATAAAATGGATCTGTTTATCAAATAATATTGAATTGCATGGACTGATTTTTTAAAAAAAAAAAAAGTAAAAATTATTTTCACAACTGCATAAATTCATCTTTCTTTTGTTTTATTTCAGAATCGAATGGAAGAAAGTAAAGCACTCTTTAGGACAATTATCACATATCCATGGTTCCAGAATTCTTCGGTCATTCTTTTCTTAAATAAAAAAGATCTCTTAGAGGAGAAAATTATGTGCTCCCATTTAGTTGATTATTTCCCTGAGTATGATGGTAAGTATACTGCCACCAGAGCTCATGCCCCATTTACACTGCAGTAATGACAAAATGTAATAGCTTTGCCCATATTTTGCTCAGAGGTTCTTAGGACAAAGATTATCACCCATTCTTCATTCCACCCATTTTCTTCTTTACGGATTGTACTTAATACACCAAATGGTTAGTTTGCAGTTGAATGACTTGCTGGTCATGTTTTTTTTTTAAATTATATGAAAAGGAAAAAAAATATTAAAAATATAAATTATTAATACTCCAAATTTTTAAAGTCACTGAAGTCGTGTGGGTTTTTCTAGATTGCTATAATTTCATTTTATACCTCCATTAATTGTGGGTAGGATGGCAGTACCTTTCATGTGAAATTATTGATTCTAGATGAGTAACGTCATATTAGCAATGGACCTTATTCTGTCTTTGTTCATAAGTTGGGGTGAGGGGTTTGAACTAAAGTATAAAGATAAAATTACATAAAAATACATTTCTCATTTTTTACACAGTGTTTCACATATTCTTTTTTTGATTTTTTTTTTTTTTTTTTGGTTTGGTTTTGTTGTTGTTTGGGTTTGTTTTTTTTTTCTTTTGTTTTGTTTTTTTTTTTTTTTTTGTTTAAGGCTGGATATCTGAACAGAAGTGTCATAAATTCTCTGTAGCTGTCAGAGAAACCAGTAGCACTCCTCCCACCCTTTCATTAGATCATTTCTTTTTTGTTTCCTTTATTTTAATTTTATGTTACTTATATAAATTTTAATATGCTTGTCCCAGAAAACATTACGTGGAACACACAGCTGTTTCTAAGGAAGCTGTACTTTCAGAAAGTTCTTCTGAGGTGAAAAGTTAGGTATTCTAAGGGAACTGATTAGAGGCTTTGGTAACAGAGAGAAAAAAAAAATTCATACAATAACATCTCCTTTGTCTCACTAGAGAGTGAAAAGCAGATTCAAAAGCTACAAAAAAGATTAAATCTCTCATTTTCAAAACTAGAGAGTGATAAAAGGAAAAAGTTTTTTCCTGTTTGAGAGGAAAGGGTGTGTTCACAGTGATCTGCAGGATCAGACACCGTACTTATTTATGAGTCAGTATAATTTTAGTTTGATAGTACTGTACAGAAGAGAACTGACAGCTGAATAGAAAATATTATTGTCCTTTCAAGTTACAAATGTGACAGGTGCCCTAGATGATATCCTGCAGGTGAGAAGGCTCTATGGCTCCTTCTGTTATCATCACTCAGGTGGAGATACATCTGTGTTAAATGCTTGTCCAGAAAAAACAAAACAAACAAAAAAAAAAAACCAAAAAAAACCACAAAAACAGACAAAATTCGCACAGAATACTTGATGTTCTAAGGGACCTCTGCAGATCATCTGGTCCAAACCCCTGCTCAAACAAGGTCACCTAGTGCAGGTTGCCCAGGACCATGTCCATATGGCTTTTGAATATCTCCAAGGAGGGAGATTCCATAGCCTCTCTGGGCAACCTGTTCCAGTGTTCAGTCACCCTGACAGTAAAAAAGGGTTTCCTGATGTTCAGACGGAAACTCCTGTGTTTCAGCTTCTTCCCATTACCTCTTGTCCTGTCACTGGCCTTTCTTCTTTATCCCCTCCCTTCAGCTATTTGTACACATTGATGAGATCCCTGCCTGAGCCTTCTCTTCTCTAGGCTAAACAGCCCTAGGTTTCTCAGCCTTTAATCCAGTCCCTTAATCATCTTTGTGGCTCTTTGCTGGACTCTCTTCAGTATGCCCATGTCTCTCTTGTACTGGGGAGCCCAGAGAAGGACATAGGACTCCAGGTGTGGCTTTACCAGTGCTGAGTACAGAAGGATCACCTCCCTCGGCATGCTGGTAACTTTCCTCCTTATACAGCCCAGGATACCATTTGCAGTCTTTGCCACAAGAGCATACTGCTGGCAAGAGCATACTGGTGCTCTTCTGACAAGCTGCTTTCCAGCTGGGTGGCCCCTAGCATATACTGGTGCCTGGGCTTGTTTCTCCTCAGGGGCAGGACTTGGCACTTCCCCTTGTTGAACTTCATGAGGTTCCTGTCAGCCCATTTCTCCAGACTGTTGAGGTCACTCTGAATGGCAGCTGCTCCTTCCAGTTTTCTATTATCAGCAAACTTGCTGATGGTGCACTCTGCTCCCTCATACAGGTCATTAAAAAGATGTTAAACAGGACTGGACCTGGTATTGAACCCCGGGCTGCCCCACTAGTTACTGGCCTCTAACTAGACTTTGTGCCACTGATCACTACCCTCTGATTCCAGCCATTCAGCCAGTTTTCAATCCCCTTCACCGTCTGCTCGTCCAGCGCATACTTCATCAGTTTCTGTATGAATATCTTATGGGAGACAATGTCAAAAGCCTTACTGACATCTAGTTAGACAATATCCACTGCTCTACCCTCATCTACCAAGCCAGTCATTTAATTGTAGAAGGTTAACAGGTTTTCAATGTCAGCTCAGAGAAACTCTCTTTTTCTTTGCCATGGGTAAGGGAAACAAAAGAAGGTTATGGAGCAGTAGGGCCATAACCAGCAGACCAGACCTGAAAGTTTTTAAGCATCTGACTCTAATTCTACGGGTCTTGCTGGACTTAACCCCTTAGATAAGGTTATGGTTTGATTTGATTTCTTCTGGTGGAAAGATGGGGTGGGTTACACAATCTGTGGCTTGCTCAGGTCACTGTGCGATCTCCTCTGGTGTTCCAGCACCCTGTTTGGAGATGTTGAAGATGGACAGATTTGAAGAACTCATCAGAATTCAGTATTTTTCATCTGGATCACTTCTCCCATGCAGTTTCCTGTGTTGTAACACAATGGAAACAGTAGCATAGGGATGAGAAATGTTAACCATTATGGCAAATTGGACTGATTAAACTAAGTAGTTTTACTACACAGTATGCCATAACAACATTTGATGAGAGACTGAGGCATGCTCAAGAGTCAGAGTATCACATGAATGTACTCTTTCACAACTAATACTAAAATGACTCACAGACTGGAATGAAGTGCTGGAAGAGAGCAAAAAAAACAAAAGGGGCCAAGCTGAGGAAAGAAAGAAGAGAAAAATGTCCATTCACAGTAGCACACTCTCCTCCAGAGTCTTCAAAGAAAATAAATTATTATACTCACTAAGCTAATGTAACCAAGCCAAATTGTAGTACTTTTTATATAGGACTTGACGATGATATAGAGAGACCCTTTGAAGACTGATAAATAGGGAACAATGGACAAGAAACCTACTGATTTGTATTATGATTATTTTCCAAGATTATTTAGTTCATAACCACTTAGCACTGTAAATCTTAATATTGGCTTATTATTTTTTTTTTCTGAATTCCAAGATGGCAAACTTTTTTTTACCTCAGTTTTCCATACCTGAACTCCAGTCAAAAAAAAAATAAAAAAAAAAATATATATATATATGACAATCAGCAGACATGTTATTAGGTAAGCAAAATTTGGATGCAGACATTGAATAGTGCAGTAGATTTTGAGAGAGGGACAACCCTACCTATGTCTACCCACTGTAAAAGTGTTTAACACAATTCTAGGAAGCTGATTAAAACAATAAATGACTTATTTTGAAGAAATCCTTGTCTTTGAAAGTCTAGGAGTCTCCTTTACAAATATTTAAACTTATTAAGAGTTAAAAAAAAAAATAGTAGTAAAATGTATTATTGTTACTGTTTCTGTAGAATATGTGCTGAAGCTAAAGGCTAGAATCTGTTTAGAAATTTTAAGAATTTTGAACAGTCCTCTACCTCAGATAACTTATTATCTGTTTACGTGTTCTTCTCTACTTCTCAGCAAGAATTGTATTCTCCTTCCACAGGGCTTTGCAAGCAATAGATATCAGAAAGCATATGATTTCTCTTCTGTGCTTCCTGTGCTACCTAATTTTTGCAGTTATCCGAATTAGAAATGTTTGCAATTGCATTTATTGTGTAATTATTGAAAGTTATGAGGGCATGTGCTAAACCCCTAAGCACAGATTTCATAACCACTGAAGGACAGAACTACATAATAGCCGAGCTCTAGTATTTATATTGTCATGTAATAAGACCAGGACTAATGAGGAGAGAGGAGGAGAAGGCACAGCAAATATATATGTTCTGTAGAAATCCATATTGCAGAAACATGAGGGCAGGGGAATAATGACATATGAAAATTGCACTGGAACAGAACTGCAGTATAGGAAAACAAGAATTTCTTGTTAATGTTCCTCCATCTGTGCTGCTCTTTTGGCTGCAAACATGAACAAATCCTCACTGTTCTAGACTGCAAGTCATTATTTTGCCATCTTGTGTAAAGCAGAACATGCAGTTTGGTTACATAGCTTTATGAAAGGCAGGTCCTGTTTGACCAACCTGATCTCCTTCTACAACAAGATGACCCACCTAGTAGAAGAGGGAAAGGCTGTGGATGTTGTGTACTTAGACCAGTGTCTTGGTTTTGACACCATATCCCACAGCATTCTCCTGGAGAAGCTGGCAGCTCATGGCCTGGATGGGTGTACTCTGTGATGGATAAAGAACTGTCTGGAGGGCCAGGCCCAAAGAGTTGTGGGGAACGGAGCCAAATCCGGATGGCAGCCAGTCACAAGTGCTGTTCCCCAGGGCCCAGTATTGGGGCCAATTCTGTTTAATCTCTTTATCAATGATCTGGATAAAGGAATTTAGTGCACCCTTAGTAAGTTTGCAGATGACACCAAATTAAGTGGGAGTGTTGACCTGCTGGAGGGTAGGAAGGCCATACAGAGGGATCTGGACTGACTGGATCATTGGGCTGAGGCCAATTGTATGAGGTTCAATAAGGCCAAGTGCTGGGTCCTGCAATTGGATCATAACAACCCCAGACAACGCTACAGAATCGGGGAAGAGTGGCTAGAAAGCCGCCTGGCAATAAGGTATCTCGGCACTGATGAGGCCACACCTTGAACACTGTGTTCAGTTTTGGGCCTCTCATCATAAGAAGGACACTGAGGTGCTGAAGAGTGTACAGAGGAGGGCGACAAAGCTGGTGAGGGGCCTGGAGCACAAGTCTTATGAGGAGCGGCTGAGGGATCTGGGGCTGTTTAGCCTTGAGAACAGGAGGCTGAGGGGAAACCTTATCACTCTATACAGCTACCTGAAAGGAGGTTGTAGCATGGAGGGTGTTGGTCTCTTCTCCCGAGTAGCAAGTGATAGGACAAGAGGAAATGGCCTCAAGTTGTGCCAGGGGAGGTTTAGATTGGATATTAGGAAAAAATTCTTCATGGAAAGGGCTGTCGAGCATTGGAACAGGTTAGGTTAGGTTATGGTTGGACTCAATGATCCTGAGGGTCTCTTCCAACTGAAATGATTCTATGATAGACTTTGTCTTCTTCTGAGAATTACAAACTAAATTTGGATTTAATAGAATTGTTATATATAATTTATATAATATATAGTTTAGATAATTGATTTGTTAGAACATTAGCTTTTTGCAGTTGAACAGCTTCAACTAGCAAGCATGAATATTTTATTATCACTTAAGTAAATGAATTTGTATTGGAGACAGTGTCAGATCATTTTAGGATGGAACTTGATTTTGCTACATTTTAAAAGAACATACTTAGTTACAGTTTAAATATAGTAGATATAGACTGAAAATGGGCCATTTCTATTATTTTTTAAAATATTTATTAGTATAAAGCAACTATTTCTTCTGTTGTTCATTTTGCGTGGCTATAGATCATCGAATTCATCACTCCATTTTAAACATCTTATGGAAGAAAGAGGATAGTCAATTAGAAAAGAACAGGTCTTGCTGTTCAACTTCAGAATTTCCTTCTATTTTTATTTTTAATGGTTCCTACTGAGAATAAATAGTATATAGTGGTATTTATTAGTAAAAAATTTTCCTCCTTCTTTTGTATGAGGATCACAGACTGAGTCTTTCTTCTGTTTTCTACTCCTAAGGTTCCCCTCCTAAAGAAGCTCAAATATTGAACTGACTTTAGGAAAAACTTACTATCTCTTCTTAATTATCAGGACCGCAACGGGATGCACAAGCAGCACGAGAGTTCATCTTGAAGATGTTTGTAGACCTGAATCCAGACAGTGAAAAAATTATCTACTCCCACTTCACATGCGCTACAGACACAGAGAATATACGCTTCGTCTTTGCTGCTGTCAAGGACACAATCCTACAGTTAAACCTGAAGGAGTACAATCTGGTCTAACTGTGCCTAGGAGGCCCTCCAAGACCACCTTCACATGATTGAAGATACACAAGAGGGACTGTATCATCTGTGAAAAAAAATGCGTAATACTAATTTATTGCTGGCTTTGACTCTGTGAATGTCCACAGAGTTTTTAGTTAATATTGTGATTTTATTTAAACTATATGGAGGAAAAACAAAAGATGCTGAAGTACATTCACAGTACATTTCCTTATTTTGTAGTCAAAACCTTGTGACTCAGTGGGGTTTAAATTCTTAGTCACATACTCACAAAAGATAAGTTTTTTGCTACTGAAGCAAAATCAATCTGGATTCCTCTTTCCCCAGTCCTTCTCTCTCCTCCTTCCTCCCACTCCCTTATGTTTTTAAAGATACGGTGGACATTTTCGCAGTTGCATTCTTTGGTAAAATATTTTTCTGTTGAGTGATTTGGTCAGGAAAAATGTTATCATCAGAACTGAAGTTATCAGTCATCACAATTTTACAGAATGTACTTTCTCTAAAGGATCAAAAGCACTGATAGAGTGATTTTTAGATTCTTGACATGGGTGTTTTCATTCTGTCTTCACTTCTGAGGTTAGAATATTGGGGTTGCAAAATAGTAATATTTGTGTATGGATTTAGAATTTAACCATATTTTCACAGTTCAGAAAGATGAATAGAAGACAGTAATGAAATAATTAAAGACAAACCTGGGATGTTCATGGAATATGATAGAATATTTTTTTAATTGCCATGTGCCATTATTTTATCTTTTCTGTATTCACAAATGCCAAACAGAAATGTCATGGACACTACATTTTCCCAGTGGCTACAGCCTGAAACAGTGGTGGATGAGGGATTTTTTTTTTTTTAGGTGTGCATTTTTTCTTAATTTAGAGCTTTTTTAAAGTGTGTTTTTCCGCAGTAGAAAAAATGTCTTGCCAAATCTGGCTTTTTATAAAATCAATACTTTTGAACCATAAGATACTGATTGAAATGCCAAACTGATGGATTGGGAATTGACCTGATTGAGTCAACTGCAAATGATAAACAAGCATAGTTTCAGTCATATGTTCCCTTTTTAAAAAAGTATTCCATTTTCTAATATCAAAAACAACAGTGTGAGAGAATATGCTACTATGTATACATGGAAAGAAGACAGTTCAGCTCTCTCCTTATGTCAGAGATGGCAGGAGATAGCATACAATGTTTTCTGTAATAATATCATAGAATCATAAAAAAGTTTGGGTTGGAAGGGACCTTCAAAGCTCATTTAGTCAAATGCTCTGCAATGCATCCTCAACTAGATCGGGTTGCTCAGAGCCCCATCTAGCCTGACCTTGAAAGTCTCCAGGGGATGGGCATCTACCAACTCTCTGGGCAACCTGTTCCAGTATTTTGCCACCCTCATTGTAAAAAATTTCTTCCTCGTGTCTAACCTGAATCTCTCCTCCTTTAGTTTAAAACCATTACCCCTTGTCTTATTGTAACAGGCCCTGCTAAAAAGTCTGTCCCCATCCTTCTTGTAGGCCCCTTTTAAATACTGAAAGACTGCAATAAAGTCTCCCCGGAGCTTCTCTTCTCCAGGCTGAACAACCCCAACTCTCTCAGCCTGTCCTCATAGGAGAGTTGTTCCAGCCCTCTGTTCATCTTGGTGGTCCTCCTCTGGAACCTCTCCAGCAGGTCCATGTCTTTCCTGTACTGAGGGCTCCAGAGCTGAACGCAGTACTCCAGGTGGGGTCTCACCAGAGCAGAGTGGAGGGACAGAATCACCTCCCTCATGTCCAGGCTTTCATCCATCAGTATCCCCAAGTCATTCTGTGCAGGGCTACTCTCAATCCCTTCTTTCCCCAGACTGTACTGATACCGGGGGTTGCCCTGACCCAGGCACAGGACCTTGCACTTGGCCTTGTTGAACCTCAGGAGGTTCCCATGGGCCCGATTCTCAAGCTTGTCCAGGTCCCTCTGAATGTCATCTTGTCCCTCAGGCGTGTCAGCTACACCACTCAGCTTGGTGTCATCCACAAACTTACAGAGGGTGCACTCGATCCCTGTGTCTACATAATTGATGAAGATATTAAACAGTACTGGTCCCAGTATGGACCCCTGAGGGACACCACTTGTTACTGGTGTCTGTCCAGACATTGTGCCATTGACCACTACACTCTGGGTGTGACCATCCAGCCAGTTCCTTATCCACCAAACAGTCCACCTATCAAATCCATATCTCTCCAAATTAGAGAGAAGGATGTTGTGGGGAACTGTTTCAAAGGCTTTACAGGAGTCCAGAAATTTGTAGCCCTTCCTTTGTCCAGTGATGTAGTTACTCCAGAGTAGAAGGCTACTAGGTTGGTCAGGCAGCTCTTGCCCTTGGTGAAGCCATGCTGGCTGTCTGGAATCACCTCCCTGTCCTCCATGTGCCTTAGCACAGCTTCTGGGAGGATCTGTTCCATGATCTTCCCAAGCACAGAGGTGAGGCTGTTTCCGTTTATCCAATCACCAAGGCCTTCACCTGACTGCCATGACTTCACAAATATCATGGAGAGTGACTTGGCAACTACAGCAGCCAATTCCCTCAGGACTCTGGGATGCATCTCATCAGGCCCCGTAGACTTATGTTCCTCAGGTGATCTCAAACCTGATCTTCTCTTACAGTGGGAGGGCCTTTGCTCCCCTAGTCCCTGCCTTGAGGTCCATCCAATCAAGAGGTGTGGGAAGAGAGATCACCAGTGAAGACTGAGGCAAAAAAGTTGTTGAATAACTCATCCATCTCCATGCCCGTTGTTACCAGTGTACCAGTCTTGTTCATCGGGGGGGCACACTTTCTTTGACCTTCCTTTTCTGGGCAACTACATCAGTCAATTCCCTCAGGACTCTGGGATGCATCTCATCAAGTCCCATAGATTTATGTACGTTCAGGTTCCTCAAGTGGTCACAAACATGGTCCTCACATTCAGTGGGAGCCGCTTTGTTCCCCTAGTCCCTGTCTTGCAGTTCATTCACTCAAGAGCTCTGGGAAGGGAGGTTGCCAGAGAAGACTGAGGCAAAGTTGTTGAGTACCTCAACCTTCTCTTTGTCTGTTGTTACCACTTTGCCAGTCTTGGTCATCAGGGGGGATACGCTTTCTTTGTCCTTCCTTTTCTGGTTGACATACCTGTAGAAGCCCTTCTTGTTATTCTTTGCATCCCTTGCCAAATTCAGCTCTAGCTGCACCTTGGCCTTCCTGACCCCATCTCTGCACAACCTGGCAGTGTCTTTATACTCTTCCCAGGGTACCCATCCCTGCTTCCACTGCCTGTGGATTTCCTTCTTGCCCTTTAGTTTTACTAGCTGGGCTTTTCTCACCATGTCAGCCTCTTGCCTTCCTTACCCACTTTCTTACACTTGGGGACTGAGAGCTCTTGTGCTGTATGGCAAATGTCCTTAAAGATCTGCCCGCTCTGTTCTGCTCCCTTGTCCCTGAGGGCAGTTTCCCAGGGGATTCTGTTGACTAACTCCTTAAAGAGCTGGAAGTTTGCTTTCCTAAAATTTAGGGTCCCAACTTGACACTTCGCCTGCCCCACATCCCTCAGGACTGCGAACGCCACAGGCACATAATCACTGCAGCCCAGGCTGCCTCCAATCTTGGCGTCACCAATT
Source organism: Nesoenas mayeri (assembly GCF_963082525.1). Lineage (NCBI taxonomy): Eukaryota > Metazoa > Chordata > Aves > Columbiformes > Columbidae > Nesoenas > Nesoenas mayeri. Next base: position 1,146,766 of record NC_137553.1, on the reverse strand, counting down.
AGCTCACTTGCATTGGCGACCATCAGGTCCAGTATCGCATCCTCCCTCGTAGGGCTGTCTATTACCTGGCTTAGGAAGTTATGCTCAATGCACTCCAGGAGTCTCCCGGATTGCTTACTGCTCACCGTGCTTCTTTTGCAGTAGATGTTGGGGTGGTTTAAGTCCCCCATCAAGACGAGAGCCTGTGAGCACGATGCCTCCTGTAGCTGGAGTAAGAAGGCTTCATCAATAGTCTCCCCCTGATTGGGTGGCCTGTAGCAGACACCAACCACAAGGTTTCCTTTGTTGCCTCGGTCTCTGATTCTTACCCATATGCTTTCAACCTGTTTGTAGCTATTCTTCACGCTCTATCTACCTCTTGATGTAGAGGACAACCCCTCCACTCTTCCTTCCTTACCTGCCCTTTCTGAACAGCCTGCAGCCATCAATCACCACACTCCAGTCATGGGATCCGTCCCACCAAGTTTCAGTAATAGTCACTAGGTTGTAGCCTTCTAGCAGCACAGTGGCTTCCAACTCGTCCTGTTTGTTGCCCATGCTGCGTGCATTGGTGTAGAGGCACTTCAGCTGGGCTGTCAGCTGCGTCACCTTCTTAGAGGAACTCCCCTTAATTCACAGTATCACAGAATCACAGAATGTTAGGGATTGGAAGGGACCTCAAAAGATCATCTAGTCCAATCCCCCTGCTGGAGCAGGAACACCCAGGTGAGGTCGCACAGGAACATGTCCAGGCGGGTTTTGAATGTCTCCAGAGAAGGAGACTCCACACCCTCCCTGGGCAGCCTGTTCCAGTGCTCTGTCACCCTCACTGAGAAGAAGTTTTTTCTGAAATTTAAGTGGAACCTCTTGTGTTCCAGCTTGATCCCATTACCCCTTGTCCTATCATTGTTTGCCACCGAGAAGAGCCTGGCTCCGTCCTCGTGGCACTCACCCTTTATATATTTATAAGCATTAATAAGGTCACCCCTCAGTCTCCTTTTCTCCAAACTTCCTCTGAAGTATTTCACTGGTGTTTTCCTGTTGGCCTCTCTTACCTCAGGAGCCCCTGGTTCATCTCCATAAGACTGAGTTTGCTCCATTGTGGCCAACACGTCTCAGGTCCACTGGTCAAGGGACCTCAGTAGCACGTTGCCCTTCTAACCTTGGCGTCTCATCCCACAGCTTGTCATGGGTGAATCTGATATTGTTCCCCTCCCCCATCATGTCTAGCTCTGTCAATCAGGCCCCTAGCTCATGAGCAAAGACTGTCCTCCCCCTTTGAGAAAGGTGAACCCTATCCAATGCTATTAAATTTGGTGCCGTGTAGGCCATTCCATTATCATAAAAACCAAAATTGTGGTGGTGATAACAGCCATAGAGACATGTATTAATACAGACTGGGTCTGTCTGTTTCTTCTAGTGTCACTGCCCACAACACAACCTTTTTACAGCATGAAATTATTGATGAGTGATCACATTCAGGAACTTTTTTGATAAGGGTGCTTCTTAACCAATTCACAGACATTTGATAGGCTTCATGCAAAATAGCCTCTCAATGTTCTTTAGAAAGATTTATTAACTTAAATGAAACAGTCAGAAAATCACTCTTGAAATTTAAACCTGCAAATTTTTAACAACAAAAATGTAGTACACATCGATGAGCAGCTTAGGTTGAAAGGTTTTTTTGATCACATGCATGATTGCTAGTAAGCTACAGAGAACTCAGAGGTCAAACATAATTGGATTGATTATCTACAATGTCAAGTAGCACTAGAGTGCACATAGCACAGAAATTGCTGCCTCTCAGCAGCACAGGAAAGGTCAAAAAAGAATGACTTATTTGTTGAGTAGCAAAGTTAACAATAAATACTAATGAGATGTTTTTGCTTCTTAACTCTCCCAATTTGAATACAACAATAACAAGAACAGTTGCTATTTTTTGCTCCTTATAATTGAATACTGATTTTAGGTATAGTGCTATTATGAATGCTATAATCATTGTACATACATATATATATGGCAGCATCCATATTGACTTTGTAATCATTAATTTTTGACAAGTTGAATGTGCCATGTTGATATGTATCTATGTAATTGTATCGTATGTCTTACAGCTAATTTGCATTTTAAATAATGTTATTTTATTTACTTTTTAAAGAGAAGAATGTAAATTTTGTCAGTTTATTTCTGACTAGGGATTTGTTTGTTTTCTTTTAAAAGCAAAAAATCGTATAGTACAGAGGGGTACTAGCATCACACTGTATAAAATCATTTGTATATTCCTGAGCAAAAGTAAATTGGAGACACGCAGAGGACATTAACAATCAAAACAGTGCTTAAATCTTGTCAGAGCTTTATAGAGATGTAGAAACCATTTTTTTTTTGTTGAAAAAATTTATGCCATTATATCTAGGATTGGAACATAAGCTCTTAAATATGAATTTGTATTTGGCAGATTCAGTTTCAATTATTTTTACCTTTCTAATAGCCTTTATTAGCAAAGTGAGTTTAGAAACATTTCAAACTATTGAACATAAGCATTAATGTGTATATGGTATTTCCCTAAAAATATCATGAAAATATACAGAACATCAGATCAGTTAAACATTATTTCAGAAATTACAGAAACCTTAGATCTAACAACAACAACGTTGCTAGTGTTAACAACTTTGAAGAGCTAAATAATTTTATTTATTAAAGCTAAAGCAGATAGTTTTAGGTTATAAAAATTGACACTGGCATTCTAAATACGTGATCAGAACAGTTACTCTTGTTATATATGTCATTAAAGTATTGGTCTTGATCTTCCTTATAAACATAACAAATCACATAACAAATCTTCTGTTTCCACTGTTGAGTGCATGATAATACCCCTTCTTTTAACCTGGGAATACATTGGCTGCCTTGGATTTAGTGATATAAATAGAACTGTAGGGAAAGAAAAAAAATAAACAAACCAGAAACAAAGAAAAACCAACCAAACAACAAGCATGCACCAAAAAAAAAACAACAGTGATGTCTAATGAAGGTTTGGGGTTTGTTTTGTTATAGGATATTGGGGGGGGAAATGGGATTTTAAGCTTTGTATAGAAACAAAACAAAAGTTTACTCATGCTTTATAGATATATTGTGATTGCAAAATTCAAGTGTATGTGCCACTGGCCTTCTGGTGTATTTTAACTGAGTTGAACCTGTGGCAATGTTTAGAACATTTGAGTATATTCTGAAAAAAATATATATTCAGCATGCTAATGCAAGCCTTAAATGAAACACCTAACACAGCATTGCAATGTGACAGTGTTTACAAAAACATTTCCTTTTTCAATGTCATAGTTGTTCCCACTTGCAATATATTCCATTACTGTTCTTGTTTTAATTGTTGATTTCTACTATGCATTATAGTGTTTGAGTCCAGAAGTATGTGCCACTAACATGAAGCTGAAGGCAAAAACAAGACAGAAACCCTTTTAACTTTGCCAAAATTATGTGATTTAATTGAATGTATAAATGGGAGAGGAGAAAAGGAAAACATCTTGGGAACCTGTGTATTCTAAGCGTTGACTAGTACAAGAAAGCTGCAGAAACCTTAAACTTGCTTTTTTTCACTAAGTGGCACTGTCCTGACATCTATAGGATGATGAAACTATAAGGGCCGTTTACTTTTTATTCAGACTCTTTTGATTTTCAAGGTATATGAACTGTAATTTTTAACTGTACTGCCACATGATTGTGAAACACTTTAAGTTTGAAAGTGAAAAAAAGACTTTATGCTGGCTATCAGTCAAAACTGACTGCACGATTTGCAAAAACTTTAAAAAGGGGCAAAAGGGCTGCATATGAAGACATTGCTAGACTTCAAGCTTTTTGTAAGATGCAAAAGACTTTCAGATTACTCAACCTAATGCCCCTTCCTTTGTTAAACATTCTTCACAAAATAATGAAATAATAGGAGAAAACAAAGACTTGTTAACCCACATGAAAAAAATAATGCCCAAATAATTTATTATATGTACTATTGTTTTTGGAGCTCTGTACGTGGTTATCTTGCATTACATTATTAAACTAATGAAGTGTGCACAGTATTTTAAAAAGGTCTACAAATTACCTACCTCTGTTTAAGAAACCAACAAAGTAAATATGTTTTGGAGAGACTGTCACAAGTAAAGGAAATTAAAATGGCCTGTTGTAGATATTTAATGGCTAATTTAGATCTTCACAGTTTTGTAGATACAGTCTCTCTTCAGACATAGACAACTAAAGTCATATGTTCCTGTCCAATTTGTTAGTTTACTAGAGATCTTGAAAAACAATGTGTTTTGGTTTGATAAGAACCCAGGTGTCTTTTTTCTTTTTTTTTTTCTGGCTTTTATTTTCCCAGAATATTTTGAGTTGTATCAATCAAAACAAATATTTCCATGCAATTAGTAATGCACTGAGGGTCATTATTTATCTAGTTACAGGGATTTTACTGTAACATTCACTCAAGCTTTTTCACAGTAGCCATACTGCAGGAAAGAAAGGAACAGAATAATTATTTGGGCAAAGTTGATGTTGAAGATAACATCTAAAATGCAAGAGAGTTCAACCAGATCAATCTTATTCTAAAGCTGCTTTTGTGGTGGTGTTTCTTTGTGTTTTGGTTTGGTGTTGTGATTGGGTTTTTTGGTTTTGTTTTTTTGTTTGGTTGGGTTTTGTTTTCTTTTTTTGGTATTTTTGTTGGGGTTTTTTTTTTGTTTGTTTTTGTTTTGTGATTTGTTTGTTTCTGTTTTTTGGTTTTGTTTTGTTTTTTTGGGGGCACGGGGTGGGGGGGGGGTGGTTCTGGTCTAAGCCGAAGTCTATTGCTGGATTCCTTATTTATCATGCCGGGGTGGTTAGATACGTTTATTTAATTCACAGTCTTTACAAAAATAAAGAACATATTTGCTATTAAAGTGTCATTTAAATACATGCATTATCTATTGTTTGGGGACAAAAATAGGATGTTTTTTTGTTTATTTTCTTGAAAAAACTAATGCATAAATACTGCTCCTCAAAAATCTTGCTGGATAAAAATACAGTATTTTTTTTCCGTAACTGTGTACTATAGCATCTTCGTTCCTTGACATTTAGCTTTTCTGAAATATATTTGAGTTTCTTGTTCTCCCAAAATGTTTCTTATGATAAATATTGTATAGATGTATTATTCCAGTGTATACTTTTTTAATTATACATGCTCTGTCCTCCTTGTCAATATATCAGGTTGGTGCAAAAGTAATTACAGTTTTGAACTGTGAATTTTAATCATTGTAACTAGGCTCAAACACATCTTCATTAATCAAAATAGGAACCATTATAATCAACACATTTTTGCCAATGAGAAATAAGTTTGTTTATTCTTGCAGTGGAAAAATCCATGCTTGGAAAGCATTTTCTGCATCTTGCTGGTTGTGGAAGCCTTTTCCCTGCAAAAAGTTGTCAAGATGCTTGAAGAAGTGGCAGTTGGTTAGCAAGAGGTCAGGTGAATGTGGCAGATGAGGCAAATCTTCGTAGCCCAATGCATTCAACATTGGAAGCGTTGGTTGTGCGACGTGCAGTCAGGCATTGGTCGTGGAGAAGAATTGGGCCCTTTCTGTTGACCAATGCTGTCTACAGGCGTTACAGTTTTTGGTGCATCTCATCGATTTCCTGAGCATACTTCTGAGATGTAATGGTTTTGCCAGGATTCCGAAAGCTGGCGTCGATCAGACTGGCAGCAGACCACCAAACAGTGACCATGACCTTTTTTGGTGCAAGTTTGGCTTTGGGAAGTAATTTGGAGGTTCTTCTTGGTCCAACCACTGAGCTGGTCATCACAGGTTGTCGTATAAAATCCACTTTTCGTTGCACGTCACAATCCGATCGAGAAATGGTTCATTGTTGTTGCGCAGAACAAGACAAGACGACACTTCAAACTGACAATTTTCTTGATTTTTGACCAGCTCATGATGCACCCACTTATCGAGCTTTTTCTCCTTTCCAAGTTGCATCAAATGCCAAACGATCATAGAATGGTTGACGTTGAGTTCTTTGGCAACTTCTCGTGTAGCTGTGAGAGGGTCAGCTTCGACGATAGCTCTCAATTGTTCCTTGTCAACTTCTGATGGCCGGCCACTACTCTCCTCATCTTCAAGGCTCTCGTCTCCTTTGCAAAACTTCTTGAACCGCCACTGCACTGTGCATTCGTTAGCAGTTCCTGGGCCAAATGCATTGTTGATGTTGTGAGTTGTCTCTGCTGCTTTATGACCCATTTTGAACTTGAATAAGAAAATCACTCGAATTTGCTTTTTGTTTAACATAATTTCCATAGTCTAAAATAAATGTAAGTCAGTAGCAAAAGAACATAAAGCAAAAAAAGTGCATTAAAATGATGTATAACATAACCACATTTATTTAAGAATGTATCCAATATCAAACAGCAAATTTTAACAATGCAAAAACTGCAATTCCTTTTGCATGAACCTAATATTAACATTTCCTGAATATTTTTACTATAGACAGTAAGTTCAAAACATTTCAGGTTCAGTACAGTGAAAACAGTTATTTGACATTGCTAAAGATTTTTTGGCTTGTGTATAACAGAAACTCAGAAGCATGGGGGAAAAGAAATAATAATCTGTAATAGTCAGAATTTGTAAGCTCTTTAATTTCTTAAGTGTTTTGCATGATTGCAGTAGTACTGCAAGAGCAGGAATTTTTTTTGTGTTTTTGTTTGCCTAAGTGATGATAGGAATAACAGAAAGATGCCTACATGTAGCTTTTCGGCATTCTGGGTCATACTTGAACAACAATCATTGGTTCTTGCATCTTTACCACTGAAGAAATAGAATTTCAAGCCACTTTTAAAAATGACTTTATTCTCTATTATGTGATTACAACAGTTTAAATAAGATTCTTGGAATGGAAATAATTTGCCTGAGTAAAGACTTCAGTGAATTGCTATTTATTTTTCTTTCCTCTTGCAGAATGTAAAGGAGTGGAATCAGTGAGGAAGGATTTATTTTATCTTTATGTCTCAGTGAGAATAACATAAAAAAATACAAGTGCAAGTTGTGATATTAAATATGTGAAATGTAGAAATTCTTTATGTGATAAATTGTGCAATAGCTGTGACATAAACTTATACCACATACTATGATCATATGACCTGATTGCCAAACCATTTTATACTATTCTGTCCCAAACACCTCAAATTTTCTGAGTATTTGTAAACAGAGAAAGCTTCATCTGCCACAAAAAATGCATTTGCCTGCTCCTCATGAAAACTTCTCGTATCAGTGACAGTGAAGTTTCACAAATCACTTGACCCAATTTCATAGCTCATTGCTGCCAAAATGAACCACCCTATAATGCCTCCTTGGTTCCTGGGTCTCAGCTACATGGTGCTTTCCCTCTTCCTTGTGTCGGCCCTTGGTACTTGGTAAGCTAGTAAAATGGGTGAAAACAACCCCACTCATTTCTGTTCTTCTTGCTTAGCTATAAAGTAGTACTCTAATTTTCACATTTTGAGCCAGTTTGGCTAATGAATGGTTAGGACAAGTGCCAAGCTGACTAAAGGGAAGAGGTAGAAGTGTGTGTTCAAAAGAAAAGCTTACAAGTTAGAAAACAAGGAGTAAGACTACAATCCTCTTAAAACCTAATCTCGACATTTCCATGAACAGTGAGCAGTATCTAAACCCCTCATTTTAAGCACTTCATGGGCTACTAGGTATTCTGGCTTGAGAGGGTTGCCCTTTTCACTTTGAAAGGTCTTAATTTAATTTTTATTCAGAAGAAAAAGCCCTTAAAGGAAATGGTAGGACAAGAAAAACAATTTTCTGCTCCCCTGTAAGAATAACAAGTTTGTGTAAATATGGACTAAACCCAACTGTATAAGGACTGAAGTCAACAAGTCATGCTTGGTTTTAGGAATGGAAAAGTATAAGAATTGGGTTTCATTTGTCTCACAGAAAAAAAAAAAAAAAAAAAAAGTTCCTGTTTATTTCCAGTAAGTTCTTAAAAAGAAAAGTCTTCCTTCTGAAAATATTCAAAATGCCATGTCACTGCACATGACATTCAAGGTTTACTGTCTCCTTGGCCAAAAACGCTCCTTCCTGCTCCCTTCACACTTCTCTGTCATACTGATTAATGGCTTCCTGACATTTAAGGAAAATATTTTTACAGTACTGCTCTGTGTATGTACTTTCTGGAATACTTTCTGATCCTTCTGATTTAAGTGTAAATTGGTCTTCTATAACTGAACAAATGATGAAGTATCATACAGCTGAAGAATACCAGAGCTTCTTGCTTAGTCTTCTGTCATCTTCTATCGTTTTCCTCTGTTTATTTTTCTATATCTTTATGCTGTTTGTCATAAAGAGAATGTTGCTTGACATATGAGATTCAGATTTGGTAATAATTACAGAACTGTTTATACTGTCTAAATTAAAGATAAATTGTGACTAAGAACAGGTTTAAAAAGTTCTAGCAATTGGGGGCACTCTCCATGTGGACACACTTTAGAAAACAAAACTACTACAACAAAATAATTATACAGTCCACTGAAGCATACAGTGGGCTACTGTGGACAAAACGGGGCCAAAATTACTTATTTTAATTTGTCATTTCACACTGTCAATAGAGAATTGTATTTACTAAAATGTTACTGAAAATTTGCTTTTTTTTTTCCATGGTCCTGTACGAGGTGGTTATTTCCATGATCAACGACTACCACTCAACTGAAGAAATGCATTAATTCAATACATTCAATTGTATTCTTGCAGAGATACATTATTACATGAAATTACTTTATATGATGCTAACAAAAAAAATTTCTTGCATGTAGTAAATATTTTAAAACTGCACTTCTATAAATCTATTATAAAGAAAAATCACTCTCTCCCTATAAATAAAATTCCATTTGTCTCCAGATGAAGTATTTGGAGTCTCTTAACAATTGCCAGTTAAATGTACTCAAAAGTTTTATTATTGTATACTAAAGGTTATTAATTAGTTATCATATGCTGTAGTATATTTGTTTTATTCTAAGTGCTGTTTTTAGAAAGTTGGAATAACATTGTGTATCAATATCTTGATTGCTGCTTTTCTCAGCATGTCTTAGGAGAATAAGGAAGACAAACATTTGCAGTTAATGATAAGACCTGGTTTACTTCAGGTTAAGACAATGATTGAAGTGAAAAATCTATGATTAAGGTTTTTATTGAAATACTTTGGAATTTCACTGTTTTAGCTGGACTTAAGCAACCTGAGTATTATTGTGGGGCAGAAGGCCAGATGGGTACATAATCAAATTAGATACTTCCCTGATGGAACTACTCTTGAACATCAACAGACTATTGTGGTAATAAGACAAAAAGTCACTTTTACTCATCTTAGGTACATAATCATATCACTTGAATTTTTTACTAGTGGTCAAAAGTGTTCAAATAATGTTATGATTAATATTTGGGAAAAAAAACCCACAACACTATCAAAAAACCAAAAAAACACCTTAATTGTTTTTCAGTAATATTAAATATGCTCTGGAAATTGGTTGAATTACGCCTGTTGTAGGAAGATTAAGAAATGGTGACACAAGTGGAAGTTTTCTGTAGTTAAGGATAAAATTACTCTCTTTTGATATATATTCATATTCATAGAATCATAGAATCATTTCAGTTGAAAGAGACCCTCAGGATCATCAAGTCCAACCATAACCTAATCTAACTCTGGCACTGAACCATGTCCCTAAGAACCTCGTCTAAATGCCTTTTAAACACCTCCAGGGATGGTGACTCCAGCACTTCCCTGAGCAGCCTGTTCCAATGCCTGACAACCCTTTCCAGGAATAATTTTTTTCTAATATCCAATCTAAACCTCCCCTGGTGCAACTTGAGGCCATTTCCTCTTGTCCTATCACTTGCTACTTGGGAGAAGAGACCAACACCCTCCATGTTATTCATACATGTTGATTTCATTTCTGCTAAAATGAAACAAAAGACCTCCACTGAAGCTAGCAAGATGTAATTCCATTTAAAACCAGAACAGCAAAATATTATATAGAACAAGAAGATGAATACATATGTCATCCTAGATGGTGGTGTTTAGTGTAAATGAGCTCAGCAAACTTCAAAAACAGAGAAAAGCTTAAGTAAACTGAGAAACAATTTTTGAATGGTTTAGGTGTTTACCTGTTCAAGGTTAATGGAAAAACAAAAATAGGGCATGAGATACTTTGTTAGCATATCTCTTAGAGCATATGTTATAGGCATGTCCTATGAAGAGCAGCTGAGGAGTCTGGGTTTGTCTGATCTGGAGAAAAGGAAGCTGAGGAGCAAACTCATTGCTCATTGCTACAGCTTCCTGAGGAGGGGAAGTGGAGAGGGAGGGGCTGAGCTCTTCTCCCTGGCATCCAGTGACAGGATGCACGGGAATGATTCAAAGCTATGTCAGAGGAGGTTCAGACTGGACATTAGGAAGCATTTCCTTACCAAAAGAGGGTGGTCAATCACTGGAACAGGCTTCCTAGAGAGGGGTGATTGATGCTCCATGCCTGTCAGTGTTTAAGAGGCATTTGGACAATGCCCTTAATAGCATGCTTTGACTTCTGGTCAGCCCTGAAGTGGTCATGCAGTTGGATGGGATGATCACTGTAGGTCCCTTCCATCTGAAGTATTCTATTCTATTCTATTCTATTCTATTCTATTCTATTCTATTCTATTCTATTCTATTCTATTCTCTAGACTCCTTTAAACATTTCTTGCCTAATTTGTCACAAAAGATAGAAAAGTAATGCAAGTTAAGAGCTCTTTCTCCCTTACTTTCATATTCTGAATTCTGAGTTCAATAATATACACTATTTCAGAGTGTTCAGAATGACAGCTCTAAAGTACAACAGAGGGGAACAGTGCAATGCAGCAAGACATGGAAGACATTGCGTCCCAAATTAAGTGAAACTAATTCTAATAGTTGACCTGCAAAATATACATAATTCAATTATTTGGTAACATATTATTCTTAATTATTTCTTAATAGAAAATGTAATTCTTATTAGAAAATGTAATTGTTTCTTCAGTAGCTTAGCTGATCATCTTTTTAAGTCTCATTTTAATTATTCATTCAAATGTTTTGATTAAAATATAAAGAATAAGGATTGCCTTATGCTAAGTTATAAAAAACTGGAAGGTAAATTCCTCTCTCCAACCCTCCAGCACATAATATGTCTTGGTTTGTTTTCTTATAGAGCCACAGATATGTCCTTTATTTATTCTTTTATTGCACAGCAAGTAAAAAGACATGTCACTCTCATCAGAAATTTAATGAAATGGCACACGTATCAGCTGTTCCAGACTTCATTTTTTGCAGTCTATTAATATTCTTTTAGTTTTTGCTTTCAACATTTTTATAGCACAGTCTAAGGTCCTGCACCTGGGATGAAATAACCAAAGAGCCCAACACAGGCTAGGAAGTAGCCTTGCTGAAAGGGACCTGAGAATCCTAGTAGACAACAAACTGAACATGAATCAGCAGTGTGCCACTGCAGCAACAAAGTCAAATCAGATCCTGGGCTGCACCCACAGGGGCATTACTAGCAGAGACGTGATCATTCTACTCTGCTCAGTGCATCAGGCCACACATGGAATACTGTGTACAGGTCTGGTCCCCACAATTCAAGAAAGATGCAGGCAGACTGGAAAGGGTCCAAAGGAGGACCACGAAGATGATCAAAGGGCTGGAGAACCTGCTCTATGACAAAAGACTGAAGAAGTTAGGACTTTTGTCCCTGGAGGAGAGAAGGCTCAGAGGGGACCTCATCACAGTATCCCAGTACTTAAAGGGCAGCTACACAGAGGATAGAGGCTCTCTTCAGAAGGAGCCACGTGGCAAAGACAAGGGGCAATGGGGACAAGTTGCACTGGAATAAGTTTCTTAACATTAAGACAGACGTTTTTTATGGTGAGAAAAATCATTCATTAGAACAACCTCCCCAGGGATGTGGTAGAGTCCCCATTGATGGAGGTTTTCAAGACATGATTGGACAGGGTGCTAGATAATCTCATCTAGGCTCCCTTTCCCACAAAAGGTTGGACCAGATGATCTTTCAAAGTCCCTTCCAACTTCGGCTATTCTATGATTCTATTAATTTTCATTTGCTGTTGTACAAAGAGTTGGTGAAAGGCTTACTGGAATAAAAAACTTCCAGAAATGGAAAGCCTACATTTCTAAATAGAAAAAGTGACTGACTTGATTGCAAGCCAACTTTAAACTTTCTTTCAATGAATAACCCCCCCTACTTTTTAACAAAAGCTTCTCTTTATTTTAAAGTATAGTTGTACTTGTAGAATTGGTAGGTCAGCACAAGAGAAGAAACCAGTAACAATAATTCTGAAGAGGCATGGTTCAAATATTTTACATACAGTAATACATGAGAAAGACATCCTCCATGCTAAAAGGAAATTTTTTATTTCTTACATTAAAATTAGTCTTTCCCTTTCAAATCCCTTTTAGTCAAACCCAGGATATGACCAGAATAGTATTATTCACATTCACAGGAGCAGACCTGCAAACAAGACTGTGGAGCTCATTAGCAGGTACTTGCTGCTTATGAAGTCTATGGAGCAGTAGATTGGAGCTCTTAGGTGGAGATGCAGGCAAAATAGGCAGCACATTATTATGGCTATACTTCAGACAGTCTTTAATAAGTAGGCAGTTGGTGTTTTTTGTATTTAACAACTTTTACGTAATACTGAAAATAACTATTTAATTCATGTTGAGTGGCGCAAAGATATTGGATATATCCAATAATGATACCAATAACTGATTTCAAAACACATCTTGATGACACAAATAACACTGAGAAAAATTGTACCCTTAGCATGTTATCCTACTTTTGTTTTGATTATACATTTCTTTTAAATGTATTATGGGTTTTTTTAATAAGCTAGCTTTGTATTATTCTGTTCACAGGAAGAAGTATCTCTCACAATATACATATCTTACTATAAGATATATCAGTCTATTTTTGTCCCAAGACCCTCAAAGGAGCACTCTTGTAACTGCTAGATCTTCCTTGATTCTCTTCCCAGACTAACTGGCAATTTATAAGGTGAGCTTTTGTGCCATCACAGTAAAATACAAGGGAAGAACCAAGAGCATTGCACATATTATTCTGTTATTTTATGAAATGTATCTTATTCTAGTCAGAAATGGATCTAGTTTTAATACGAGTTATGTTTGAGGGAAAACAATTAAAGATGATTTCAATATGATTTACAGTTATTTCATTATTGACCCTATTAGCCATAATATTTAGCTATTTCAAAAATCCATGGGTCTGGATGGGATGCACCCGTGGGTGCTGAGGGAGCTGGCTGAGGTCATTGCTGGACCACTCTCCATCATCTTTGCCAAGTCTTGGGAAATGGGAGAGGTACCTGAGGACTGGAGGAAAGCAAATGTCACTGCAGTCTTCAAAAAGGGCAAGAAGGAGGACCCGGGTAACTATAGACCAGTCAGCCTCACCTCCATCCCTGAGAAACTGATGGAACAACTTATCCTTGGTGCCATCTCAAAGCATATCAGGGATAAGAGGGTCATTAGGGGCAGTCAGCATGGCTTCACTGAGGGGAAGTCGTGCTTTACCAACCTCATTGACTTTTATGAGGACATAACAAGATGGATGGATGATGGCAGAGCAGTGGATGTGGTCTACCTTGACTTGAGTAAGGCATTTGACACAGTCTCCCACAGCATCCTCACAGCTAAACTGAGGGAGTGCGGTCTAGATGATCGGGTAGTGAGGTAGGCTGCGAACTGGCTGAAGGAAAGAAGTGAGAGGGTCGTGGTCAATGGGGCAGAGTCAAGTTGGAGACCTGGATCTAGTGGAGTGCCTCAAGCATCGGTACTAGGGCCAGTCTCGTTCAATATATTCATCAACGACTTGGATGAGGGAATAGAATGTACCATCAGCAAGTTTGCTGATGACACCCAGCTGGGAGGAGTGGTTGACACGCAAGAAGGCTGTGCTGCCATCCAGAGACGCGGACAGGCTGGAGAGTTGGGCAGGGAAAAATTCAATGAAATATAACAAGGGAAAGTGTAGAGTCTTGCATCTGGGTAGGATCAACACCAGGTTCCAGTATAAGTTGGGGAATGACCTATTAGAGAGCAGTGTAGGGGAAAGGGACCTGGGGGTCCTGGTGGACAACAGAGTGACCATGAGCCAGCACTGGGCCCTTGTGGCCAGGAAGGCCAATGGCATCCTGGGGTGTATTAGAAGGGGGGTGGTTAGTTGTGGAGGAGTTTTGATAGATAAAGATCTGTTGCTGAATTAGTCAGGCTCAAAGGTATCTCAAGGCTGCTTCGAGAAGCTGAGAACAGAATCTGCTGTGAGAAAGAGGGGCGTTCCACAATCACCGGGGTCCTGGCGTGGCATGAATCATCGGACGTATCATCAGTGAGACTCCAGTGCACGGACAGCCCATGATACTCATTTAACGAATCCATGCTTGGAGCGTGGACGCGTGATTAGAATATAGTTGCATATATAAGGAGGCTTGTTTCTGTAATAAATGGCTTTAGTGTGATTCACATTGAATCGACTTGTTTTGCTGAGTCCTTATCTCGTTCCAACAAATGGTGACCCCGACGTGATACTCTGAATGGCGTACCACTGAAGTTGGGGAAAAGCCTGGAGCGGCCCAGCCGGAGGCGGATCAGCTGGACTGAGAACCAGGCGGAGGCGTACGGACATTCCGCATTAATTTTGTTGAAGAAGTCACCATAAATGGTGAGCGACTGGGAGCGGGAGGAGGGAAGAGTGAAGTTATGGGGCAAAATATATCCTCTGAGGAAGAAGCCATAGTTAAACTCCTCCTGCCTATTCTCTCTATGAGAGGACTTAAATAAGAAGAAAGTAACATATGTAGACTATTAATTCGGTATAGAATTAATGGCTACCCGGGAGAAAATGAGAAGGCTTTTAAACGTTAACTTTGGGACGATAAAGGGCAGAAATTATGGAATAAGGTCAGCAATGGAGATTATAAAGAAACCAAATCATTAGCGATTACATGGAAGCTTTTAATTTCCACCTTAAAAGACTTTAAGGCTGAGCGGGCTACCGTTGCCAGAATTTTTCCAGCGTTGCAGCCTGATAACAAACCTAAAAATGACTGTGAAATTTACCCGGATCGTGTCTTTTGACCCCCTCCCCACTCCATCCCCTGTTGCAGGAAGGGATGTGTTCGAGCTTCGGACGAGTTTTTTTCTCCCGATACATGGGAGGAGATAGGGACTGAACTATGGGAGGCTGTCACAAGGGGGAGCCGCGAGGCTTGCAACCTCGCTGGACCGTGGAGGGAGATCATGTTGCTGATGCAGGAAGTCTCAGAGGAGCCGGAGCTGTGTGCCGTCCCCCCGGAGCCGCCCGCCGCGAGCTGCCCCCTCTCTGAGAACTCCGAAATATCAACACCGCTGGTATGCCCCGTATCAGACTTGGAGTTTTGAGGAGGTGGCGAGTCACTTATACCCTCTGCGCCCTTTGAGCCACTGCCTGCCTCTGACGACGAACGGCAGCAACCAGCAAGTTTCAACAAGCCGGGACAAGTGAATCCAGCTGACGTACCTCTGCCGGAGGACTTGATGGAGCACCAGGCTGGACCACCACAGAATCGCCCTGACTTCCAGGGGGAGAGACACATGCAGAGCTTGAAGGACTTGCTGAGACAGCAGGAGACACAGATGCAAGAAGTTTTAAAAGCAATGAAGCGGCTACATGGTGGTACAAGTAAAACTTCATGGTTAATAGCATATAAAAAGGTGTCAGATGCAATTAAGGACGGGTTGGAGGCAATTGGCAGGGAATGTGAAAAATGGGGAAAACAGGAACGGGAGGGGGTGGAATTGGACCTCACTCCTGAGGAGCTCTGAATAAAAAAGGAGCGAATACAAAAATGGGCAATGTGTAGAAGATGGGATGTGGTCAATAAGGGAAGCAGATGAATATTTGCGAGCGCGATATGGAAAAGGGCTAGAGACTGGGTCAGTAGATCGGTTCGCAAATATGCGTCGACTCACTGATCCACAGGGAAACACAAGGGAATTGTATAATAGTGACAGTAATGACAATTTGGGTGCTGCCCCTGTGCATCAGGGTAGAGATATTCCTCGAGATCATTCTTATAATGCAGGGCAACGCTGGCAAGGGGTAATCAGGGATGCAACCCTTGAAGGGATTATATTACCTGGCAGTATTACAGCAATGCCAGTGCATATCGATAACAGAGGACAAAGGCAGCGGTCGTCCTTTGATTGGAAAACAGTTAAGCAATTACAGAGTGCAGTAATGCAATGTGGTATGGATAATAAGCATGTGATGCAGCTAATCAATTCATTTTTCAAGGGGCTAGTACTAACTCTGACAGATATTAAGGCATTGATGGAGTTATTACTTCCCCCAACGGGGTATTTGCTGTTCTTGGACAAGTGGCAGAGGAAGGTGGAATTGGCAGTATTAGAAAATGTTCATTTACCAGCTGATGATCCATTGCAATTAGCTAGCATGGACCAATTACTGGGTCGTGGGCAATATGCGGATGGTGCCGCTCAGGCAGCGCTTCATCCAAGGATTTTACATCAAACACAAGGGCTTGCCCTGGTGGCAGTTAAAGAATTGCCAAATATAGGTAACCCTGTGCCACCCTATTCTACAATAAAGCAGGATCCTGGGGAACCATATACGAAGTTTGTGGAACATTTAAAAGGAGCTATAGATGCTTCTCCTAACCTGACTCCAGAGGCAAAAGCTGCTGTGGGGAAAGATTTGGCCATGATGAATGCAAACACCCAGTGCCAATAGATATTAGCCAGCTTGGGAAAAACTGCTTCTCTGGCAGAGATGGTGGAAGCTTGTACATGGGATTTTGCAACAGGAGGCAGAAAAGGCAAAAATACATGCTCGAGCTCATGCTGTGGCCTTGGCTGCAGCACTTAAGCCTGCAATGAAAGGCCAAAGCCCTTCTTCTCGCAGCCTAGCATGTTTTACTCGCGGACAGACAGGACATCTTAAAAGAAATTGCCCTCAGTATGCTCGGAGAGGGGGACCTAGTAATGGCACTAGTCAGTTGCCAGCTCCTCTCCATTATTCGCGCTTCGATGGCACATGCAGTCGGTGTGATAAGTATGGACACTGAGCAGTGGAGTGTCAATCAAAATTTTAAAAAGATGGGACACCACTGCGGGGAAAAGGGAGGGCCAGCGCCAGGGGCTGGGGCGCAATGACACCACAATACCAGCTGAGAGGGGGAATAGCCATGGTTGTTTGTCTGAGCTCAGGGCAGCAACCTCAGGAAGCACAGGCGTCGATCTGGCCGTGGGAACAGACGTCACAATAACAGACTGGTCTGTACATGTAGTTCCATCTACAATAATGGGGCCCCCAGGGTATGGATGGAGTGCGCTTTTAATAGACCACTCTTCTGCTTCAAGACAGGGATTGTTTGTTTGGCCTGGATTAATAGACTCTGATTATGCTGGACCTATAGGCATTATGTTGCAACTCTTAACACCCCCTGTGGCTATTAAACAGGGGACCCGTATAGTGCAATTGGTACCCTTCAGAGCATGTGTCCCAAAGGCTTTAGATGCGGAAAAAAGTCAGAAAGGGTTTGACTCTACCAGAGCCCCTGTGGTTGCTTTAATGGAAAAACTGACTTTGGACAAACCATCTAGGTTGGTTTCCATATACGGGCCTGGAAGTGAGATTAGGAGAAAAAGAATGCTTTTAGATTCAGGTGCAGATGTGACGATTATCCCTCGTGCTGATTGGCTTCCATGTTGGCCTTTAGAAGCAGTAAACACCATGGTAGTGGGGATTGGGGGGGGCACCCCTACCCACATCAGCACACATATGGTCAAGATAAGAGAAAAGGTCGAGGGCTTAGAGGCATGGGTATGACCTTATGTTCTGTGGCCTGCACTCTGCTGCTAAAGGAATAGAGAACAATGCATTAGCAATGTCAGTTGCAGCATACCACTTAGCTGCCTTTGACTCCAGTTCAAATTGCAGTTCTAGCATGTCAGGCACAGCAGCACTCAGTGGTGGTGTAACTTCATTCAGGCCACGATAGTCTACAGTTAGTCTCCACTCGTCACTAGACTTATGCACTGGCCAAATTGGGCTGTTAAAAGGTGAGCGAGTCTTACTGATCACACCCTGGCTTTCCAATTGACAGATCAACTTCTGGATAGGAATCAGAGAGTCTCGATTGGTGCGATATTGCCGGCGATGCACCATCGTGGTAGCAATTGGCACCTGCTGATCATCAACCGTCAGCAGTCCTACAACAGAAGGATCATCTGAAAGACCAGGCAAATCAGACAGCTCTTCAATTTTCTCAGTGTCCACAGCTGCTATACCAAATGCCCACCTGTGGGAGATTTGAGGGATTTTCTTGAGGTTGTTGTGTGGATGGGTTTCTATTAGACAGAGATTTGTTTCTGAACTAGCCAAAGGAATTTCAAGGCCAGCATGAAGGCTGAAAAACAGCACCCTGAAAAACAGCAGTGAGACTCGGGCACGTGGACAGCTCGTGAACATGGACAATATCCAATCAGCTAATGCATGCTTGGAGCATGGACGCGTGATCAGGAAATAACTGCATATATAAGGAGGCTTGTTTCTGTAATAAATGGCTTCACTTGAATTCATATTGGATTGTGTGGAGTCCATGAGTTTTCGCCCTCACAAGTGGTGACCCCGACGTGATCCATAAGGAGAATTTACGGCAGGGGGACGACTGCTGCAAGGAGCGAGCCCCAGCTGGAACGGCTCGGCTGGACCGTGACCGGGACGCAGTCTGCGGGCTGCGTGACTCCTCATTGATGGCTACAGAAGCGACAGAGGAGGGATAAAGGATCCGATATCGTTGCAACGGACACCCAAAGAGGTGAGCAGCTGGGGGTGAGAGGAGATGGGGCAGAATATTTTTAAAGAAGAAGAAGAAATACTGCGGCTCCTCCTGCATATTCTCTCTAAGAGAGGGGTGAAGTATGAGGAGAGTAACCTCCAAAAGACTATTAATTTGGTGTAGAGGCAATGGGTTTCCTGCTGACCTGTTAGGAGTTTTTCAAATAGAGACTTGGGATAAAGTGGGAACTGTGTTGTGGAAGGCAATCAGTCACAGTGAAAAAGATATTCTCGGCCTTGTAACCACCTGGAAACTGATAATTACTACAGTGAAGCAATTAAAACCTGAAAAGACTGTTACAAGCATTAGTGACTCAAAACTTAAACTTGAACTTTGGGATGATATAGGGCAGAAATTATGGGATAAAGTCAGCAATGGAGATAAAGAAGCTAAATCATTAGTAACTACATGGAAGCTTATAATCACTACCTGAAAAGATCTTAAGGATGAACCGTCTGCTGCTGCCAGAATTTTTGCAGCGTTGCAGCCTGATAAGAATCCTGAAAGTTGCTGTGAAATTTACCCGGTCGTGTCTTTGATACCCTCCCTACTCCATCCCCTGCTGTGCCTTCGGCATCCCTGATAGTTCAGCAGTCTGGGGCGGGGGGAGGAAAAATGCCGAGCGGGTGGCCTCCTGTACCATTGCCCAACCCTGGTGAGAACAGCAAGTCCAGAGGATTGGAGTCAGACAACTTGCCCAAAGAACCTGTGAAAGCTGAGAATGCTAAGGTCATAAAGAAGTGCACTATCAGTCCTCTTACAAATTTGTATTTGCCTTTCCTGCCTTTTAACCCTCCAAATTCCACGAGAGAGCAGAAGGAGTCACTGGATAAGAACTGGACAAAAGAACTATGTGACAGATTAGATCAGCTAATAGCGAGTGAATCCAACAGTTGGCAATGCGGTCACGCTGATCGTGACGGGAAAGGGGGTGCGCCTGGGGACTCAGGTTATACAAATAATTATGATGCTAGAAAGTATTGGCGAGAATGTGCACTGTTCCGAACCCCCCTGTTACCAACGATTCTCCAGCACTGTTCAAGTCCGCATTATCTGAGGACTTGGATGAGGATGAGGGTCTGCAGCATTTTTTTTTGAGTTAACAGGAAAAAGAGTATGTGTATGTGTTGCCCCGAGATCAGATAAAAATCATGAAAGACTCAAGCAAAATTAGACCTATGCAACGTAACAGCTATACATCATTTAGGACGGAACGATGGGGACTCGTTAAAAGGGGCAGGTATCCCCCAACTCTTGGAACAGACACTAATTGACACACCACAATTGCAGGCGCTATTAGTTTCTGAAATCCTGAGGCAGTCAGCAGACCGTGCATATCAGGCTATGAGAGAGGTGTCTGAAACCAACAAAGCAGCCAAATCATTTACAACTATTAATCAGGGTCCCAATGAGAATTACATGCAATTTATTGACCATCTTCAAGAGGCCATCAATAAGCAGGTTGAAAACTTAGAAGTTAAGGAAGCACCGATGTTGAAATTAGCAGTAGAGAATGCTAATGTTTGCTATCAACGTGTTATCTGCGAGTTTTACAGGACACATTATGTGCTTCTGTGTATTGCCCCTCTGAAAATCAAGCAGCTTGTCAGGAATGTGAGCTAATTGTTTCACTGGTTGTTGTTAGAATTGTTTCTTTGTGGTATAAGTACGCTGTAAAACTTTCGCCCCACTTTTCCCACTCGTGCTGCAAGCAGCCCTATGCTTCCCCCCCTCCCTCCCTCTTCTCAAGGATTTTACTTATGAGATGGGGTCAGGAATGACTGTTTTCAGTCGTGTTCCTAAGAAATCGGTATTGGGAGGTGTTTTAAAACATAGGAAAGCACTTGGAAATATGAGGAAGGAAGATCCTGTGAAATATTGTAATTAATGGTGGCTGCTGTATAAGTTAAATGATTGGGAAAAGTGTCCGGAGAATAGAATCTTGAAGTATCACACTTTGTTGCAATTAATGTTGTTTTTAAGGCGAGAAGACAAAATAAATCCCTAAGAGATCATTAAATCATTTCAGACAGTTTTACAGGTGGAACGGTTTGAACTTCAACAAGCTGTGAGAGAATTAACTGATAACACACAGGTCAGAAAACTTGCTGAAGTCTGCAAGATGCTTTCCTCATTAACCTGTTTTCTTTGTGGGTATCTGTTTAAGAATATTACAGTTTAATAAGTCTTTTTCTATTATATGGTACACTAAGTTCACAGACTGTTAAATCATGAGAATCCGTTGACTCAAAATGTGCGTTTTGTGATAACACAGAAGATCATGAGTAATTTAGTTCTTCACTGCGTGAACATGATGTTAAGATTTTGTGTCTAACAGCTGTTATTTTTCTTTCTAGCATGCTAGCTTTATTCTGGTATCCAGACTCGTGCGACTCTGTGATAGGCTGTGTCTCATCTCGATGTGCTGGGTTTGGCTCTTTTGTATGCACACCAGGTAAAGAATCCTGGTTTGGGGATAACAGTTGTAGCGCACCAGATGAGACACTAATAAAAGCCTTGCCCCGCCCAGCTCGCTGTGGGGGGGGCGGGTGCCGGTTGGGCTCCAGCCACACTGACCTGTTTTGTCAGGGAGACCCAGTGGTGCCTCCACCTGGCTGAGCAGTGGGTGGTTCAAAGGTGCAATGCTAAAATTGAGGTATTGTCTTGAATAAGTGTAACTCTGATCTATCTGCATATTTGAACTTGGTATTTGGTTTTCATATCTGAGCTCAGTATTTTAATTTGCATATTTATATTTGGTACAAAAAGAATTTTGTTTGGGGAGATAATTACAAAATGGGAACCGGTTCCACTGCTAAATTTCCACCTTGCTCCCCCTTAGGATGCATCCTTACACATTAGAGTAATTGCTCATATTGTTATCTAATAATTTTGAGACCAGAAAAGAATTGAAATTGTTAAACTCTGCTTTGCAAAACAAAACAAAACAAAACAAAACCAAAACCAAAAAAAAAAACAAAAACAAAAAACCCAAACAAACAAACACCTAAATGCTATGATGGATGTGAACCTGGTATTGTATGAGGTTGCATTTGGGGGTTGCTGGAATATGAACTGCTTTGGATCTAGGAAAATGGAGTAATGGATTGAAGTTTAATATACTGTATTTTGACATCTGTAAATTGTGAAAGGTAAATGGGGCTGAGGAATGTAACAGCTGTTGAGCTAATTGGAATTCTGTATAAAACTCGGCTCATTGTAACTGAGGAGTTTGTCAGAGCTTCCCACTTCGTACCAGCGATTACACCACCTGCGTGGCCTTGGTACAGCTGAACTGCAGCAAGAAGAGAAAGAAGAAAAAAAAAAAAAAAGGAAAAAACCTGTTTTCCCACTGCTAAGCAGAGAAAGGGGGCTTTACTCCCCCCACTCTGTCTTTTTTTCCTGGAGTATTGCCATCCATCCTTGTTGTGGCAGTGCGTTGCTTCTCGGCTTTGAATCAGGGCTTGTTGGTGCTGTTTCTTTTTGCTTCTGTCTTGTCTCCTAGGTTTTGGCACATCTGGGGAGAGAGCTCATCAATTCACCTCCTTGCTGAGGTTGTTCTTTTCACACTGGTCAGCTTTGTGGGGTCAGAGTGCTCAGTGCTTCTCTGGGTCAGACTGGTAGTGATGTGGGTGTGGAGTGGAGCCAAGTTGGTTTGATGTGGAGTTCGAACTAATTTGTTTTCATGCTGGGCTAGAGATCCTGCCATCCCAGATGGGGACAAGAGGGAGGTTTTATTCCCCCCTCCCCAGCGATGTTACTGCTAGGGAACTGTAATACTGCATCAAGGAGTCCGAGGGTGAAATTTAAAGGCATTGCCAGTGGATCCATAGTTCTAATGAAGCTGGGAAATTAAACCAAATTTTTTTTTTAATAGAATTATTCTGTGGTAACTAGCTCTAAGAGACTTCTTAGTGAATTCACCATGCTAGTTTTTGTGGTCATGGGAGAGAACAAAAGAAAGGCCGTTTTTTGAGACCAATAGAATGCCAAATTTGGAACAAAGTTTTAATACATGAATTCTTGTAGTTGCCAGAAAGCCCTGCACCTCTCTTGGGTCAAGATTCATTAAGAAAATTGTAAGCTCAAATAACGTTTTCTGAGAATTCTGTTTAGTTGCATGTCCCACAAGAAGCTGCTTGGATGGTGCAGATCTGCTTGCTGCAAGTGAGAAATCTCCAAGGAAATTTCAAATGCTGTATTTCCACTGGTATTAACAGCCAATGTCTCGATCAAGCTACACTGATAGATCTGAAACAGGACTTCGATCTGGTAAGGGAAAACTATATCCAATAAATATGACAGCCAAAATGGTGTTAGAAACTTTGAGGAATAAGTTTATGACAACCTTACAGGCTGACTGCATTCGATTGGACTTGCAGATTTGTCTGTTTATAGCTACAACATAGAAACAACCTGTGGCTATTGTGGGACGGTATGATGAGATTGCTAACAGACTGATATACCAATTGTCACTCTGATCAAGAAATGCAAGGAATTAATTTAAGTCTTAATAGGCTATGATCCTTTTGTCATATATGTACCATTTGTGAAATTTAATTCTGATTTTTTTTTATTTGTAATCTATGTGTCTATAAATTGCACCAGCTGGTTTTCTTACCAGCACAGCTTTTGGCATGCCTAAATGTAAATTGCTGCAGAACCTGCAAGTCTTTAACATCAGGTCACAGACCATACGTGTATCTGGTCTGATCCTACATACTTGCACAGTTTTTGTTGATGGTTCTGGGCAGTCTCATAAAGCTGTAGTGGTCTGGCGTGAAGATAACAATTGGAATTATTCTGTAAAAAATTACTGAAGGTTCAACCCAAGTAGCAGAACTTGGCACAGCTTTACATTACTTAGAGCTTTTTAAGGAGGAACCTCTAAATTTGGTTTGTGATTCTGAGTATGTAGTCAAGATCCAACGCACATATCTGGTTCTGAACTGGTGGGTTTTTTTTGTTTTTGTTTTTAAACAAAAAGGGGGGAGAAGTAGGGAAAACACCACAAAACCAATTGTCAAAAGCACTGTATGTGATGAATCACTTATATCTAAGTGGTGCAGCCCAAATTTGGCCTGTGATCAAACACTTTGCAACTATGACCCAAAACCATGCTAAATCAGAAAGAACCTACGTTAGTTATGGTCAAATCACTAGTTAATGGTCAATGGAAAAGGCCACATCAGTTGATAACCTGGGGAAAAGGTTATGCTTGTGTCATTACAGGCCGAGGATTGAAGTGGATTCAACAAAGATTCAACGGATGTAGACGGACAGGAGGGAGATAAGTTGTGAGGACTGTTTCAGATGTAAACCATGGATCCTAATTCAGTGTTATAGATGCTCACAGACCTGGTGGTCTAGAAGCCTATTAGCAAGCAGGTGCTGTACCTTCCGTGGAGAATGGCAATTTGAGCAAACAGCAGGAGAGCCAAAAGGGCGATATCACACTTAGATAGTCAATGCAAAAATGACGTAAAATTATGAGACATTCCTACCATAGTATCTACTGCACTCCTTCTCCCTAGTCTAGCAGCTGGTAAAGCTTTAGGAGACATATCAAAGTTAAGCTATTGGTCTTTTAAACAGGCTAATCTAACTTCTGAGAGACTAACTCAATTAATAGTAGATGTTGATGGTATTAGGCAGGTTATACTTCAAAATCGTGTTGCTATAGATTTTTGTTGTTATCGTAAGGACATGGTTGTGATGAATTTAAGAGAAAGATGTTGTATTAACTTGGGTCACAACAATCCCAGGCAGTGCTAC
The DNA here is from genome assembly GCF_963082525.1 of Nesoenas mayeri. NCBI lineage: Eukaryota > Metazoa > Chordata > Aves > Columbiformes > Columbidae > Nesoenas > Nesoenas mayeri. The sequence continues at coordinate 1,122,050 of NC_137553.1, read as the reverse complement.
AGGCTGAGATGATAAATACCTACTGATGGTCAGAGCCACAGATGACTTGAGTTCTTAGGCAGAAATGTATCACAGTAAAGACTAATTAGCTGCTTTGCAAAGCCTTATGAGCATCTGTACTTTTGCTAACAACAGTAATCAAAGTGGGTTTTTATCAATTTTGACATCATAACCTAAAAATGGAGAGCTGCCATTTCCACCTTTTATGCCATTCTTCATGTTCCTGTCTCCACATTTCTGTAGGACCAAGCAATTATGTGGCTATACAGAGAGTCAGTTTGTGGGAACAGCAGTTCCAGCTAAATGGCCTTGGACAGGTTATACAGAAGTATGTTTTTTTATGAGTGTAAGAAGTGATAGGCCAGGCCAGTGAGAATGATATCTCAGGTCGGAAAACCGCCCCCATATGTATGATGTGTGAATGTTGGGCCTGGGTGTGTGAATGAGTGTGTCGGAACACCGCCCACAAGATATGTATGGGAATGTGACATGAGTGTGGTGTGTTTAGAATAACATTTTTTGAAAAAATTGTCTAACCTCTTGGTCCGGCCCTGTATCTGTAAACATATAAATTGAGAACTGTTAATAAAAGAGAGCTCAGCTCTGCCTGGCTCTGCTCTCGCTGCTAACAAGAACTCTGTGCCTGTGCGTCTCTGTCTGCATCCCGGTGTGCGTTGTTTCTAGTCGCCGCATCAGTTCAGTGTTCTGATCCCACAGAAAATCCCCTTCTTGTGGCTGGTTAGTTTGCTACCACGAGTTTGGTGAGCTTGTTCAGACTGATGTTATGCTGTAAGGTCTGATAGGGATATATATTCTCAAGGGAGACAGCATCACTTTACATACTATCAGGCAGTTCCACCAGAGGAATAAGCAAAATTCAGGGCACGATTCAGCTCATGAGACTAGAGAGTAACAAAAAGTGTCTGTCATGATGTCAGACAGATTAGTCACAAGAAAAGGAAAACAAAAAGATCTATACATTGTTTTCACTGCACTTTGAGAAAAACTCAGGCACAAACAGGTTACGTCTGCATTTGTAAGTTGTGTGGTCTAATAGGATTATAATTTTTGATTAAATTATTAGAGCTGAGGACACAGTGTACACATTACACATACTGCAGAGATATTTTCTTCGCACAACTTTTAGGTTGCTTGGGTAGTCTGAATTAACCACTGTAATGTATTATGTCAATTCCTACTGTATATCTTTTAGATTGTTTTCATCTCAAAGGATTCCAGTTTTTATGCTGCGAGACCATTTTGTGTAAGTGAAGATGATCAAGAGATTTTTCTGTAAAAGTCCATTCCTGATTCAAACTAAAACACTCACTCTGCCCTACAGAAATAACAGAATGATTAAGGTTGGAAGGGTGTGGCTTCGTCCTTACTCAGTAATATTCTATCACCCCCAGTAAGTGAAACGCGCCAAAGATATTCAGTCTCTGTCTCGCCCGGCTTCCGTGAGAATCTAGTTTGTAAATCCCCTAGCTCCAGTCCTGAATATGGCATGCTATGGGTAGCCGAGCGTGGATTTCTGCCTCGTCCATCCGTATGTGTTTCAGTTCTAATAAGAGGACGCACGTTCTTAGTCTCTACCCCCCCCTCATCAACGCTGTTTTCAGAGTCAGTATCTCTGTCGAGAAGCGGGGGGGCTGAGGAGCACGCCTGAACTGGGGGGACGCTAGAGGAAGCTCTCATATTAATTAACAAAAACTCAAGTTTTTGTTCCAAAAAACCAAGTTTCTGTTCTAACAAGCCAAATCTCTGTTCTAAATAATCCGATCGTATGCTTTGCCGCGAAAAGTCCTGTATTAGAGAGTCAAACTGTTCGCTCTGCCGCGAGAGGTTTTGCTTTAAAAAGTCAAACTCTTCGCCTTGCCGCGAAAGGTCCTGTTTTAAAAGGTCAAACTGTTCGCTCTGCTGCGAAAAGTCCTGCTTTAAGGAGTCAAACTTTTCGCTTTGCCGCGAAAGGTTTTGCTTTAAAGAATCAAATTGTTTGCTTTGCCACAAAAAGTCCTGCTTTAAGGAGTCAAACTTTTCACTTTGCCGCGAGAAGTTTTCCTCCATTCGGTGCTTAAGTTTACACAGATCCTGTGCTACCTTTAAGCAAACACACAAACTGAAGCACATCGCGCACCACATAATGAAAAACCACCCCGCAAAATGCCAGGTTTCTGCAGAAATGTTACTCAACCCTCTAAAAAGTACCTCCATCTCTGATATCCTGCACGACTACGCCAGAATATATTGTCACGGAATATTACCCCGAGGTTAATTTAAGGGACAACAGGGTCCAAAGCAACCTTTATTAAACTGGTGAAAACAGGGTTTTAGTATTCCAAAAGTGACTTAAATACAGGTTCGGATATCAGCTGAGGAAACTTATTTAGGGGCAGCAACCACTATAGCAGGCGGTCCACAGAGTGCATGCACGTGGCTTCACTCAAAACAATGCCGGAGTCGCCCCTGAGTCCCGGAGAAGCACACACTTGCCCAAGCCCGTAGCAGAATTATTTTTAAAGAGATACGCGTACTCGTAGTGAGTACGGAAAGTGTACACTTGCGATTCCGCGAGGGTAAATTTGTAATACACTCGCAATCCTGCGAGAGTTAATTTACTTACACGTGCAAGTGTGCACGGAATATTACACGTGCTTACGTGGAAGCACGGGAGGAAAACACACTCGCGGTCGTGCGAGGAAATAATTTAAAGTACGCGTGCAAACGTGCACGGAAAGTATAAATATACTCGCAATCCTGCGAGAAGTTTTACTCACAGCCGTGGCGGCGAGGCAAGCGGAGACTCCGTTCCGGGGAGCTGGGGGGGGCCGTGGCTCCTGGCGGCAGCGACTAAGCTCGTGCTCTGAGAAAACTCCACGGCAAAGGGGAAGTTTTCGACGAGAGTCCCGTTTATATGACCTTGACCTGACTGTAGTCATTCCTCCTGTTCCCGGAAGCCCCCCGAAAACATCCCCCACCCTGGGCGTGGGCGCCCAGCGGCTTTTGCACTCCCTACCGTCACTAACGACTCTGGTCAGGGTGCTCTGGGGCCAGACAAAGAAGCTGTTAGGCCCATGGCAGCCGGGAGAGAGGGGGATGTGCCCACTCCTCCATACTGAAGGAGGGAGGGGGGGGAGTGGGGGCAGAGAGGGGGAGAGAGGCGGGGGGGGTTGCATTCTGCCACAAAGGGACATGTGGAAGTCATCTGGTCCATCCCCCCTGTGCAAGCAGGATCACTGAAAGCCAGTTGCCCAGGATCATATCCAGACCACTTTTCAATATCTTCAAGGAGAGAGACTGCACAACCTCTCTGGGCAACCTGTTCCAGTGCTCAGTCATCCTCGCAGTAAAAAAGGGTTTCCTTAGGTTCAGAAGGAACTTCCCACGTTTCAGTCTGTGCCCATTGCCGCTTGTCCTGTCACTGCTGCCCTGTCCCACTCAGTGGGGTGAGGACAAAGTTAACTTTGAAATAATCTGTGCAGTAACTGGGAGTAATGACAATTACTCCAGAGGTTAAATTAAATAATGAATTTACTTAAAACTCAGTGGAACTACAGCAAATAGTGGACTGGCAAAAGTTTGTAAACATTATCATAAAACTTAACAAGACTTCAACAACAAAACTCAAAACAATATTAACCTTATGTGCCCAGAATAAAGAGAGAGAGAGAAAAGAGAGAGAGATTAAGATATCAAAAGAAAGGTAAGATTTCAGCACTCCATATGTCCATCAATCCATCGAAGCCAGTTGATGTGATCTTTTTGGATTTCAGTAAAGCCTTTGATACCATCTCTCACAGTATCCTCCTGGACAAGATGTCCAGCACACAGCTGGGTAAACACACAGTGCAGTGGGTGAGAAATTGGCTGACAGGCCGGGCTCAAAGGGTTGGGGTAAATGGGGTTATGTTGGGCTGGCGACCAGTCACTAGAGGAGTTCTGCAGGGATCCATCTTAAGGCCAGCACTCTTCAATGTATTCATAAATGACTTAGGCGCAGGACTTGAGGGAATACTAAATAAGTTCGCCAATGACACAAAATTGGGAGGAGTTGTTGACACTCTCAAGGACAGAGAGGCCCTGCAGAGGGATCTGGACAAATTGGAGAAGTGCTTAGAGGGGTTAGAAGGGCTTAGAGGCATGGGTATGACCTTATGTTCTGAACACGACAATTGCATTATTAGGAAGAGATGTGATGTCTCAGTGGGGAATAGTCATGCAGTCGCCTTTTTGATAATGGCCATTGTGGTGAGTGACACCTGGCCGTGTATGAAGCTGAGTTGGGAAACAAATGATCCTGTCTGGGTGGATCAATGGCCATTACCAAAAGAAAAGCTCACGCATTTAGAGGAGTTGGTTGAAGAGCAACTCCATCTCGGACATTTGGTCCCTTCCACCAGCCCATGGAATACACCTGGTTTTACTATCCAGAAGAAATCGGGGAAGTGGTGTTTGTTACAGGACCTCAGGGCAGTTAATGCAGTAATGAAAGATATGGAGGCACTGCAACCAGGTCTTCCTACCCCAACCATGCTTCCAAAAGATTGGGATGTGATTGTCATTGATTTGAAGGATTGTTTTTTCATGATCCCATTACACCCAGAGGATTGTGAAAAGTTTGCCTTTACTGTTCCAGTGCTTAATCATCAAGCTCCCACGAAAATATATCATTGGATAGTATTACCTCAGAGAATGAAAAATTCTCCTACTATTTGCCAATGGTATGTAGATTTGGCTTTAAAATAATTTAGGCAACAACACCCTCAGATGATCATCTATCATTATATGGATGATATCCTTTTGTGCAATAAAAAGGAAATTATTGAGGATACAATAATTCAGTTGTCAAAGCAATTAGGTCAGTGGGGTCTGGTTGTGGCACCAGAAAAGGTACAGTGAACTGCACCATGGAAACATTTAGGATATGAGCTAACCCAGGCCATGATTAGACCTCAGAAGCTTACTATGAAAGCAAAGGTAGCAACCCTTCACAATGCAATGAAATTGGTAGGGGACTTGCAGTGGATAAGAAATGTTGTGGGAATTACAAATACAGATTTGCAACTGTTGTTTAGTCTCCTTCGTGGGGGACGAGACCCCCAAGAACCACAGTGCCTCACACCAGAAGCACAAAAAGCGCTTGAGCAAATTGCAAGAAAAAATTCACAGAATACTGCTCAGCGGATAAGATCAGATTTGCCTGTTACTCTTTATGTCTATAATACCAATAAGGAGGTGGTGGGACTTTTGGCTCAGTGGAGTACAGAAGAAAAGGATCCGTTGTTAGTATTAGAATGGATATTTATAAACAATCAAAACCAAAAAACCATCATTCAGAGGTGGGAAGCCATTGCCCAAGTGTTAGTGAAAGGACTAAGCTGATATCTGACCTTGTCTGGGTCGTATGTTGCCAAAACTGTGATCCCTATTTTTCTCAATCTGTTTGAACAGATCCTTCTCAAACATGATGATCTTGCCTTAGCTCTTGCCTGGATTCCAGTGCAGGTGGACGATCATTATCCACCGCATCCCATATTTAAAACCAACCTCCACTTGGAGCCTATGTCAATTGTTAGTGAGCGCCCATTAGATGCGATAACCATTTTCACGGATGCGGGTAGTCGCTCACGCAAAGGAGGTTTTGTATGGTTTAAGAACGGTCAGTGGCATTCACAGATTGTTGTAGCTGAAGGATCAGTTCAAATTTTAGAGTTGCAAGTGGTGATAGCGGTATTACAAAAGTGGCATAACTGCCCAATTAATCTGGTAGTAGATTCTCTTTATGTTGTGGGAGTTGTACGAAGAATACATAGAGCACTTTTGCAGCGAGTTTCCAATTCCTTGTTGTTTGAAGCATTGTTAGATTTGTGGAACGTGTTAGATTATAGGACAGCGCCAGTATATATAATGCATATAAAAAGCCACTCTAACCTGCCAGGTGGTCTAGTTGAGGGAAACAACACTATAGACAAACTCGTGGCAGTGACAGATGTATCTCCTTTTGAACAAGCCAGACAAGCTCACGAGTTCTTCCATCAGTCCTCAGCATCACTCCGAAAACTGTTTGTCCTTACCAAGGAACAAGCGCTCGATCCATTATCGCAGCTTGCCCTGATTGCGCTCGCATAGTGCCTTTTCAACAAAAGGGAGTAAATCCTCGGGGCTTGCAGCCAGGTCAGTTATGGCAAACTGATATTACTGAATTTGCACCATTTGGCTGACAAAAGTACATTCATGTGTCCATAGATACCTGTTCAGGACTGCTGTGGGCTACAGCTTTGACCTCAGCAAACGCAAAAGTGGTAAAGTGTCATTTATTACAAGGTTTTGCTGTCATGGGAGTTCCTACACAAATCAAAACAGACAATGGTCCCGCATACCATTCTGACACACTTGCAACCTTCCTCGTCCAGTGGAAGGTACAACACCTGTTTGTGTTTCTACAGGTAACCATAAAAATTCGTGGATCCCAGCAAAGTGGGTGAGGCCTTGGCTAGCTAACAGAGAAGAAACCGATTGCAATGATGACAACCCTTAACCTCAGAGGTGTTATCGCTTTTAGCAACGGATGTAGCCAGTGTTGAGCATACCACTTTGCAAAACAGAGCAGCAATTCATTTTTTGTTATTGGCCATGGTCACAGTTATGAAGAGTTTGATTGTATGTGTTGTTTGAACTTAAAAGATAAAAAGATAAAAGATTTGCAGAACATGAAAATAACAGAAGATGTTGGGTTTTTTGGGTTGGATGCTTTGTTTGGTTAAAAGGAATATTGAAAACAGGTCTGTTCTTGTTAACTATAATCCTATTAGTTTTAATGTTCTTACCCTGTATTTCGCACTGTCTTCAAAGCATGATACAGCGTGTTGTTAACATTATATTAAATGAAAGAGGGGGAGATGTAGTGACAGAGCCCCCCCTGGGGGGATGGGGTTGTCGCCAGCCTGGCTGAGAGGTGAAGCCAGAGACAAAAGAGACAAAAGGAACCCTATAAGAAGGTAACAACCAATGAGCAATCACCGACACGTGCGTGCAGACCGCGTGGACAGTGCATGCAGCCTATCACGTTACTGTGTATCTCGTGCCGTAACCAATCACATTGTTGCAAGGCGCGTGGACAAGGCAGCTTTTGGTATAAAGCTATCCCGGTCGGACAATAAAGTTGAACTCTGTGAACATCATATTGGTGTGTCAGGTTCCGTCTCTCGCATGGAAAGCAACAGATCCCCTCATCCAGATCACTGATAAAGAGATTAAACAGAACTGGCCACAATTCTGAGCCCTGGGGAACACCACTCGTCAAATTTTTCATCCACCAGTACCCACAAGTCCTCCACAGGGCTGCTCTCAATCCCTTCATCCCCCAGCCTGTACTGATACTGGAGATTGCCCTGACCCACATGCAGGACCTTGCACTTGGCTTTCTTGAACCTCATGGACCCATTCCTCAAACCTGTCAAGGGCTGTATCAAAAGGAGCATGGCCAGTAGGTCAAGATAGGTGATTCTGTCCCTCCACTCTGCTCTGGTGAGACCCCACGTGGAATACTGACTCCAGCTCTGGAGCCCTCAGTACAGGAAAGACATGGACCTGTTGGAGACGTTCCAGAGGAGACCCACAAAAATTATCCGAATGGTGGAACACCTCTCCTATGAGAAAAGACTGAGAGAATTGGGGTTGTTCAGCCTGAAGAAGAGAAGATTCCGGGGAGACCTTATTGTGGCCTGTACTGGTTTTGTTAAAAACAAGACAAGTTTCTCTTGTAGTGAATTTTCCTTTCAGCTAAAGTCTTCTTAGCAACTGCACTTCTCTAAAGTAGGATACATGTTTTGGTAGACATAGCAATGGAATGCAAGGTCGCTGATAAGGATGCCTGTCCCATAAGTGAGAGGGGCAAGGAGGAGCAAACTGAACAGGTGACTAAAACTGACCAACTAAGTATTCCATCCCATTCATGTGATACTTCATATAAAAGTGGGAGATCATGAGGATCTCATCCCTTTTTCTCTCTTGGACTATGGCCGACATTAAGAGAGGACCTTGCGAGTCATCCCTGTCAACTGAGGCCTAGTGACAGACTGAATCCAGTTCCGGTTTGTTGCAGAGTCCAGCCCAGGACTTCTGGGTGTCTGCTTTGCTGCTGCTGGAGCAGTTCTGAGTTGCTGGGATTTTCAAGATTGGTTTTGTATATTTTGTATTATTTTCTCTATTTTATTAGTAGCATTAGTAAAACATTTTTAACTTTTTTTCCAACTGTCTCTCTCTCTTTGTCTTTCTTTGCCCTCCTATCGCCTGTACTTAGTGGGGAGGGGGGGCAGAGGGGGGCTGGGGGGGAGAGAGGGTTAACAAAGCATCTGCCACAGTTTATTGTCATCCTGCAATCAAACCCTGACACGACCTTTCAGTACTTAAAGAGGGCCTATACGAAAGATGAGGACAGATGTTTTTAGCAGGGCCTGTTACGATAGGACAGTGGCTAATGGTTTCAAATGAAAGGAAGGGACATTCAGGCTAGACATGAGGAAGAAATTTTTTACAATGAGGGTGGCAAAATACTGGAACAGGTTGCCTACAGAAGTTGTAGATGCCCCATCCCTGGAAACATTCAAGGCCAGGCTGTACAGGGCTCTGAGCAACCGGGTCTAGTTGAAGATGTCCCTGCTCATTGTAGGGAGGTTGGACTAAATGATCTTTGGAGGCCACTTCCAACACAAACTTTTCTATGATTCTCTCATTCTATTATCCTCGTGGTCCCTCTAACCTGTTATTCTATTCTATTCTATTCTATTCTATTCTATTCTATTCTATTCTATTCTATTCTATTCTATTCTATTCTGATTCTATTTTCTTTCCAAACACAACATAACAAGAAAATTCAGAGAAGACTCGGCAATCTCCTACTCACTCACCAATAGCATATAGCAACCACTAAACATCACCCAATGATCAAGCAAGCTAAAATATACACCTAGCAGCCACGGTCAAGAGGTGCTAAAAAGCAGGGATGTACGCTTCAACTTGCCTGACTGAATGGCCTGTGGATATTGAAATTATATTAGGAGAAAGGATCATTGAAACTGGCCAGGTTCATGTGCTTTTAGTTAATAACTTCTTCTGTTCTCGCTGTCCAAGACAATACTGAGTTAAATTGACCACTGGTCTTGCCCAGTAGGCCATTTCTTATTCTCTTAAGATAGCTAGCTTATAAATAAACAATTACACTGAAATTCCAGTTTTGAAGTTGGTTGTTTCAACAAACAGTCTCAATATGATAACTCTCACCATTGTAATCATTTATGCAATCATCCCACTACAACATACTTTAAGATATAAATAAATGCTCAGGAAATTGACTGTAAGGATCATTTATACCTACACCTTCATAACTATATGGGTGTCACATCATCAACTCATAACAAAAGACAACAGTTTCTTTTACCTAAATGCTTATACAGCTATGACATACTGATTTATGACCTTATTCCATCAGTTGCACTGGCATAACTTCAGTTTTACCTACTGTAAAAGTTACACTCGTTATCTAGGCTTTTCATGTCCTGGCTGGCCACGGCCAGTTGCCCGACATCCATCCAGCTGCTCTCTCACTCTCTCTCTTCAACAGGACAGAGGGACAAAATAAGATAAAAAATCTCATGGGTCAAGATAAAGAAATGGAGATCACTTAGCAATTACCATCATGGGCAAAACAGACTTGACTTGAGGGAAATAAATTTAATTTATTGCCAATTAAAATAGCTCTGGATAGTGAAAAACCATGACAAATTAAAGCAACACCTCCTCACTCCTAACTCCTCTACCTCAGAGGAGATGGGGAATGGGGGGGTTGGTCTGCGCATAAGTTCCTCTCTGCCACTCCTTCTTCCTCATGCTATTCTCCTGCTACAGCATGGGTCCTCTCCCCTGTGGCTACAATCCTTAAGGATAAACCTGCTCTGGCCTGGGTCCTCCATCTTAAGGCCAGCACTCTTCAATGTATTCATAAATGACTTAGGCGCAGGACTTGAGGGAATACTAAGTAAGTTCGCCAATGACACAAAACTGGGAGGAGTTGTTGACACTCTCAAGGACAGAGAGGCCCTGCAGAGGGATCTGGACAAATTGGAGAAGTGGGCAATCACCAACCACATGAATTTCAACAAGGGCAAATGCCAGATTTTGCACCTGGGACACGGCAACCCTGGCTGTACATGCAGACTGAGGAACAAGAGGCTGGAGAGCAGCTCCGCGGAGAAGGATCTGGGGGTTCTGGTCGATGGCAAGTTGAACATGAACCAGCAGTGTCCCTGGCAGCCAAGAGAGCAACCATGTCCTGGGATGCATCAAGCACAGCATTGCCAGCCAGTCGAGGGAGGTGATTGTCCCGCTCTACTCTGCGCTGGTGCGACCTCACCTGGAGCACTGGGTGCACTTCTGGGCGCCACAGTATAAAAAGGACATAAAGCTACTGGAGAGTGTCCAGAAGAGGCTACAAAGTTGGTGAAGAGTTTAGATGGGAAGCCGTATGAGGGGAGACCTCATTGCGGTCTACAGCTTCCTCAGAAGGGGAGGAGGAAGGGCAGGCACTGATCTCTTCTCTCCGGCGACCAACGATAGGACCTGAGGGAATGGCAGGAAGATGTGCCAAGGGAGGTTTAGGTTGGATATTAGGAAAAGGTTCTTCACCCAGAGGTTGGTGGAGCACTGGAACAGGCTCCCCAGAGAGGTAATCATGGCCCCAAGCCTGGCAGTATTCAAGAAGCAATTGGACAATGCCCTCAAACACATGGTGTGAATGTTGGGGTTGTCCTATGCAGGGACAGGAGTTGGACTCAATGATCCTTGTGGGTCCCTTCCAACTCGGGACATTCTATCATTTGATGATTCTATGACCACACTGATCAGGTGCAGGGCATGGCCAGACAAGTGTACTGTCCCTTTTTATTCCCTTATCCCTCTATTTCCCACACTTATCCCCCCTCAGATCACCTAGATCCCTCTCTTTCCCTGGCTTTGGTTCCTCCCCTAAAGAACCCATAAGTCCTGTGCAGTCCCAAAATGATCTTCCCCTGCCATCTCATAATGTGTCCCATACCCTTAGGCAGCAATCCCTGCTCAGTCAGAAGGTGCTCTAATGTTGACTCATCTTGATGGGTGTCAACCCTGAAAACTGGGGCTGAGAGTCATCTGGGAAAGTTGTGGACAGGTGTGGCGGATGCACTCGACCCTCTCCCAGCCAAACCAGCAGCAGTTTGGTCCAGGCTCCAGAGGAGGTAAAGGCCTGAGCCGCAGCCAGGCCAAGAACTCCTTCCAGGAGACCCACGGGGAAGCAAAAGAGCACACTGAACGCCGGTGGCTTGTGGGCGCAGAGAGTCTTGTGCAGACTTTTCCTACTGTATGCGATTTGACTACGAGTCAACTACTTCATTCTATAAACACGACAGCCTGGATGAGCCCACTGTGAGCTCTCCCTGCTACATAAGTGAGCTGTATGGCAATGGCTTTACTACTCACAGGTCAGTGGATGAGCCCAATTCAAGTTCAATGTTGATCATTTAGCTTAAGTAGATGCACACCAAATGTAATGGATTATTTAGAGATATAAGGTTATATGATTTTTAGTGTACTCTTTGATTCATGTTACTTGGTAGACTAGAATTGCTAAAATTTTAAGCTGTAAGGTCCTGCTTGTATTTACCAAAAGCAACTGCAGACTACACTAAACGCCTGCAAGATAAAGTCCAGCTTGCATTTTGCTGGAAAAAATGGAACTGACAGGGAAAACAATGATCCAAGGTTAACACGGAGACATTACAGATATCTGCAAAGCGGGGCCTATTTTGCACTTTGCTGAGAAGAAAGGATTTATCCAGACAAAACAGTACCTGCAAGGATATGGACCAAAACCAATGTCAACAACTGAACAAAACAGAGGCCCGCGTGGAGTCAGGTAAAAAGGGTCCAATGGGGAGCAAAGGACCTGGTGGTGAAATTTTGCTGTTGGACTGGATCTTGGTGTGAATGGTCTGTAAAGATATAAAAGTTTGTAGTTTTCTATGCGTGGGCAGACCTCTGCACAGGTACCCAGCTTGAGCCAGCCCTTCTGCTTTTCTACTCCATTACATTTTTTATTTTCTGAGAATCCTGTCTCCTGAAAGTCTGCTCTGCATATGGTCATAAGGCCTTGCCTGAAAGTTTGCTGCTGGAGTTCTAAAATACAGACTCCGGAGCAAATGGTTATCAGGGAAAGAGGTATCCTGACAGTTTGCACCGCGGCGGACATAAGCCTCACCTGAAAGTTTGTCTCCGGAGCTCCAAGACACAGACCCATAGAGCGAATGGTTATCAGGGAGGGAAGACGCCTGGAAAGTTTGCTTCGCGAATGGGTACAGGCACCTGGAGAGAAGGTCAGCAGCATTTGGCTTGGCATATTTCCCCCATGCAGTAAATAATAGAGTGAACCTACCACCGAACTCTTTTAAGTCGCACTTCTCTTTAAGAAATCTAGACATTGTTCTGCAGCAAGCAGAACCCTAAATTACATCCCCGCGACAACAGTGTGTCCCTTCCTCTGAGTCCTTCATTTGGGTTCTTGCCTGCCATTGTGCCCCTGTGCTCTTCTGTGCTTGTGGAGATGTGCTTTTGATAGGCTCATGGCTCCTGGGATGGGCCTGGAAGGACCCAAGGCAGGGTACTATTTGGGGTCCCCCACCTGCCTTTGTGGGGGTGCCAATGACCTTTACCACATTCCATTTCTGGTTTTTGTCTCGTCCTTAACTTGGGGTTTTGTTTGTGTCCCATGTATCACAGGGCTTGTCCAGATATTCCCGTACACTCTCTTTGTGCTGTATGAACAGCTCTATGAACATCATTATGGTGTCATTGAAGTAGCTTGTAGTTCACTGGTGGTGTGCATACCAGAGTTGAGATCCATTGATGAAATGCTTCTTAAAGTCTAACTTTTTCTAAGAGCCTGCTGTGCATGAAGTTTAATGTTCCTTACATAGTGAGGCAGAAGTGCATCATGGCTTCTGATTTCAAATCTCATTTCCAAATTCTCTCTTTGTATTAGATTTAATGAATGCAGAGAATCTAAACAGTGAACACCAGGTGAGTGTCTTAGTTCAATTTTGTCTTCTTTTTCAAAATATCTGCACCCAGCACTGCTGGAAAGACAAAGCTGAGTTCTTTTGACAAATCTATCCCTAGTTATGGATGCTAAGTGTTTAGCTGTTGCCTTTATACGTTTTCTTTCAGATTTCTAGCTAGATTTCCTGGGGGTTTTTGAAACTTTTTATTTCTACAACAGAATAATTGTTGGCAGATGATATTAGAAATGGTTGTCATATTCTGTCACTCCTATTTTGCCTCTGTACTCTTAGCATTTGTAGTTCTAGCTATACAGAGAACAACTTTCTCTCCTTTTGTCATATTAAGATTAACGTGTTCTAGCCATTTTCTTTTCTTGTAACTGAATAGAGCACATTGTCATGGGTCTATAATTTTTCAGTGCAAGTTTGTGATTCCTGATCATTATGGATTTCTTCTAGGTTTTTATTTAAGATAGCCTGGTGGAGTAGGGAAAACAAGAAACAAGGAGATAAAAATTTACCAAGTGTTCAAAATCACAGAATCACAGAATGCTAGGGATTGGAAGTGACCTCAAAAGATCATCTAGTCCAATCCCCCTGCCGGAGCAGGAACACCTAGATGAGGCTACACAGGAACGTGTCTAGGCGTGATACAGGGAATTAACAACTAACCAATTAACACTTAAAGAACTAACACTTAAAGACTTAAAGAGCTAACAGAGAGCTAACCCTTTAACCCACATCACTATTGTCCAGCCTTGCTTAGTTTTGTGTAACTTATTGTACGAGAAACAGGAGTTCGCTGACGCCTTGCAAAGATAATAATCCTTGGGTACATCCTTGGGTGAACTAGAGAACAGAAACTTGGGCACAGGACAGGAGATTTGCCAGTTTTAACCAAATCAGCAGTCTGAGTCCCAACCAACTCATCACACTGGACCAAAGGTGACCGTGTACAGAGAAGAGGACCCGGGTTGCAGCTGCAAACCAGGAGGAGCCAGAGGTGGAGGGTATGGAAATGGTCTCCTGAACTCATTGTAATAAGAACCGCCTTCTCGGGGACAGGTTATGAATATGTATAGGCGTTCCTAAAACTTTCATGAATATGGAACACTTTACTGCATTTAACCAAGCTGATAGCTACTGGAAATTTACACACGTATTAGGTGAAATGATTCCCCGTGTGTCCGGCGCCGTGTAAATACATACCTTCTTTACAATCTCAAGGGTTGTAAGGTCATTTCAGCACCTCATTTTGGCGAGCCAGCCAGGAGGAAGTTCTGCTTGGCTACATGAGCAGCTGGGAACGGACGGCTTTGGCACGCCCCGAAGTTTTGTCGGAAAACCTGCGCTCCCAGCTGGTCATTTGTGGGAGCAGACAAAAGACCTCCGGCAAAAGCAGCGGATAAGGTATGTTGTAATAAAATTGCATTTAATTGCATTTGGCGGGGAGCCAGTAAGACGTGGAGGGACGCCCCATGCGTGGCCAGAGTTTCCGCAGTGGTAAAGGTACCTGGGAAGTGAGGGCTGCTGTCCTGAGAGTCGGCCGCTGGCGATCTTGGGAGTAGGTTGAGCAACCCCGAGATTTCTGCGTCTCGAGTTTGGGAGCCAGGATGGACCTTTGCTAATGATGATTTTAGCTAGGTGAAAGGTAATGCAGAAATCTCTCTTTTTGCAGCTGCTGGAAAAGGTAATAGTCAGTGAAATAGGAATAATAGTTGATCTGTAACTGCGTGTTATCTTTTATAAGTGCCCGGGCATTCCATGCATTCCATTCTAAATCGTAAAGTAAATCGTAAGTCGTAAAACCAACCAGCCGTGTGTGTGAGCTGCGTGAGTGTGTGCTAATTACAGTAATTACTGTTTATGGTGGTACGCTTTAGCCTGTGATCTGTATAAAGCAGAAGATGAGCTTAAAACACCTTGATTTAAGTCACGTGGCATGAGTTAAATTACAGTGTGTGCGATGTAAGAGAGTATATGCAAAGAAATATGGTTTTCGCCCACCAAAATCAGGAACATAATAACAAAATGGGAACCGGTTCCGTTAAAATACTAAAATACCATCTTGCTCTTCTTAGGATGAATCCTTACACATTGGAGTAACTTAGTGGGGAAACCTGATAAAAGAAAGTTTGAAACAATATTGTATTCACTTGTGGTTTGAATGTGGGGTTATAGCAATTAGTGGCAATTAATGTTGTTCTGCAGAACTTGGGAAAACAGGATGAAGTACAGTACTGTAAGTTAATTTGTTCTTATTGTTATTTAATAATTTTGAGACCAGGAAAGGATTTAAGTTGTTAAACTCTGATCCGTATGGAATTTATGTGCTAGTCAGAGATATGGAAAAAGAACAAACTAAATGTTATGATGGATGTGAGCTTGGGAGATTGTATTTAAAAGTGGTTTGTAAGTGGCTAGAATATGAACTGAATTGGATCTAGGAAAATAGAAATAATGGACTTATGTTTAATATGCTGTTTTTCTGACATCTGCAAAAGGTAAATGGGACTGAGGAATGTAACTATTGCTGAGCTAATTGGAATTGCATATAAAGTTTATTATGACTGGAATTAAATGGAAAACCAAAAAAGTGAAATATCCCAGGCCTGTGCTGTAACATAAATTTCAGGTCTGTGCCAAGCTGCAAGATAAACTCAACCTCCTCCGTCCGTGTGGCCTTGCCTGTGTCTAAACTGCAGCAAGGAGAGAAAGAAGGAAAAAAATAGAAAAACCGCTGCTTCAAGCGGAGGGGGGGGGGAGGGCAAGCTGTATGCCTCTCAGGGTAGCCTGACACCCGAAATGGTGCAAGCTCCCCTAGAGAAGTTATAGAAACTGAGAGCAACAGAAAGTAGTAATTTGGAAATGTTGTTAGATGAAGCTTGGAGAGTATTCAGTAACAGGGAAAAGGAAGATTGTTAAAAGGATAAGGGAAAGGATAGGAAAGTAGGGAACTAAAGAGGTTGGAAGGCTTTGAAAGCCTTTAGAGAGAGAGATCAATGTATACTGGGAAAATGAATGTCGGGGAAGGTACAGAGGAAGTAGGCAGAGAGAGAAACGGACAGTAGCAAGTTTTGAAAAAGACTGACGGGAACCTGGAATGAACAGAAAGAAGTGGAATTTTTGGTAGATTGCCAATAAGTAACATAGTAGGTAAAGGGAGTCACTGGCTAAAGTGAAAGGGCATATTTTTGTGAACCTTTGAAGTACAAATTGGCTAAACAAGTAGGTATTGATAAATTTCTATATATGCCCAATTCCCCAAAACCTTTTTGGGGAGAAATTTTTTGGAACAAATGGATGCAGTAATCAGATTTGGAAAAGGAGAAATTACTCTGGAGGTAAATGATCGGCAATATATGAAAATAATGGGCTTGCATTTAGCAACTGTTCCCACAGAAGGCAAGATTAATGAAGTGTACAAATATGTATAAGTATATATTTTATTTATTTATATATAGTATATACATATATACTGCTTTATATGTGTGTACATACATTATATATTTATATATATATATATATATATATATATATATATATAAAAAACATTTATGAAGCTGTAGAAATTAATTTCTTATAGCCATGAAAACATAGGTATAAAATGGCAAAAACATTCTTCAGTAAGAGCTAATTGAATGATTAAAGTTTAAATGTGAATAGAAAGTAATTAGACAAAAGTAGAAGTCTGGGTCAGTTCTCTCACTTTACCAGGCTGCAGAACAAGCCAACCCTGACATGTCTGGGGTGGACAGGGGAACTTCCAGAGGGCAGAGAGGTGCCAAAAGGTTGGAGATGCACAGACAAGATGGAACATATTAGAGGACTATGGACCCCTCCAAGGAGGCCCAGAAAAGGGGCCCCCAGTGCAAATCCTGTCACATGCAAAGAAGAGACCAATCCTGTCAGCTGGACTGAGAGTTTCCTGCATCAAGGCCCAGCCCAGCAGGATGACCATGCCATAATACTGGAGCAGACTTAAGGCTTTGCACGGTGCTGCAAGACACAAGCAACACTGTCTACAAAAATGGAAAACCAGAACAAAATGCCAGCTTCAGAAGAACATGTGTGTGAGGACAATAAGGAAAAAACTCCCAAAAGAGACCACGTGAACCAGAAAAACTGGCCAATGGGCCTGTGAACAGCAAACTGGATTTCAAGATCAGTGTCACACAGAGGGGGCAGGTGGTGGTGGGGGAGCTCCCTTTGCCAGTGGTTCTGAGGGATCTTACAGATCCTGTAGGACCATTCTGGGGTGCAGGCTGGTGCTAAATGTTTCCTTGTCCTTGGGCTGATGACCTTATAGATTGTTTCAAAAAGCTCTGAGTGAGGGGAGAAATCAGGAGCATGTTGTGACTTGTCTGTGTACCTGTCTGGGTCTGCAGTGACCAAAGAAAGGGGAACAGACATACAAGTGTGCATGAACCAATGCAGGCACATCACAAGAAGCAAACAGAGGCCATGAATTCAATTGCAAAGAGCAATTTGGGGGATCTCTGAAGTAGCACCTAAGCTCCCAGGCAGAGGTGACACAAGCAGGGACGCAGGTGCTGCAGCAGTTCGGCCCTGGTAGAAGATTACTGGGCCTGCTGAGCTCGCCTGTATTTCAAGGCTCCAAGCAGGCGCAGCCTTGCGCTCTTTCTCACAACAAAGCAGGAATCTCAGGCGCAATGATAAGGTGCCTTAGAGTTTCTCACAGGCCTATGTTATCTAACACAGAGGTTCTACTTGTCAAGCATACAAGGTCAGTAAAACAATTAGTGTGATGTATGTGCTTTTTTCTACACCCCAGCTGCAGTTGCTTCAGTGTATTTACAATTAGCCTCCTCACCATTCTTGCACAATTCCCATACAAAGTGACCATGGTGTTCAAAGGAAAAAAAAAAGGAAAAAGACTGGAGAAGTCTAAATCGCAACCAAGTCCCCTCATATTCCGTTAGTAAAGTTTATCTGCATTTGAGTTAAATTCACTGTCCAGTGTGTGGCGGATGCACTCGACACACCACCCCCCCACCCCCCCCCCCCAGCCAAACCAGGAGCAGTTTGGTCCAGGGTCCAGAGGAGGTAAAGGCCTGAGCCGTAGCCAGACCAAGAACTCCTTTTGGGAAACCCACAAGGAAGCAGAATGACGCACTGAACACCGGTAGCTTGTGGGCACAGAGAGTCTCGTGCATACCTTTCCCACTGAATGAAATTTGACTACGAGTCAACCACTTTATTCCATAAATCTGACAGCCTGAGTGAGCCTACTTTGAACTCTCTCGGCTAAATAAGCTGTCTGTATGGCAATGGTTTTATTACTCACAGGTCAGTGGATGAGCCCAGTTTAAGTTTCATATCAATCATTTAGCTGAAGTAAATG
Organism: Nesoenas mayeri; assembly: GCF_963082525.1. Classification (NCBI taxonomy): domain Eukaryota; kingdom Metazoa; phylum Chordata; class Aves; order Columbiformes; family Columbidae; genus Nesoenas; species Nesoenas mayeri. Next base: position 1,103,597 of record NC_137553.1, on the reverse strand, counting down.
CATACTGAATATAATGAATCATCTAGAAGTATAAAGTTGTGCGATTTTTAATATACTCTCTGCTTCCTGTTACTTAGTAAGCTGGAGTTGCTGAAATCTTAAGCTGTAAAGTTCTGCTCATATTTACCAAAAGCAACTATGAACTACACTGAACACTTGCAAGATAAGGCCTGTTTTGCACTTCGATGAGAAGAAAAGGATTTATTCAGACAAAACAGCACCTACAAGGTTATGGACTATAAACAACATCTACAGCTGAACAAAGCAAAAGCACATATGATATCACTGAAAAGGATCCAATGAGAAGCAAGAAGACCCCAAAGTGAAATATTGCTATTGGACTGAATCATGGTATGAATGGTCTGTAGAGATATAAAAGTCTATGGTTTTCTATGCTCGGGTGGAACCTCTGCACAGGTACCCAACTTGAGCCAGCCCTCGTACTATTCTACTCCTTTTTTTTTTTTCTGAGAATTTTGTTTCCTGAAAGTCTGCTCTGCACATGGTTATCAGACCAGAGCAAACGACTATCAGGGAGGGAACGCCTGAAAGTTTGCTTTCACGAACGGGTACAGGCCTCGCCTGAATGTCTGCCTTCGGAGCTCTAAAATACAGACTCTGGAGCGAGCGGTTATCAGGGAGAGAAAAATCCTGAAAGTTTGCACTGCGATGGATGCAGGCCTTGCCTGAAAGTCTGCCTCCAGAGCTCCAAGACACAGACCCCCAAGCGAACGGTTATCAGGGAGGGAAGACGCCTGATAGTTTGCTTTGTGAATGGGTACAGGCACCTGGAGAGGTAAGCAACATTTGGCTTGACATATTTCCCCCATGCAGTAAATAATAGAGTGAACCTGCCACCGAACTATTTTAAGTCGCGCTTCTCTTTGAGAAACCTAAACATTGTTCTGCAGTAAGCAGAACCCTAAATTACTCCTCCGCGACACAGTGTTTGATTTTATACATGAATGAAGTAGCAAAATGTAGACATTTCTATGCTGCCGCTTCTCTTAAAAGATATTTACTATGCTCCTGGGGAGATAGGAAGCTTGGGGGTGGGGGGTTGTACAAATCCCCTTTTCGAAGCTGCTAAAAGGTGAATTGCTGATCTGAACAGAAGCCAAGTGGCAACCCAGTTTGCAAGCCAGGATGCTTACAAGGTGATTGTGGCAGAGGTGGATACACAATGGCAGGCAGGCTTGGTGGATATGAGACAGTTTTCCAAACACAATGATGGTGTAAAGTACATCTGAACGATGATAGATAAATTATCCAAACATGCCTGGGCCATTGGTCTAAAAGGAAAAAAGGGGCCCTGAATTGGCCCGGGCTTTTTAAAGCAATTTTTGCATGGAGCACAAGCCTCAGAAATTACAGATCCACCTGGGAAAAGACTTTTTAAACCAGTGTTTAAACAAGCTGTTAAAGCAGCATAATATTTGCCATTTTGTTACTAATAGTGAAGTAAAAGCCTCCATCATACAGCGTTTTAACAGGATGCTCAAAACCGAGAAAAGAGAGATATTGCAGCACACAACAATTTCACTAACTTGATGTGTTCTCAGAGTTTATAAAGAGGTACAACTACAGCTTCCAGACAACTATTAGAGCAAGGCCTGTGGATGTGAACTTGTAAGAAATTATTATCTTGCCAATATAATAGGTTCAGGCAAGATCTCTCAGCAAAGCATATTTTATTAACAGTTTTGCAAGACCAGGTGATCTACCTAAGGTAGGCACACCGAACAGGGCAAAAGCTCTGGAAGCGAGGTCAGGCTTTGCATGAAGATTACAGAGCCATGGTTCACACTTGCAGGGAGAAGACAGGAAAGGCCAAAGCTCAACTGGAGTGGAAACTGGCCAGTGTTGTGTCAGACAACAAGAAAGGCTTTTTTAAGTATTGTCACGGAGGCACCCCAAAAGTCAATTTAGGCAGGCAACAAGCTCCAAACAGACTTTATTCTAGCCAGAACAGTTTAGCCGAGAAACCAACTAGAAACAGGATTTATTCAAATTATTTAGCATGCCAACACCATTATAAAACACAGGTTTGAATACCAGTTGAGGAAAATATTATTATTGTACGACTACAGAAGAATAATGAGGATCCACAACACGCATTTGCTCACCAAAAAAAAAAAAAAAAAAAACCAGAACAAGAGGCCTCTTTCACTCATGGGTACCCAGCAGAAAATAATCACTTGCTTAGGGTGGGTGAGGGCTCACTCAAGGATATATCCAGAAGGAAAATCACTCACCAAAGAAAAGGCAAGTGTAGCAGTTGCACATTCCCCTGAGATCTGGAGCCTTCAATGGGGCAGTTGATGGCTCTTTAGCACCTTTTGTGCCACACTGTTCCTGTCCCCATGTACACACCCAGGGTGATACCAAGGTGCTGACAGCCACATCTTCCCCCAGGCAGGGTGACTTCACCTCCACCCAGTTTGGAGGGCAGGAGGGGTGGGACCCTCAGTCAATTGACAGGGTCCTTAACAAAGGAGGTGCCCAGAGTAGCTGCAAAGCTCCTGGACTATGTTGTAATGCTCACAGACAGATCTGACCAGGCTATAAAACAGGGTCCCTGCCAAAGACCCCCTTTAAGTGGTCTTCTTGGAGCAGCGGGTCTGTGAACTGGAGCCCTCCCCTTAGACTGGGACGCTGTCTAAGGAGACTTCCCGGGATTGAGAGCACCTCGCCTCCTCGTTTGGGTGAGTGGTTATTTACTAGATATATCCTTGCCTAACCCAAGTAATTGTGAGTCCTTGCCTAACCAGGCGAGTGATTGTTTCTTGTGGGTACCCTGGAGTGAGAGTGTAATAAGTGATGGTCAAAATTGTTATTGTTGAACAAATCGCGTAGGATTCAATTATATTATGCATATTGTTGTAAGCAGTAACTGCACTTGTGCAAGTTTGATTATGTTTTGTAGAACCTTGTAGTAGTAGTTAAGCCAACGCCTGGATGGTGCAACAGATAACAGAGCGCCCGGATGGTGCAACAGATAACAGAACTCCAGAGGCAGAAGCACCCAGCGACACCCAGCAACATCTTCCACCAATCCGGAGCTGGTAGACGCGCGTGGACAGCCCGTGGACACTGTTGACTAGCCAACCAGGAGCTAACTCGTCAGGGTGTCCCAGCGCGTGAACGAGTGTATAACATATATAAGCACATACGGAAAGTTGAGTGTGTGCCGTTGGCGGAACTGAGCTTCCCCCGGTCACCCAGCGCTGTTTTGCCTGATTACCGCTTGCTTTAATTTGTCAACTTTAATAAAGATGATCGATTGGCTCAAAAACACGACTTTATTTATAACAAATTTTGGTGCCGTGACTCGGATTAAGGATTTCTGGGAGGGACTCCTAAACTTCAGGGAGGCGCCCCGTCCCGTTTTCAGATGGCCCTGGAGTGGACGAAGGATCGCCCTGAAACCTTAACCTCCGAACCCTAAATTTAGGTAATTAGGCAAAAGAATTGAACCCCGTAAAACTTTGTGCATGAAGAACCGGACGAAGACCCCAGGGACGGTAAGTATAGAAAGCGATTCCATTCGGTTGGGGTGGGTTTCCTGGAGTGTGCTTGAACGAGATGCCCCCCCCTTTTGGGGAGGAAGCAAAGCGAGTGTGGACCCTGCCGTAAGGCAGGGCGGGACTCTCTAGTAGTGCGGTTCTCATTGCCCGCGAGGGCGTGAGCCACGAACGAGGGGGGTGTGTGTGTGTGTGTGAAAGAAGGCACTCCAGAAGATGGGACAGAAGAAGAGCAAGCCTTCTGATCCCATGGGGAAGGGACCCAAGGAGAGGTTACCAGATATTCCCCGAGATTCCCCATTGGGCCTTATGCTCAAGAATGGGGAAGGTGCGTCTTGCACGCGAAACAAAAGTAAGGAGAAGATGGTTTATTATTGCATGCATGTCTGGGGAAATCAGCAGATTAGACCAGATCATTTATTTTGGCCAATTTTTGGGTCGTGTGAGAATTGGATTTGTCAGGCCCTAAATCTTTATGTAAATGATAAGGAGCCCTTTAATCCTGAGGAGAGCGAGTATGCGCGTTGTTGGCTACCTTCTGCTACTCGCGCTGGGATTTTCGCCTTAGGTGAAAAGAAATCTGGCCGCAAAAAGAGGGTCCCTGAGGAACCTCCACCCCCTCCCCCTCCCTATGATCCCCCGCCAGTAGCAAATCCAAGACCCCCCTCTCCCCCTATGCCTTCGGCTCCTGAGGAGGATTCCGATTCTTCGGGGTCAGTTAGAGGGACCCAAAGACTCACGAGGAGTCAAGCTAGACAGCAAACAACATCAGGAACAGGACAACAAGCATCATCAGAAACAGGGCTATATCCATTACGAGAAATAGCGATGGGAGGTCCACAACCCGGGGTGGGATTTGTGTCAGTGCCTCTAAACTCGGGGGATGTAAGAGAATTTAAGAAGGAAATGGGGAGTTTGTTAGAGGATCCCTTAGGAGTTTCGGAAAGGATAGACCAGTTTCTAGGACCTAACCTATATACCTGGGATGAACTGCAAGCTATTTTAGGGATACTATTTACCGCGGAAGAGCGGGAGATGATTCGGAGGGCTGGGATGAGAGTCTGGGACCAACAACACCAACAAGGGCCGGGCGCTGACATTAAGTGGCCCCAGCAGCGCCCTAATTGGGATAATCAAAACCCGGAACACAGGGGCCATATGGGAGATCTCCGCACTATAATCGTACAAGGGATTAAGGAATCGGTCCCTCGAGGGCAGAACATAAATAAAGCCTTTAATGAACAACAAAAGAAAGATGAGACTCCCACAGAATGGTTAGAAAGATTAAGAAAGAGCTTGCAGCTTTACTCCGGGATAGACCCTACGACACCGGTCGGGCAAGTTCTTTTAAAAACTCAGTTTGTGGCGAAGTCATGGCCGGATATTAGAAAGAAGTTAGAAAAGTTGGAAGATTGGCAAGAGAAAGGGTTGGACGAGTTGCTAAGGGAAGCGCAGAAGGTTTATGTGAGAAGGGAGGAAGAGACCCAGAGGAGACAAGCTAAAATTCTGGTAGCGGCAGTTCGAGAAGGACAGAGAACGGCTCCACAGAAGGGAGGGCCACCACGCATAGGTGGGAATGGGCCACCTCAGGGAAGCCAAGTCGGACCGAAGGATTTGAGAGAAATAGAATGTTTTTACTGCCAGAGGAAGGGGCATATGCGTAGGAATTGTAGGAAACGTATACAGGATGAAAAGATGTATCACGCGGAGTAGGGGTGTCAGGGGCTCTATCTGCTGGGGACTTCTAAAACAACAGAGCCCTTGATAAAATGGAAGTTAGGTCCCCAGCGTCAGGAAATAGAATTCCTGGTGGATTCGGGGGCAGAAAGATCTACTGTCCAAACTGTGCCCCGGGGATGCACCCCCTCCTCGGAGAAAATACAAGTAATAGGAGCAAAAGGAGAACCCTTTTTTGTACCCGTAATTAAAGGAGTAGAAATAGAATCCCCATCCCGAATAGGGGTAGGGTCCTTTTTATTAGTATCTGAAGCCGAATATAACCTATTAGGAAGGGATTTAATCGTCGAATTGGGAATTAGTTTGGAGGTAAAAGATCGAGAATTGAAAGTAAAACTGTACGCTTTAACAACCGAAGACGAAGCTAAGATCAATCCTGAAGTATGGTACACTCCCGAGTCGGTTGGAAAATTAGATATTCCACCGATTACAGTGACAATAACGGATCCGGAAGTACCGATACGTGTTAAACAATACCCTATATCACAGGATGGGAGACGCGGGCTGCAACCTGTAATTGATCGATTATTACAACAGGGACTGCTAGAACCATGCATGTCGCCCCATAATACCCCCATATTACCCGTGAAGAAATCAGATGGGTCCTATCGTTTAGTGCAAGACCTCCGTGAAGTAAATAAAAGGACGGTAACTAGATTTCCAGTAGTGGCCAACCCTTACAACCTAATGAGCCAGTTGTCCCCAGAATTGTCCTGGTATAGTGTAATTGACCTAAAGGATGCCTTCTGGGCCTGTCCTTTGAGGGAAGAGTGTCGTGACTATTTTGCCTTTGAGTGGGAGAACCCTGATACCCATCGGAAACAACAACTTAGATGGACGGTTCTTCCACAGGGGTTTACTGAATCACCAAACCTCTTTGGACAGGCCCTGGAACAAGTCCTGGAAGATTTCGAACTGGAACCTGGAGTAGTTTTGGTACAATATGTAGATGACCTATTAATAGCTGGAAAAAGCCAAGATAGTGTGCGAAGCACCAGCATTAAGTTATTAAATTTCTTGAGCCTAAAGGGTTTAAAGGTATCAAAATCTAAACTGCAATTTACTGAGGAAGAAGTAAAATATCTAGGGCACTGGCTGAGTAAAGGGACTAAGAGACTAGATCCAGAGCGAGTAAACGCTATTTTGTCCCTCCAGCCTCCCAAGAATAAAAGGCAAGTGCGACAACTTTCAGGTCTTTTCAGCTACTGTAGACAGTGGATTGAAAATTACAGCAACAAGGTTAAGTTCTTATATCAGAAGCTAGTGGGGGAAGGTCTGATGAAATGGAGTACAGAGGATGACGAGCAATTAGAAAACTTAAAAACTGATTTAGTAAATGCCCCAGTACTGAGTCTGGTGGATACCCGGAGGCCTTTCTATCTATTTGTTAACACGGAGGGTGGAACGGCCTTTGGGGTCCTAACGCAAGAATGGGCAGGTAAAAAGAAACCCGTGGGGTATTATTCCAAGTTATTAGATCCAGTCAGTCGTGGTTGGCCTACCTGTTTACAGGCCATAGTTGCTACTGCCCTCCTAGTCGAAGAAGCTGGGAAAATAACTATGGGAGGAGAATTAAAGGTATACACCCCCTCATAATATACGAGGGGTATTACAGCAGAAAGCTGACAAATGGATCGCCAGGTTACTGAAATATGAAGGAATCCTATTGCACTCTCCCAAGTTAGAGCTTGAAACCACTAATTTGCAGAATCCAGCCCAATTTTTGTACGGGGAACCGAGCGAATCTCCTTCCCATGATTGTATCAGGGTAACAGAATATCAAACCAAGATAAGGGAGGATTTAGAGGAAGAGGAGTTGTTATGTGGAGAAAAATTGTTTGTAGATGGATCATCTCGGGTAGTGGACGGGAAAAGGAAGTCAGGATACGCTATAATAGACGGGAACAGTTGGACAATTAAAGAATCAGGTCCCCTTAACATAAGTTGGTCGGTACAAGTCTGCAAACTATTCGCAGTATTGAGGGCATTACAGTTGTTAAAAGATAAGAGAGGAACAATATTTATGGATTCTAAATATGCATTTGGGGTAGTTCACACGTTCGGAAAAATTTGGGAAGAGAGGGGCCTAATGAATTCTCAAGGTAAAGGATTAATACATGAGACCTTAATAAAGCAAACTTTGGAGGCATTAAGAGGGCCCAAACAAATTGCGGTAGTTTATGTAAAGGGCCATCGAAAGGGAACCTCCACGCAAATAAGAGGGAACAATTTAGCAGACGAGGAAGCTAAGAAAGCTGCGTTACTGGTAATAAAAGCAGTCGAACAAGATCCTGTACAAACTAAGTATGCTATGAGATTTACAAATCAGGAAAAAGGAAAATTGGAGCAAATGGGAGTAGTTGAACGAGAAGGAAAGTGGTGGCTACCTGACGAGAGGGAAATGCTCCCGAAAGGAGTAGCTTGGCGAGTTTTGAGAGAGTTTCATAGGCAAACCCATTGGGGAGTACAGGCTCTGGTAGATCAATTCGCTAATAAATATATGACCCTGGGAGTGTATGATCTAGCAAAAAGAATCGTTGGAGAATGTTTAACATGTCAAAAGATAAATAAACAGCGCCTTAGGGAAAGAGTCCCTGGGGGGAGGCAACTAGCCAAGAAGCCATTCGAAAGGATTCAGGTAGACTTTACGGAGTTACCGAAGGTAGGCAGATATAAGTATCTCCTAATTTGGGTAGATCACCTAACTCACTTTGTTGAAGCCTTTCCAGTAGCTCGGGCCACTGCAAGGACGGTAGTAAAAATATTATTAGAGCATATCATACCTAGATATGGGATCATGTCAGTTATCGATTCGGACAGAGGGCCCCATTTTACTTCCAAAATAATTAGAGAAACGTTAGAAGCTCTGGGAACCAAATGGGAGTATCACACTCCTTGGCACCCCCAGAGTTCAGGGAAAGTTGAAAGGATGAACGGAGAAATTAAAAAGCACCTAACCAAATTAATGATAGAGACCAAAATGAGCTGGGTGAAGTGCCTCCCCTTAGCCCTCTTGAACATAAGGACACAACCGAGGGCTGATACAGGACTTTCCTCCTTTGAAATGTTATATGGAGCGCCCTATGATTTGGAGAAACCAATAGAACACCCTAAAGTGGAAGAAAAGATGTTACAAGAATACCTTATAGAGCTCATGAAAAGGAGGCAAGAACTGTTAAAGTGAGGCCTGGTGGTTCAAAGACCACCTTTAGATATAGCAATACATAGTATTAAACCAGGAGATCAAGTACTCATAAAAACATGGAAGGAATCATCGTTAACCCCTCTCTGGGAGGGACCTTTCCTTGTTTTACTCACCACAGATACCGCAGTCCGCACCGCGGAAAGAGGTTGGACACACGCTAGTCGAGTAAAGGGTCCTATCCTGCACACAGACTGGGAAGTCGCCGGGAAACCGGATGAGTTGAAGCTGACCTTCAAGAGGAAACAGGCACGTGACGCATAGCCCTGGATACCAGGCTTTTTATGGACAATTGTAAGGAATTACAGAAGTCGCACATCGCATGTCCTGTATGTAAGCAATGCAATCCGTGGGTATGTCGCGTGTGTAACGGGTGCGGGATACAGCAGTGGAAAAAGTTTCCTTATGTTGAACGATGGTGTAATGAGTGTTGGGGAGAAACCTTAGATACCGTTAGGATATTAATAATCACTGGACGAGAACGTAGCACGGATCCTAGGTACGAATACTGTAGAAGAGATTGGTACAAAACGGTTGCACAATTAGAGGAAGAACTTATAGTTAGGGATATAGAGTGTAGTAAAACTATTCAGGTACCCTCTGGACTGTAAGTCCAGACATTTGGGAAATAACCAAGAGGAAGTGTAAGAAGCGTTTTGGTAAGAAAAGATACAGGAAGTGTTCCAAACCCTGTGAGGATTCGGGACAGTGGCCAAAACCTTGTATTTGAAAATAGCCCTATTGGGTTGAGTATTGGAAAGTGGGTTGTGGCAGAACAAGGAGAGAATTCAGGAGGCAGTCCCCTGAAGACTACAACTGCTGCCGAGAAGATAACTTACCCGGCTACTCTGAAGCAACAGAATAGGCCCAGGGTAAGGCAGAGGGGTATCCTTGTGGGGATTGGCAAGTGCCTCCGAAAACTTCTAAAATAAAGCAGCTCCGTTAAGCAGAACAACCCTCAACAAAATGAACCTCCACTGGCTGATTTTACTGGTTTTACTTATCAAACCCTAAACTATACTCAACCCAACCTAACCACTGGTTGCTGGTTGTGTTATAATGTTAATCCACCCTTTTATGAAGCTATAGGGGATAATCGTCTGTATACCATAAGCAAGGAGTCTGCACCTATTCAGTGTCTTTGGGAAAAGCAGAAAAGAGGGATAACTATGCAACATGTAACTGGGATAGGGACTTGTATAAGTAAAGTACCAAATTCCAAGAGGTCACTTTGTGGGAATATCATACCAAGCCTTAATGAAACCACAGGATATATTATTCCCCCGAATGGAACAAAATGGATATGTTCCAGGATGGGACTTACTCCATGTGTGTCTTTAAAGGTGTTTAACAGTTCCCGAGAGTATTGCATGTCAGTTACCATTATTCCAAGGATATTATATCATCAAGAAGATGTGATGTATGATATTTGGGATACAGGGCTCCATCGTACCAAGCGAGAACCCATTACGGCTATTACTATAGCCACGTTGCTAGGGTTAGGGGTAGCCGGAGCAGGAACAGGGATAGCTTCACTTGTTCAACAAAATCAAGGATTCAATTCCTTGAAGACTGCGATAGATGAGGACCTAGAGAGAACTGAAAACTCCATAACCGCCTTAGAGATCTCTAACCTCACTATCTGAAGTGGTGTTACAAAACAGGAGAGGGATGGATCTCCTTTTCTTACAGCAAGGGGGACTATGCGCAGCCTTGAAGGAAGAGTGTTGTTTTTATGCAGATCACACAGGGGTAGTCCGAGACTCGATGGCAAAATTAAGGGAGAGACTGGAACAGAGAAAAAGGGAAAGAGAAGCTGCAAAAGGGTGGTACGAGTCTTGGTTTACTCAGTCCCCGTGGCTAACTACATTGCTATCCACAGTAGCTGGACCCTTGATAATATTATTACTTACCCTAACCTTCGGACCCTGTATCCTAAATCGAATTATTGGACTAGTTAAAAGCCGTGTAGAGCAGGTGCACCTTATGCTGCTACAGAAACATGGAACTGATGAAGAAGCTGAAATGACCTTACTAGCCCGAGAAGCGGTAACTCGATTTGATCAACAAATAAATGAGTAAAAAGGAAAGGGGGGAATTGTAATAAGTGATGGTCAAAATTGTTATTGTTGAACAAATCGAGTAGGATTCAATTATATTATGCATATTGTTGTAAGCAGTAACTGCGCTTGTGCAAGTTTGATTATGTTTTGTAGAACCTTGTAGTAGTAGTTAAGCCAACGCCCGGATGGTGCAACAGATAACAGAACTCCAGAGGCAGAAACACCCAGCGACACCCAGCAACATCTTCCACCAATCCGGAGCTGGTAGACGCGCGTGGACAGCGCGTGGACACTGTCGACTAGCCAACCAGGAGCTAACTTGTCAGGGTGTCCCAGCGCGTGAACGAGTGTATAACATATATAAGCACATACGAAAAGTTGAGTGTGTGCCGTTGGCGGAACTGAGCTTCCCCCGGTCACCCAGCGCTGTTTTGCCTGATTACCGCTTGCTTTAATTTGTCAACTTTAATAAAGTTGATTGATCGGCTCAAAAACACGACTTTATTTATAACAAGAGGACTCTGTTTTTGTTTCTTGTGAGTGAATGCATGCATGTTGTGGATCCTCATTATTCTTATCCTGTCGTACCCCAATTATCTCCTCAACTGATATCTGAACCTGTATTTTATGTTGTCAGAGTGCTATAAAATTGTATAAACCCTGATTCTAGTTGGTTTATTGGCTGCACCTTTCCAGCTAGAATAAAGTCTTAGAAGTTGTTGCCCACCTAAAATTGACTTTTGGGGTGCCTCTGTGACAGCGAGGGCACTTAGTCCCAGGAAGTCTCCTTAGACAGCATCCCAATCTAAGGGGAGAGCTCTGTTCACAGACCTGATGCTCTGAGGAGACCACTCAAAGGGGGTCTTCAGCAGGGCCCCCATTTTATAGTCTGGTCGGTTCTGGCTGTGGTCATTAAGAACATGGTCGAGAAGCTTCTCAGCTTCTCTGGGCACCTCCTTTTGTTGAGAAACCTGTCTATTGATCAGGGGTCACCTCTACTGCCCCAGTTGGGGGGGGTGAATGTGACTGGAGTCACTGTGCCCTGGGGTGGGGCACGTGATTGCCAGCACCTTGGCACCAAACTGTGTGCGTGAGGACAGGCACAGTGGGGCACAAAAGGTGCTAAAGAGCCATCAACTGCCCTATTGAAAGGTCTGGATCTCATTGGGGGGGGGTGTGCAACTGCCACACAATCCACCCAGTGACCACAGTAATGGTTACTTTGGAGTACTGGTGCAGTGACCTCATACCTCCAAAGTTAAAAGGAGGCACAGTGTCAGGGGGTTTTAATGCCCACTGTGGATCATCATACCTTAAGTGTCATTTTGCTGTTACACATTATGATTATCAGTCAATCAACAATAGAATCATGCAAATTACAACAATTACAATTATCAAAGATTGGAGGAGGCTGGTTAGCCATCTCAGTAAGGGAAAGCCAAATGTATTGAAAGTTTTTTAACCAGTTAGCCCACTTCCTCAGCTGAGCTGCGAGGATGCTGTGGGAGATAGTATCAAATGCTTTACTGAAATCAAGATAGACACATCCACTGCTTTGCCATCATCTATCCTCCTGGTTATGTCTTCATAAAAGGCTATGAGGTTGGTTAAGCATGACTTCCCCTTGGTGAAGCCATGTTGACTGCCCCTAATGACCCTCTTATCCTTGATATGCCTTGAGACGGCACCAAGGATAAGTTGTTTCATCACCTTTCCAGGGACAGAGGTGAGGCTGACTGGTCTGTAGTTACCTGGGTCCTCCTTCTTGCCCTTTTTGAAGACTGGAGTGACATTTGCTTTCCTCCAGTCCTCGGGCACCTCCCCCGTTTCCCAAGACTTGGCAAAGACGATGGAGAGCGGTCCAGCAATGACCTCAGCCAGCTCCCTCAGCACCCGCGGATGCATCCCATCTGGACCTGAAAGCAGCAATATTCTGAACAGTGAAAAGCATGCTGGTTATGCTATAGCCATGAAGTGATGGAATCTGGACCTGTGCCTAAAAGTACTTCAGCAGAGAAGGCAGAAATAATTGCCCTTATTCGTGCTCTGGAACTAGCTCGAGGTAAAATGGTTAACATCTATACTGACTCCAAGTATGCTTTTGGGGTCGTACATGTGCACGGAACAATTTGGAAAAAAAAAGGACTCTTGAACTCTCAAGGCAAATATATCAAACATGCAAAAGAAATATTCCTAAGAAGGTGGCAATTAGGCATATCAAGACACACCAGAGGGTGAGCCCGGAATTGGAAAAAGGAAATGAGCTGGTGGACAGAGAGGCAAAACTAGCAGCTAAGCAAAAGGTAAAAGTAGAAAGTGCCCTAGTCCCTGACGGGCAGGTTACTTTAGAAGGTAAGCCAGAATATACTAAGGAAGACTGGAAACTTATTATAGATCTAGAGGGATCATATAATTAGGAAGGGTGAGCTCACACCCCACAGGGAAAACCTATTGTTACCTCCTATTTAGTTTGGCCTTTAGTAAGGGAAGAGCACAGAAAGAGACATTGGGGAGCAGAAGCACTATATAAACATTTGATCAAAAATAGTAGCTAGAAATGTGTATGCTACTGTAAGACAGGTGACACAGCAGCAATGCGATCTTTGCCTCCAGACTAATCTTAAGAATATACCTAAGCCAGAAATGGGTCTAATTGGGAAAGGAAATGGACCTGGGCAATAATGGCAAATTGATTTTTCAGAACTCCCAAGAAAAGGGGGGTGCTGATATTTGTTGGTACTAACTGATACCTTTTCAGGTTGGCCAGAAGCACTCCCTACCAGAACAGCAAAAGCTCGGGAGGTAACTAAAACATTAGTACAAGAAATAATACAGAGGTTTGGAGCTCCAGCTGTTATATCCTCTAATAGAGGGCCACATTTTATTTCAAAAGTTGTACAGCAAATCAGTCAGCACTTGGGAATAGACTGGCAACTACAAACCCCTTATTGTTCTCAATCCAGTGGCCAGGTTAAAAAAAAAAAAAAAAAAAAAAAAAAAATCATCTAATTAAACAACAAATTGTAAAATTGGGGCAGGAGGCAAATTTGGCTTGGCCTCAATCTTTGCCTTTGGCCCTCTTGCGTATCTGAACAAGGCCAAGGGCAAAGGAAGGGTTGAGTCCTTTTGAAATCCTGTATGGGAGACCCTATAGTGTACAGAAGGGAATGTCTGCACAAGTAGGGGATGAAATTATGATTTCTTATATGGTGGCATTGGGTAAACAACTTAATAAAATTGGGAAGCGTGTTTGGGACTCGGAGTAGTGGTTCGGATGAGCCAGTACATAACATCCAATTGGGAGATTATGTGTATGTGAAGTCTCTTGCAGAAAAGGACTTTGGAACCACAATAGGAAGATCCATTTCAAGTCCTCCTGACATCTTTCACTGCTATCAAGAGAAGGGCCTGGCTCCATCCTCGTGACACTCACCTTTTATATATTTATAAACATTAATGAGGTCACCCCTCAGTCTCCTCTTCTCCAAACTAAAGAGACCCAGCTCCCTCAGCCTTTCCTCATATAGGGGATGCTCCACTCCCTTCAGCATCTTTGTTGCCCTGCGCTGGACTCTCTTCAGCAGTTCCCTGTCCTTTTTGAACTGAGGGGCCAAATGACTGTATGGTGTGGCTGGGGAAGGAAAGGGATGCACATGGTTTTCCAATCTCATTACCTTACAAATGTGGCAGGAGCAAGGAGCTGTTATCACACTGTCATGCTAAGCTATCACACTGTCATGCTAAGCTCAGTGAACCTTATATCTTGCAGGGTCCTTGCAGATGTGCTAGTGCTGGCTGCTTTGTGAAGTGGCAACATTTTGCTCATCAGCTTTACTTGCCTTGCTTCTATGCAATATAGAAGCTGGGCGTGTGAACCAACACAGGCTTGTTGCAAGAAGCAACCAGACGCCACAAATGCAATTGCAAAGAGCAAATTTATTTTAGTTACCTTGCTACTGGGGGATCTCTGAAGCAGCATCTGAGCTTCTGGGCAGAGGTGACACAGGTGGAGACGCAAGCGCTGCAGAATTCAGCCCTAGTAGAAGATCACCGGGCCTACTGCATTCACCTGTATTTCAAGGCTTCAAGCAGGCACAGCCTTGCGCTCTTTCTCACAACAAAGCAGGAATCTTGGGAATAATGATAAGGTGCCTTAGAGTTTCTCACAGACCTATGTTATCTGACACAGAGGTTCTACTTGTCAAGCACACAAAGTCAGTAAAACAATTAGTGTAATGGATGTGCTTTCTCTACACCCTAGCTGCAGTCACTTGAGCATATTTACAATTAGCCTCCTCGCCATTCTTGCGCAGTTCCCATACACTGGGTGTTGTTGCCACTGAACTTGTAGAGAGGATAAAGAAAGTTTTGTTGAAATTACAGCTTTTTACAAGAACACAGTGAAAAAAAATATTTTACAAAAATAAAGTGCATGTGCTAAGCAAATTGAAAAGTGGCGTTGTAACGTTCTGTCCCACATTGCTAGCTTTACTAACTTGTGTGCCATGTTAGTTCTATACTCTTTCAAAATGTTTATAAGTTGCTAAATAGATGCCATGACCTAGCTTGAAGAATTCATATGCATTCGCTGTCTTTAATGAGTACAAGCACATGTATTAGGAGCGCTGCAGCAGTCCCATATGTACTTGTCACCTGTAGCAGTGACTCCTTGAGCACTGGTGTTTTTTAATTTTGACATTGTCATGTGACAGTGCAGGAAAGGAGGTTTGCCATACATCAGTTATATTGGTTTTTGTGGTTTTTTGGAGGCTTCTGCTTTTAGAAGTCAAGTATTGATTTCTTGGCTTATTTTAAGAACTACACTAACGAGAGTATTCAAGATTACAATGACTTTTTTTTTTTTTTTTTTTTAATTAACTTAACTTAAAATCAGTTCCAAGGTGTTGGAATGAAGAAGTGTGAAAAAAAGAGTTTGTCCTATAACTGAATATGAGAAATAGTTGCTTTTGTAGCAGTTATCAAGACTAACTGTATACAAAGTAGAAAAGATTAAATTCATAGGATGACTCTTGTCATTTACGCATTTATTGTAAAGCAGGGACTTCACTAGTTTATTTTTGCATTTGCAATTCCACTGGACACATTCCTTCTGCTAAGATCTAATAGCACATACTCTACCAAGATGTAGCAGACATAGTCACGGCCTAAGAGGGTTACCCAACCCATGGATGCGTAAAGATCGTGACCATGGAAAGCAAGTATATATGTATATATATATATCACAAGAGTAAAGCAAATGCATATATTAGAAGTTATTACAGAATTCCAACTAGTGAAGCAAGTATATACTTGTGAACCTTTACCCATGTGCGTGCCTATAAATATGTTACATGAGGTGTTACCAGTATGACACTCACCAAACCACTCCCAGGAGTGGACTACTTGATGACAGAAAAGTCTCACTTCAAAGATGATCTGTGTCATGGAGTCCACAGTCAGCCAGGCATTCTCAGTGAGGGTCCAGTCTGTCCTGGACACCTTGTGCAGGGAAGCTCTTGCAAGGAAGCTCTGGCTGAGAAGCTCATTTTGGGTAGGTAGGGAGCTACTTTTTATACCTCATTAGGATAGATACATAAGTGGGAGTAGGACATTAGATCCTGGAACAGCTGTTGCTGTTGGGCACCACCGCAAAGAGCCTATCTCCATCTTCTTTGCACCCTTCCTTCAGGTATTTATATACATTAATGAGATCCCCCCTGAGCCTTCTCTTCTCTAGTCTAAACAGTCCCAGCTCTCTCAGCCTTGCCTCATAGGAGAGAAGCTCCAGTCCTTTAATCATCTTTGTGGTCCTTTGCTGGACTGCCTCCAGTAGCTCTATATCTATCTTGAACTGGGGAACCCAGAATTAGACACAGAACTCTAGGTGTGGCCTCGCTGCGGCGATTAGAGACGACGCGTACTGGGATGCAGACAGAAATTCACGCAGAAACAGAGGTCTTGTTCATGAAGGAGTGCAGAGCTTGGCCTAGCAGAGAACTGACTTAGGCCTAGGCTAGCTTCTTTATTCACCATTTACCATTTTATAGGATTTACAGATACAAGCATGGACTAAGATGTTTACACAAGGTGTTTTTCCACTAATTGTTATTAAGAACACACTAAACTCATGTGATGTTTGTCTCACTTGTTTTTCCACTCATTCACAGACCAGGCCCAAGGACATTCACACATCCCATGCACTTGGGGGCAGTTATCCGGCCCGAGATACCATTCTCATGAGTCTGGGCTATAACTTTTTACAATTATGAGAAAGATACTTCAAAGTAATGTCCAAGGCCTTTTATATATTATTATGTTAGTATTATGTCTTCGACCATCCGGATGGTCATGTTAGTATTGATCTTCCTTTATCGTCCAGGTGGCCGGAACTGCACATCTTGCTTTCCCACATTTTACTTTCCAACACTCGCCAGTGCTCAGTAGAGGGGAAGGATCACCTCCCTCGACCTGCTGGCAACACTCCTAATGCAGTCCAGGATACCATTCACAGTCTTTGCCACAAGAGCAAAGCACAAAGCACATCTTGCCCTTTTTGAAGACTGGAGTGACATTTGCTTTCCTCCAGTCCTCGGGCACCTCTCCAGTTTCCCATGACTTAGCAAAGATGATGGAGAGTGGTCTAGCAATGACTTCAGCCAGCTCCCTCAGCACCTGTAGGTGTATTCCATCAGGACTCATGGATTAATGGATGTCCAGATTGCTTAATTGCTTCCTATCACAGTATCACAGTATGTTTGGGATTGGAAGGGTCCTCAAAAGATCATCTAGTCCAATCCCCCTGCTGGAGCAGGAACACCCAGGTGAGGTCGCACAGGAACATGTCCAGGCGGGTTTTGAATGTCTCCAGCAAAGGAGACTCCACAACCCCCCTGGGCAGCCTGTTCCAGTGCTCTGTCACCCTCACTGAGAAGAAGTTTCTTCTCAAATTTAAGTGGAACCTCTTGTGTTCCAGCTTGATCCCATTACCCCTTGTCCTATCATTGTTTGCCACCGAGAAGAGCCTGGCTCCATCCTCGTGGCACTCACCCTTTATATATTTGTAAACATTAATAAGATCACCCCTCAGTCTCCTCTTCTCCAAACTAAAGAGATCCAGCTCCCTCAGCCTTTCTTCATAAGGGAGGTGCTCCACTCCCTTAATCATCTTTGTTGCCCTACACTGGACCCTCTCCAGCAGTTCCCTGTCCTTCTGGAACTGAGGGGCCCAGAACTGGACACAATATTCTAGATGGGGTCTCACCAGGGCAGAGTAGAGGGGAAGGAGGACCTCTCTCGATCTACTAATGACCCCCCTTGTAATACACCCCAGGATGCCATTGGCCTTCCTGGCCACAAGGGCACAGTGCTGGCTCATGGTCATCCTGTTGTCCACCAGGACCCCCAGGTCCCTTTCCCCTACACTGCTCTCTAATATGTAATTTCCCAACCTGTACTGGAACCTGGGGTTGTTCCTGCCCAGATGCAGGACTCTACACTTTCCCTTGTTAAATTTCATCAGGTTATTCCCCGCCCAGCTCTCCAGCCTGTCCAGGTCTCGCTGGATGGTAGCACAGCCTTCTGGCGTGTCAGCCACTCCTCCCAGCTTAGTGTCATCAGCAAACTTGCTGATAGTACACTCAATTCCCTCGTCCAAATCGTTAATGAACATATTGAATAATATTGGCCCCAGTACTGACCCCTGAGGCACTCCGCTAGATACTGGCCTCCAACTAGACTCCGCACCATTGACTACCACTCTCTGGCTTCTCTCCTTAAGCCAGTTTGCAACCCACCTCACTACTCTGTTGTCTATACCACACCTCCTCAACTTAGCAACTAGGATGCTGTGGGGGACTGTGTCAAAGGCTTTACTGAAGTCAAGGCAGACCACATCCACCGCTCTGCCATCATCCATCCACCTTGTTACATTCTCATAAAAGGCTATGAGGTTGGTCAAGCATGACTTACCCTTGGTAAAGCCATGCTGACTGCCCCTAATAACCCTTTTGGAAGACTGGAGTGACATTTGCTTTCCTCCAATCCTCGGGCACCTCTCCCGTTTCCCAAGACTTGGCAAAGACGATGGAGAGCGGTCCAGCAATGACCCCAGCCAGCTCCCTCAGCACCTGCGGGTGCATCCCATCTGGACCCATGGATTTATGGATGTCCAGACTATTTAATTGCTCCCTAACCCAGTCCTCATCGACTAAAGCAAACTCCTCCATTGACCTGGCTTCATCTGGGGTCTCAGGGGTACAGGGCTCCCCAGGACAGCCTCCGGCAGAGTAGACAGAGACAAAGAAGGCATTCAGTAATTCCGCCTTCTCTGTATCTTCTGCCACTAGGGCACCCACCCTATTCATCAGTGGGCCTACATTGCCTCTGGTATTAGTTTTATCCGCTATGTATTTGAAAAAGTTCTTTTTGCTGTCCTTGACCCCTCTCGCCAGCTGTAATTCTAAGGAGGCCTTGGCTATCCTAGCTGCCTTCCTACATCCTCTAACAGCAGCCTTATATTCTTCCCAAGTGGCCAGCCCCTGCTTCCATGACCTATAAACTCACCTCTTCTGCTTGAGCATACCCAACCGATCCCTATTCAACCACGCAGGCCTCCTGGCTCCCTTCCTTGACTCCCTACGTGTGGGGATGCTCTGATTCTGAGCGTGGAAGAAGCAATCTCTGAATGCAGTCCAGCTATCTTGGGCCCCTTTTCCTTCAAGCAGCCTTGCCCATGGGATTTCCCCCAGCAATTGCTTGAAAAGGCCTAAGTTAGCCCTGCTAAAGTCCAGGGTTGCAATTCTACTCGCTATTCTGTTCCTGCCACACAAGATGCTGAACTCCACCATGTCGTGGTCACTGCAGCTAAGGCAGCCCTCAACCTTTACTGCTTCGACCAGACCCTCCTTGTTAGTGAGGATGAGATCCAGCAGTGCACCTCTCCCAGTCGGCTCCTCCACCATCTGCATGAGGAAGTTCTCATCAAGGCACTGGAGGAACCTCCTGGACTGTGGCTGGCTGGCTGAATGGTCCTTCCAGCAGACATCAGGGAAGTTAAAATCCCCCACCACAACCAGGGCCTGTGACTGTGAGGCCACTCTCAGCTGCCCATAGAAGGCCTCATCAACTTCCTCAGCCTGATCTGGTGGCCTGTAATAGATACCTACAACAGTGTCACCCCTGCCAGCCTGCCCCTTGATCCTGACCCATACACTCTCAACTCACTCCTCATCCGCTCTTGGGCAGAATTTAGTACATTGTAGTTGCTCTCTCACATAGAGAGCAACTCCACCACCACACCCCATCAACCAAGACAAACTCCTCCATTGTCCTGACTTCCTCTGGGGCCCCAGGGATACGGGGCTCCTCAGGACAGCTTCCGGCAGAGTAGACAAAGAAGGCATTCAGTAACTCTGCCTTCTCTATATCTTCTGTCACCAGGGCACCCACCTCGTTCATCAGTGAGCCTACGTTGCCTCTGGTATTAGTTTTATCTGCTATGTATTTGAAGAAGCTCTTTCTGTTTTCCTTGACCCCTCTCGCCAGATTTAATTCTCAGGAGGCCTTAGCTTTCCTAGTTGCCTCCCTACATCCTCTGACAACAGCCTTATATTCTTCCCAAGTGGCCAGCCCCTCCTTCCATGATCTATAAACGCTCCTTTTCCACTTGAGCTTGCCTAGCAGTACCCTGTTTGACCAAGCAGGTCTCCTGGATCCCTTCCTTGACATCTTACGTGTCGGGATGCTCTGATCTTGAGCTTGGAAGAAGTAGTCCTTGAATGCTAACCAACTATCCTGCCACAGGAGATCCTGAACTCCACCATCTCGTGGTCACTGCAGCTAAGGCAGCCCTCAACCTTTACCGCTTCAACCAGACCCTCCTTGTTAGTGAGGATGAGATCCAGCAGCGCTCCTCTTCTAGTTGGCTCATCCACCATTGGCATCAGGAAGTTATCGTCAAGGCACTGGAGGAACCTCCTGGACTGTGGCTGGCTGGCTGAGTAGTCCTTCCAGCAAACATCAGGGTAGTTAAAATCCCCCACCACAACCAGGGCCTGTGATTGCGAGGCTGCTCTCAGCTGCCTGTAGAGACCTTGTCAACTTCCTCACCCTGATCTGGTGGCCTGTCATAGACACCCACAACAGTATCACTCCTGCCAGCCTGCCCCTTCATTCTCACCCAGAGACTCTCACCTCGCTCCTCATGCGCCCTCAATACATTGTAGTTGCTCTCTCACATAAAGAGCAACTCCACCACCACGCTCGGCTGGCCTGTCTTTCCTGAAAAGGACGCAGCCATCCATGACCACATTCCAGTCACGTGTGCTGCCCCACCATGTCTCTGTAATTGCCACCATGTCGCGGTTGAGACGGACAAGCGACATGGACCAAATTCTTTCAAGATGAAAGTAATAGATGCCATTTATTGCTACAAGTGCATTTTTATACAATTCTGCCAGTTCATGTGTCTTTTCACTATTGGTTACAAGTTACAGCACTAACATCTCATTGGTTAAACTTGCTATCATCCATGTTATTCTTCTATCCCCTTCTCTCTCACGGGTACATCTCTCCTCTCTCCGGATACTCCTTTACTCCCATCTTCCTCAAGGGTAAATCTTAATATCTCAAGGCTGATCTCTACTC
Organism: Nesoenas mayeri; assembly: GCF_963082525.1. NCBI lineage: Eukaryota > Metazoa > Chordata > Aves > Columbiformes > Columbidae > Nesoenas > Nesoenas mayeri. The sequence goes on along the minus strand of NC_137553.1, from coordinate 1,082,427 downwards.
TCATATTTTCTGTCAAGGATTCCACAGACCCGCTGCAGTTTCCCACACCACCAGATCATAATCTCCTGCCCTAACACAGGTTTCTAACTCCTCCTGCTTATTCCCCATACTGTGCGCATTGGTGTACAGGCATTTCAGGGAGCGAGGTGAGCACACTGATTTCAACCTACCACAAGAGCACGCTGCTGGCTCATGTTCAAATTGGTGTCCACCAGGACCCCCAGGTGCTCTTCTGACAAGCTGCTTTCCAGCTGGGTGGCTCCCAGCATATACTGGTGCATGGAGTTGTTCGTCCCCAAGTGTGGGACCTTGCACTTCCCCTTGTTGAACTTGTTGAGGTTCCTGTCAGCCCATTTCTCCAGCCTGTCCAGGTCCCTCTGGATGACAACACAACCCTCTGGCATATCAGCCACTCCTTCCAGTTTTATATCATCAGCAAACTTGCTGAGGGTACACTCTGCCCCATCATCCTGATCATTAACAAAGATGTTGAACAGGACTGGACCCAGTATTTCTAAGGAAAATGAGTTTTACCATGTAGCTATCTCAGAGTTTTCATGGAATGGTGTCACGGTTTCTCTTATCTTTCCCCATGCAGACCACCAAGGAAAGGTGATGGCCTCAAGTTGCACAAGGGGAGGTTTAGATTGGATATTAGGAAAAATTTCTTCACAAAAAGGGTTGTCAGGCACTGGAACAGGCTGCCCAGGGAAGTGGTTGAGTCACCATCCTTGGAGGCGTTTAAAAGACACATAGATGAGGTTTTAGGGACATGGTTTAGAGGTTCACTTGACAGTGCTAGATTAATGGTTGGACTTGATGATCTTCACAAGTAGAACCGCTGTGTTTAGATAACAGGTCTGTCAAAAAAGTCGAAAAGACATCTTATCATACATCCTTGAGATTGCTTTAGGCAAAGATTAAAGCAGCGTGGAAAACTGCGCCTGCGTGAATCCCTATATACAAGCCAAAACAAGCAGGCTCATTGATCTTCACCAAGGGCTGAATTCAGCAGTGCCTGTGTCTCCACTTGCGTGATCTCTGCCCGTGAGCTTAAGTGCTGTTTCAGAGATTCCACAGTTAGAGAGGTAACAAAAATAAATTTGCTCTTTGTGTTACATCTGTGGTTGTTCCTGCGACCTACCTGCGTTGGCTCACACGGTAGGTTCCAACTCCTCCTGTTTGTTGCCCGTGCTGTGCGCATTGGTGTTGTGGCACTTCAGCTCTTGGCCACATCACCTTCTTAGAGGAACACCCCTTAATTCCTCTGAAGTATTTCACTGTTGGCCTCTATTACCTCAGGAGCCCCTGGCTCATCTCCATAAGACTTCAGGTTTGCTCCAGCAAGGCCAACACATCTCAGGGCCACTGGCCCTCGCTAGTACCCATCCCCTCTATCATTGGCATTCCGTCCCACAGCTTGTCATGGGCAAACCTGACATCACCCCCCTCCCCCATCATGTCTAGTTTAAAGCTCTGTCAATGAGCCCCGCTAGCTCATGTGTGAAGACCCTCTTCCCCCTTTGAGAAAGATGAACCCCATCCGATGCCAGCAAACCTGATGCCATATAGGCCATCCCGTTATCAAAGAACCCAAAATTGTGGCAGTAACACCAGCCATGGAGTCATGTATTAATAGACTGTCTGTCTGTTTCTTCTAATGTCACTGCCTGCAACTGGAAGGAGAGAGGAGAAAATAACCTGTGCTCCTGATTCCCTTACCATCTGTCCCAAGGCTCTGAAGTCCTTAAGTACTGAAAGGCTGAAATTACTTCCCCCCACATTGACGAGAGACAGAACCTTAACCCTTTCGTACCCTCACGAGGAGTTAAAAAACTAGAAGCTGCAGATTGAGACCTGGACCGCCCAACCAGCTTAGTACTTTCCTGCCAATGGTCCACTGCTAAGGAACCCTGCATACACATCCCCATCGGTTCAAAGTGGATAAGTTTAGAATTCTTAATTGACACAGGAATCCAAATCAGTGTTTTAAACAAGCAGCAAGCCGACGAGCTCGGGATCAAACCATCAAGGAAAGCCATCAATATAGTAGGAGTAAAGGGTGTGGCAAAAAGTTGTCCTTTATCTTGAACTCAGTTTTTGGCTGCCTGGGGAAAAATGGCTGATGGCTGTGGAAGTGGCTGTGAGCCCTTATATGGGGAATATATTAGGATTTGATATTTTAGTGGGTTAAGCAGTGGAGTTTTGGGAGCCATGGGGGTGGAAGCTGCTTGAATTAGGACATTGCAATTTGCCCCTCCATTGCTGCTACAGCCTAAAGAAGCTTCTAGCCTTAGGACTTCAGAACCTACTCCCGCGCTGCTGCAGCTTAAGGAAGCTGCTCGCATTAGGACCTTGCAGTTTGCTCCCACATTGCCACTATCCAAAACAACCTGCACTCCACAGTAACCCCTGCCAAGTGCAGCAAAACGAGGCATTACAGAGGTCATTAACGATCTTGAAAAAAAACAGATAATCAGCTGCACTCATTGACCCTATAGTTCTCTGGTTTGGCCAGTTCACAAGCCCGATGGGTGGTGGTGCTCAAATATTAATTATTGAAAACCGAAGAGTAACACCCCACCCCTCACAGCTGCCATCTCAAACATAACTTTGGTGGTGACTGCAATACAAGCAGCAGCCCATTCATGGATGGCCGCATTAGATGTCAAAGATATGTTTTTCATTATTCCCTTAAGGGAGAAGGACAAACCCCAATTTGCTTTTACCTGAGAAGGGAGACAATACACTTCTAATTGGCTTCCTCAAGGGTTCAAGCACTCTTCTACTATTGCCCACAACACCCGAGCTGCACTCCTCAACACTGTGAAAGTGCCCTCGGGCATTCACATATATCAATATATAGACGATATCTTAGTGGGCAGACACAATAAGGAACAGGTTGGACAAGTAGCAGAGACTATCTGGAATTTATTGACAAAAACTGGATTGGATATTTCACCTTCCAAGCACCAAGGTCCCGGGCAGGAAGTTAAATGCCTAGGGGCTTGATGGACAGTGGGAGCTATTGCAGTACCCGATGATGCCCTATCAGCTACAGAGAAGGGGCAGACCCTGAACAGCAAAGCGGAGTTGCAACACCTATTGGGCACATTAGGGTACCGGAGAAAATATATACCAGGATTTTCAGTGATTGCCCACCCTCTATATGACCTGCTTTGGAAAAACAGGCAATGGGATTGGATGTTGCAGCATACAGAGGCCCTTAATGTTCTAAAAGATTGTCCTGGTTTTGTTAAAAACAAGACCAGTTTCTATTTTAGTGAATTTTTCTTTCAGCTAAATTCTTCTTAGTAACTGCACTTTTCTGAAGTTCGATACATGTTTTGATAGACATGGCAATGGTATGCAAGGTCGTTGATAAGAATGCACGTCCCGTAAGCAAGGAAGGGTGAACTGAACAGGTGACTAAAACTGACCAACTAAGTATTCCATCCCATGCCATCCATGTCATAAATCATATAAAGGTGGTAGATCACAAGGGTCTCGTTCTCTTTGACTATGGCCGGCATCTGGGGAGGACCCTGTCTTGCTGTCCCTGTGACCTGAGGCCTAGTGACAGACCCTGCATCCTTGAATCCAGTTCTGGTCTGCTGCAGAGTCCAACCCAGGGCTTCCAGGTGCCTTCTTTGCAGCTGCTGGAGCAGTGCAGAGCCGGTGCTGAGCTGTGCCGGGAATTTCAAGATTGGTTTTGTATTTTTTGTATTATTTTCTCTATTTTATTGGTAGCATTAGTAAAACATTTTTAACTTTTCCAACTTGCAAGTCCTCTCTCTCTTTGCCCTCCTATTGCCTTTCCTTAGTGGAAAGAGGGGGTCTGAGGGGGGGGCGAAGGGGAGGGGGTTAACAGAAAGCATCTGCCACGGTTTATTCTCGCCCTGCAATTAAACAGTGGCAAAGATGAACTTAAAACCTAACAGAAATTGGACCCACTGCATCCACAAGACCCATTAAGGGTGGAATGGGGGTTTGCAGAGCATGGTTCTTATTGCAGCATATTCCAAAGGAGAACCAAAAGGGCCAGAGCCACACCCTTGTTATTTTCTTCCACAACATTCAAGGAAAGTGAGCAACGATACTCGGAGTGGGAGAAGGGACTTCTCTCACTCACCTGAGCAGTTAAGGAGGTAGAGAGATTGCGTACGTCACAGGACATTATTATACAAGGCCCTCTCCCTCTACTAAACTCAATCCTTAAAGGGTCGCCCCCCCCCTCCCCCACCGTGGGGGCGGTGCAGAAGGCAACAGTACGGAAGTGGTATGCCTACTTGGAGGGAGTTAGTCAGTAGTCAGTTACTACCGTTGAAAGAGGGCTCTGTCAAAGTTTCCAAACTCCAACAACCTGTGAACCCTGATCCAGTCCTGCTAAACCTACCTTATAAGCCTTCCCCAATTAAGGAGGCACCCAAGTTAACTGAGGATTCAGACACACAAGTGATTTGGTTTACTGATGCATCAGCCCATCGGGTGGGTGTGGGGGACTACAGCGGGTCCGTGGATTCCCTGGCAGAGGGTATGGGAACAGAGATGAGCCTTGAAGATATTAAGGTGTACCCATGAGAAAGAAGGGAGTAAGAGTAACACTGACGATAGCAAAATTAGCCAATGATATGTTACTATTGCATCCTGTAACCAATGGCAAAAAGACACTTGAGCTGGTAAAGACTATATAAAAAAGCGTTTGTGGCAATAAATGAAGACTGCTGTTTGTACATAAAAGGAACTTTGTCTATGTCATTTGTCTGTCTCAACCGCGACAGGTGGTGTCAAAGTGGCAGTATAAGGCAGCAGCACTGGAAATTGCTACCAGAAAAACGATGACAGAGGAGGGGGAAGGTAGTGCTCCGGTAAGGGAGTTATGTGCTCTCTTATTAGCAGCAGAAGGAGGAGCCTCCACATTTTACATGGATTCTTATGCAACTTATAATGGTGCAACTGAGTGGATATGCCAATGGGAATCCAAATGGTGGGAAGTGGGTTGCAGCAGAGTCTGGAGAGCTGAAGATTGGCAGAGGCTATTTGAGACAGGCGAGTCACGACCCTTGAGAGTGGGTTGGGTGAAAGGACATGGAAAGATGCGACTCCAGCCACCAAATGGAACCAACAGGCTGACCATCTAGCTCAAATCATAGTGGTTGATGGTGTACTGGAGGAGTGGACACGGTTAGCTGAGTGGCTACACATTAAGAGAGGCCACTCTGGAAAAGTGGATCTCTATTACGAATGCCGGTTTTGGGAATGGCCAGTGTCCATGGGAACATGTGAAGCAGTCCTCACAGCCTGTCCACAGTGCTGAATAAGACTTAAAGCTGACCACCCAAATCAAACCCTGGCCCAGCATATCAGACAGGGCAAGGCCCTCTGGAGTACATGGCAAGTTGACTATGTCGGGCCATTAAAACCCTCTCATGGAAAGAAATACATCCTGGCGGGAGTACAGCTGGTATCAGGACTATCAATGGCTACAGCTGTCTGTACTGACGCTGGGGACCAAACAGTGCGAGTGTTGTGTGAGTGACTTAGTGTTCTACCCATCCCTGAGAATATTCAAAGTGATAATGGCACACATTTTACAGCCACAGTGGTTCAAGATTGGGCTCAAGGGAGAGGTACTAAGTGGGTGTTTCATACACCATATTACCCCCAAGACAACGGGAACATGGAACAGACCAATGGCCTGATTAAAAAGCATCATGACATCTCGCAAAGGACTTGGGACACACGGTTGACACAAGCTGCCCTCATTGTCAACAACAATAACCCTAGGTTGAAATCAGTGTGCTCACCTCGCTCCCTGAAATGCCTGTACACCAATGCGCACAGCATGGGGAATAAGCAGGAGGAGTTAGAAACCTGTGTTAGGGCAGGAGATTATGATCTGGTGGCAATTACAGAGACATGGTGGGGCAGCACACGTGACTGGAATGTGGTCATGGATGGCTGCGTCCTTTTCAGGAAAGACAGGCCAGCCGGGCGTGGTGGTGGAGTTGCTCTTTATGTGAGAGAGCAACTACAATGTATTGAGGGCGCATGAGGAGCGAGGTGAGAGTCTCTGGGTGAGAATGAAGGGGCAGGCTGGCAGGAGTGATACTGTTGTGGGTGTCTATGACAGGCCACCAGATCAGGGTGAGGAAGTTGACAAGGTCTCTACAGGCAGCTGAGAGCAGCCTCGCAATCACAGGCCCTGGTTGTGGTGGGGGATTTTAACTACCCTGATGTTTGCTGGAAGGACTACTCAGCCAGCCAGCCACAGTCCAGGAGGTTCCTCCAGTGCCTTGACGATAACTTCCTGATGCCAATGGTGGATGAGCCAACTAGAAGAGGAGCGCTGCTGGATCTCATCCTCACTAACAAGGAGGGTCTGGTTGAAGCGGTAAAGGTTGAGGGCTGCCTTAGCTGCAGTGACCACGAGATGGTGGAGTTCAGGATCTCCTGTGGCAGGATAGTTGGTTAGCATTCAAGGACTACTTCTTCCAAGCTCAAGATCAGAGCATCCCGACACGTAAGATGTCAAGGAAGGGATCCAGGAGACCTGCTTGGTCAAACAGGGTACTGCTAGGCAAGCTCAAGTGGAAAAGGAGCGTTTATAGATCATGGAAGGAGGGGCTGGCCACTTGGGAAGAATATAAGGCTGTTGTCAGAGGATGTAGGGAGGCAACTAGGAAAGCTAAGGCCTCCTGAGAATTAAATCTGGCGAGAGGGGTCAAGGAAAACAGAAAGAGCTTCTTCAAATACATAGCAGATAAAACTAATACCAGAGGCAACGTAGGCTCACTGATGAACGAGGTGGGTGCCCTGGTGACAGAAGATATAGAGAAGGCAGAGTTACTGAATGCCTTCTTTGTCTACTCTGCCGGAAGCTGTTCTGAGGAGCCCCGTATCCCTGGGGCCCCAGAGGAAGTCAGGACAATGGAGGAGTTTGTCTTGGTTGATGGGGTGTGGTGGTGGAGTTGCTCTCTATGTGAGAGAGCAACTACAATGTACTAAATTCTGCCCAAGAGCGGATGAGGAGTGAGTTGAGAGTGTATGGGTCAGGATCAAGGGGCAGGCTGGCAGGGGTGACACTGTTGTAGGTATCTATTACAGGCCACCAGATCAGGCTGAGGAAGTTGATGAGGCCTTCTATGGGCAGCTGAGAGTGGCCTCACAGTCACAGGCCCTGGTTGTGGTGGGGGATTTTAACTTCCCTGATGTCTGCTGGAAGGACCATTCAGCCAGCCAGCCACAGTCCAGGAGGTTCCTCCAGTGCCTTGATGAGAACTTCCTCATGCAGATGGTGGAGGAGCCGACTGGGAGAGGTGCACTGCTGGATCTCATCCTCACTAACAAGGAGGGTCTGGTCGAAGCAGTAAAGGTTGAGGGCTGCCTTAGCTGCAGTGACCACGACATGGTGGAGTTCAGCATCTTGTGTGGCAGGAACAGAATAGCGAGTAGAATTGCAACCCTGGACTTTAGCAGGGCTAACTTAGGCCTTTTCAAGCAATTGCTGGGGGAAATCCCATGGGCAAGGCTGCTTGAAGGAAAAGGGGCCCAAGATAGCTGGACTGCATTCAGAGATTGCTTCTTCCACGCTCAGAATCAGAGCATCCCCACACGTAGGGAGTCAAGGAAGGGAGCCAGGAGGCCTGCGTGGTTGAATAGGGATCGGTTGGGTATGCTCAAGCAGAAGAGGTGAGTTTATAGGTCATGGAAGCAGGGGCTGGCCACTTGGGAAGAATATAAGGCTGCTGTTAGAGGATGTAGGAAGGCAGCTAGGATAGCCAAGGCCTCCTTAGAATTACAGCTGGCGAGAGGGGTCAAGGACAGCAAAAAGAACTTTTTCAAATACATAGCGGATAAAACTAATACCAGAGGCAATGTAGGCCCACTGATGAATAGGGTGGGTGCCCTAGTGGCAGAAGATACAGAGAAGGCGGAATTACTGAATGCCTTCTTTGTCTCTGTCTACTCTGCCGGAGGCTGTCCTGGGGAGCCCTGTACCCCTGAGACCCCAGATGAAGCCAGGTCAATGGAGGAGTTTGCTTTAGTCGATGAGGACTGGGTTAGGGAGCAATTAAATAGTCTGGACATCCATAAATCCATGGGTCCAGATGGGATGCACCCGCAGGTGCTGAGGGAGCTGGCTGGGGTCATTGCTGGACCGCTCTCCATCGTCTTTGCCAAGTCTTGGGAAACGGGAGAGGTGCCCGAGGATTGGAGGAAAGCAAATGTCACTCCAGTCTTCCAAAAGGGTTATTAGGGGCAGTCAGCATGGCTTTACCAAGGGTAAGTCATGCTTGACCAACCTCATAGCCTTTTATGAGAATGTAACAAGGTGGATGGATGATGGCAGAGCGGTGGATGTGGTCTGCCTTGACTTCAGTAAAGCCTTTGACACAGTCCCCCACAGCATCCTAGTTGCTAAGTTGAGGAGGTGTGGTATAGACAACAGAGTAGTGAGGTGGGTTGCAAACTGGCTTAAGGAGAGAAGCCAGAGAGTGGTAGTCAATGGTGCGGAGTCTAGTTGGAGGCCAGTATCTAGCGGAGTGCCTCAGGGGTCAGTACTGGGGCCAATATTATTCAATATGTTCATTAACGATTTGGACGAGGGAATTGAGTGTACTATCAGCAAGTTTGCTGATGACACTAAGCTGGGAGGAGTGGCTGACACGCCAGAAGGCTGTGCTACCATCCAGCGAGACCTGGACAGGCTGGAGAGCTGGGCGGGGAATAACCTGATGAAATTTAACAAGGGAAAGTGTAGAGTCCTGCATCTGGGCAGGAACAACCCCAGGTTCCAGTACAGGTTGGGAAATTACATATTAGAGAGCAGTGTAGGGGAAAGGGACCTGGGGGTCCTGGTGGACAACAGGATGACCATGAGCCAGCACTGTGCCCTTGTGGCCAGGAAGGCCAATGGCATCCTGGGGTGTATTACAAGGGGGGTCATTAGTAGATCGAGAGAGGTCCTCCTTCCCCTCTACTCTGCCCTGGTGAGACCCCATCTAGAATATTGTGTCCAGTTCTGGGCCCCTCAGTTCCAGAAGGACAGGGAACTGCTGGAGAGGGTCCAGTGTAGGGCAACAAAGATGATTAAGGGAGTGGAGCACCTCCCTTATGAAGAAAGGCTGAGGGAGCTGGATCTCTTTAGTTTGGAGAAGAGGAGACTGAGGGGTGATCTTATTAATGTTTACAAATATATAAAGGGTGAGTGCCACGAGGATGGAGCCAGGCTCTTCTCGGTGGCAAACAATGATAGGACAAGGGGTAATGGGATCAAGCTGGAACACAAGAGGTTCCACTTAAATTTGAGAAGAAACTTCTTCTCAGTGAGGGTGACAGAGCACTGGAACAGGCTGCCCAGGGGGGTTGTGGAGTCTCCTTTGCTGGAGACATTCAAAACCCGCCTGGACATGTTCCTGTGCGACCTCACCTGGGTGTTCCTGCTCCAGCAGGGGGATTGGACTAGATGATCTTTTGAGGACCCTTCCAATCCCAAACATACTGTGATACTGTGATAGGAAGCAATTAAGCAATCTGGACATCCATTAATCCATGAGTCCTGATGGAATACACCTACAGGTGCTGAGGGAGCTGGCTGAAGTCATTGCTAGACCACTCTCCATCATCTTTGCTAAGTCATGGGAAACTGGAGAGGTGCCCGAGGACTGGAGGAAAGCAAATGTCACTCCAGTCTTCAAAAAGGGCAAGATGTGCTTTGTGCTTTGCTCTTGTGGCAAAGACTGTGAATGGTATCCTGGACTGCATTAGGAGTGTTGCCAGCAGGTCGAGGGAGGTGATCCTTCCCCTCTACTGAGCACTGGCGAGTGTTGGAAAGTAAAATGTGGGAAAGCAAGATGTGCAGTTCCGGCCACCTGGACGATAAAGGAAGATCAATACTAACATGACCATCCGGATGGTCGAAGACATAATACTAACATAATAATATATAAAAGGCCTTGGACATTACTTTGAAGTATCTTTCTCATAATTGTAAAAAGTTATAGCCCAGACTCATGAGAATGGTATCTCGGGCCGGATAACTGCCCCCAAGTGCATGGGATGTGTGAATGTCCTTGGGCCTGGTCTGTGAATGAGTGGAAAAACAAGTGAGACAAACATCACATGAGTTTAGTGTGTTCTTAATAACAATTAGTGGAAAAACACCTTGTGTAAACATCTTAGTCCATGCTTGTATCTGTAAATCCTATAAAATGGTAAATGGTGAATAAAGAAGCTAGCCTAGGCCTAAGTCAGTTCTCTGCTAGGCCAAGCTCTGCACTCCTTCATGAACAAGACCTCTGTTTCTGCGTGAATTTCTGTCTGCATCCCAGTACGCGTCGTCTCTAATCGCCGCAGCGAGGCCACACCTAGAGTTCTGTGTCTAATTCTGGGTTCCCCAGTTCAAGATAGATATAGAGCTACTGGAGGCAGTCCAGCAAAGGACCACAAAGATGATTAAAGGACTGGAGCTTCTCTCCTATGAGGCAAGGCTGAGAGAGCTGGGACTGTTTAGACTAGAGAAGAGAAGGCTCAGGGGGGATCTCATTAATGTATATAAATACCTGAAGGAAGGGTGCAAAGAAGATGGAGATAGGCTCTTTGCGGTGGTGCCCAACAGCAACAGCTGTTCCAGGATCTAATGTCCTACTCCCACTTATGTATCTATCCTAATGAGGTATAAAAAGTAGCTCCCTACCTACCCAAAATGAGCTTCTCAGCCAGAGCTTCCTTGCAAGAGCTTCCCTGCACAAGGTGTCCAGGACAGACTGGACCCTCACTGAGAATGCCTGGCTGACTGTGGACTCCATGACACAGATCATCTTTGAAGTGAGACTTTTCTGTCATCAAGTAGTCCACTCCTGGGAGTGGTTTGGTGAGTGTCATACTGGTAACACCTCATGTAACATATTTATAGGCACGCACATGGGTAAAGGTTCACAAGTATATACTTGCTTCACTAGTTGGAATTCTGTAATAACTTCTAATATATGCATTTGCTTTACTCTTGTGATATATATATATACATATATACTTGCTTTCCATGGTCACGATCTTTACGCATCCATGGGTTGGGTAACCCTCTTAGGCCGTGACTATGTCTGCTACATCTTGGTAGAGTATGTGCTATTAGATCTTAGCAGAAGGAATGTGTCCAGTGGAATTGCAAATGCAAAAATAAACTAGTGAAGTCCCTGCTTTACAATAAATGCGTAAATGACAAGAGTCATCCTATGAATTTAATCTTTTCTACTTTGTATACAGTTAGTCTTGATAACTGCTACAAAAGCAACTATTTCTCATATTCAGTTATAGGACAAACTCTTTTTTTCACACTTCTTCATTCCAACACCTTGGAACTGATTTTAAGTTAAGTTAATTAAAAAAAAAAAAAAAAAAAAGTCATTGTAATCTTGAATACTCTCGTTAGTGTAGTTCTTAAAATAAGCCAAGAAATCAATACTTGACTTCTAAAAGCAGAAGCCTCCAAAAAACCACAAAAACCAATATAACTGATGTATGGCAAACCTCCTTTCCTGCACTGTCACATGACAATGTCAAAATTAAAAAACACCAGTGCTCAAGGAGTCACTGCTACAGGTGACAAGTACATATGGGACTGCTGCAGCGCTCCTAATACATGTGCTTGTACTCATTAAAGACAGCGAATGCATATGAATTCTTCAAGCTAGGTCATGGCATCTATTTAGCAACTTATAAACATTTTGAAAGAGTATAGAACTAACATGGCACACAAGTTAGTAAAGCTAGCAATGTGGGACAGAACGTTACAACGCCACTTTTCAATTTGCTTAGCACATGCACTTTATTTTTGTAAAATATTTTTTTTCACTGTGTTCTTGTAAAAAGCTGTAATTTCAACAAAACTTTCTTTATCCTCTCTACAAGTTCAGTGGCAACAACACCCAGTGTATGGGAACTGCGCAAGAATGGCGAGGAGGCTAATTGTAAATATGCTCAAGTGACTGCAGCTAGGGTGTAGAGAAAGCACATCCATTACACTAATTGTTTTACTGACTTTGTGTGCTTGACAAGTAGAACCTCTGTGTCAGATAACATAGGTCTGTGAGAAACTCTAAGGCACCTTATCATTATTCCCAAGATTCCTGCTTTGTTGTGAGAAAGAGCGCAAGGCTGTGCCTGCTTGAAGCCTTGAAATACAGGTGAATGCAGTAGGCCCGGTGATCTTCTACTAGGGCTGAATTCTGCAGCGCTTGCGTCTCCACCTGTGTCACCTCTGCCCAGAAGCTCAGGTGCTGCTTCAGAGATCCCCCAGTAGCAAGGTAACTAAAATAAATTTGCTCTTTGCAATTGCATTTGTGGCGTCTGGTTGCTTCTTGCAACAAGCCTGTGTTGGTTCACACGCCCAGCTTCTATATTGCATAGAAGCAAGGCAAGTAAAGCTGATGAGCAAAATGTTGCCACTTCACAAAGCAGCCAGCACTAGCACATCTGCAAGGACCCTGCAAGATATAAGGTTCACTGAGCTTAGCATGACAGTGTGATAGCTTAGCATGACAGTGTGATAACAGCTCCTTGCTCCTGCCACATTTGTAAGGTAATGAGATTGGAAAACCATGTGCATCCCTTTCCTTCCCCAGCCACACCATACAGTCATTTGGCCCCTCAGTTCAAAAAGGACAGGGAACTGCTGAAGAGAGTCCAGCGCAGGGCAACAAAGATGCTGAAGGGAGTGGAGCATCCCCTATATGAGGAAAGGCTGAGGGAGCTGGGTCTCTTTAGTTTGGAGAAGAGGAGACTGAGGGGTGACCTCATTAATGTTTATAAATATATAAAAGGTGAGTGTCACGAGGATGGAGCCAGGCCCTTCTCTTGATAGCAGTGAAAGATGTCAGGAGGACTTGAAATGGATCTTCCTATTGTGGTTCCAAAGTCCTTTTCTGCAAGAGACTTCACATACACATAATCTCCCAATTGGATGTTATGTACTGGCTCATCCGAACCACTACTCCGAGTCCCAAACACGCTTCCCAATTTTATTAAGTTGTTTACCCAATGCCACCATATAAGAAATCATAATTTCATCCCCTACTTGTGCAGACATTCCCTTCTGTACACTATAGGGTCTCCCATACAGGATTTCAAAAGGACTCAACCCTTCCTTTGCCCTTGGCCTTGTTCAGATACGCAAGAGGGCCAAAGGCAAAGATTGAGGCCAAGCCAAATTTGCCTCCTGCCCCAATTTTACAATTTGTTGTTTAATTAGATGATTTTTTTTTTTTTTTTTTTTTTTTTTTTAACCTGGCCACTGGATTGAGAACAATAAGGGGTTTGTAGTTGCCAGTCTATTCCCAAGTGCTGACTGATTTGCTGTACAACTTTTGAAATAAAATGTGGCCCTCTATTAGAGGATATAACAGCTGGAGCTCCAAACCTCTGTATTATTTCTTGTACTAATGTTTTAGTTACCTCCCGAGCTTTTGCTGTTCTGGTAGGGAGTGCTTCTGGCCAACCTGAAAAGGTATCAGTTAGTACCAACAAATATCAGCACCCCCCTTTTCTTGGGAGTTCTGAAAAATCAATTTGCCATTATTGCCCAGGTCCATTTCCTTTCCCAATTAGACCCATTTCTGGCTTAGGTATATTCTTAAGATTAGTCTGGAGGCAAAGATCGCATTGCTGCTGTGTCACCTGTCTTACAGTAGCATACACATTTCTAGCTACTATTTTTGATCAAATGTTTATATAGTGCTTCTGCTCCCCAATGTCTCTTTCTGTGCTCTTCCCTTACTAAAGGCCAAACTAAATAGGAGGTAACAATAGGTTTTCCCTGTGGGGTGTGAGCTCACCCTTCCTAATTATATGATCCCTCTAGATCTATAATAAGTTTCCAGTCTTCCTTAGTATATTCTGGCTTACCTTCTAAAGTAACCTGCCCGTCAGGGACTAGGGCACTTTCTACTTTTACCTTTTGCTTAGCTGCTAGTTTTGCCTCTCTGTCCACCAGCTCATTTCCTTTTTCCAATTCCGGGCTCACCCTCTGGTGTGTCTTGATATGCCTAATTGCCACCTTCTTAGGAATATTTCTTTTGCATGTTTGATATATTTGCCTTGAGAGTTCAAGAGTCCTTTTTTTTTCCAAATTGTTCCGTGCACATGTACGACCCCAAAAGCATACTTGGAGTCAGTATAGATGTTAACCATTTTACCTCGAGCTAGTTCCAGAGCACGAATAAGGGCAATTATTTCTGCCTTCTCTGCTGAAGTACTTTTAGGCACAGGTCCAGATTCCATCACTTCATGGCTATAGCATAACCAGCATGCTTTTCACTGTTCAGAATATTGCTGCTTTCAGGTCCAGATGGGATGCATCCGCGGGTGCTGAGGGAGCTGGCTGAGGTCATTGCTGGACCGCTCTCCATCGTCTTTGCCAAGTCTTGGGAAACGGGGGAGGTGCCCGAGGACTGGAGGAAAGCAAATGTCACTCCAGTCTTCAAAAAGGGCAAGAAGGAGGACCCAGGTAACTACAGACCAGTCAGCCTCACCTCTGTCCCTGGAAAGGTGATGAAACAACTTATCCTTGGTGCCGTCTCAAGGCATATCAAGGATAAGAGGGTCATTAGGGGCAGTCAACATGGCTTCACCAAGGGGAAGTCATGCTTAACCAACCTCATAGCCTTTTATGAAGACATAACCAGGAGGATAGATGATGGCAAAGCAGTGGATGTGTCTATCTTGATTTCAGTAAAGCATTTGATACTATCTCCCACAGCATCCTCGCAGCTCAGCTGAGGAAGTGGGCTAACTGGTTAAAAAACTTTCAATACATTTGGCTTTCCCTTACTGAGATGGCTAACCAGCCTCCTCCAATCTTTGATAATTGTAATTGTTGTAATTTGCATGATTCTATTGTTGATTGACTGATAATCATAATGTGTAACAGCAAAATGACACTTAAGGTATGATGATCCACAGTGGGCATTAAAACCCCCTGACACTGTGCCTCCTTTTAACTTTGGAGGTATGAGGTCACTGCACCAGTACTCCAAAGTAACCATTACTGTGGTCACTGGGTGGATTGTGTGGCAGTTGCACACCCCCCCCCAATGAGATCCAGACCTTTCAATAGGGCAGTTGATGGCTCTTTAGCACCTTTTGTGCCCCACTGTGCCTGTCCTCACGCACACAGTTTGGTGCCAAGGTGCTGGCAATCACGTGCCCCACCCCAGGGCACAGTGACTCCAGTCACATTCACCCCCCCCAACTGGGGCAGTAGAGGTGACCCCTGATCAATAGACAGGTTTCTCAACAAAAGGAGGTGCCCAGAGAAGCTGAGAAGCTTCTCGACCATGTTCTTAATGACCACAGCCAGAACCGACCAGACTATAAAATGGGGGCCCTGCTGAAGACCCCCTTTGAGTGGTCTCCTCAGAGCATCAGGTCTGTGAACAGAGCTCTCCCCTTAGATTGGGATGCTGTCTAAGGAGACTTCCTGGGACTAAGTGCCCTCGCTGTCACAGAGGCACCCCAAAAGTCAATTTTAGGTGGGCAACAACTTCTAAGACTTTATTCTAGCTGGAAAGGTGCAGCCAATAAACCAACTAGAATCAGGGTTTATACAATTTTATAGCACTCTGACAACATAAAATACAGGTTCAGATATCAGTTGAGGAGATAATTGGGGTACGACAGGATAAGAATAATGAGGATCCACAACATGCATGCATTCACTCACAAGAAACAAAAACAGAGTCCTCTTGTTATAAATAAAGTCGTGTTTTTGAGCCGATCAATCAACTTTATTAAAGTTGACAAATTAAAGCAAGCGGTAATCAGGCAAAACAGCGCTGGGTGACCGGGGGAAGCTCAGTTCCGCCAACGGCACACACTCAACTTTTCGTATGTGCTTATATATGTTATACACTCGTTCACGCGCTGGGACACCCTGACAAGTTAGCTCCTGGTTGGCTAGTCGACAGTGTCCACGCGCTGTCCACGCGCGTCTACCAGCTCCGGATTGGTGGAAGATGTTGCTGGGTGTCGCTGGGTGTTTCTGCCTCTGGAGTTCTGTTATCTGTTGCACCATCCGGGCGTTGGCTTAACTACTACTACAAGGTTCTACAAAACATAATCAAACTTGCACAAGCGCAGTTACTGCTTACAACAATATGCATAATATAATTGAATCCTACTCGATTTGTTCAACAATAACAATTTTGACCATCACTTATTACAATTCCCCCCTTTCCTTTTTACTCATTTATTTGTTGATCAAATCGAGTTACCGCTTCTCGGGCTAGTAAGGTCATTTCAGCTTCTTCATCAGTTCCATGTTTCTGTAGCAGCATAAGGTGCACCTGCTCTACACGGCTTTTAACTAGTCCAATAATTCGATTTAGGATACAGGGTCCGAAGGTTAGGGTAAGTAATAATATTATCAAGGGTCCAGCTACTGTGGATAGCAATGTAGTTAGCCACGGGGACTGAGTAAACCAAGACTCGTACCACCCTTTTGCAGCTTCTCTTTCCCTTTTTCTCTGTTCCAGTCTCTCCCTTAATTTTGCCATCGAGTCTCGGACTACCCCTGTGTGATCTGCATAAAAACAACACTCTTCCTTCAAGGCTGCGCATAGTCCCCCTTGCTGTAAGAAAAGGAGATCCATCCCTCTCCTGTTTTGTAACACCACTTCAGATAGTGAGGTTAGAGATCTCTAAGGCGGTTATGGAGTTTTCAGTTCTCTCTAGGTCCTCATCTATCGCAGTCTTCAAGGAATTGAATCCTTGATTTTGTTGAACAAGTGAAGCTATCCCTGTTCCTGCTCCGGCTACCCCTAACCCTAGCAACGTGGCTATAGTAATAGCCGTAATGGGTTCTCGCTTGGTACGATGGAGCCCTGTATCCCAAATATCATACATCACATCTTCTTGATGATATAATATCCTTGGAATAATGGTAACTGACATGCAATACTCTCGGGAACTGTTAAACACCTTTAAAGACACACATGGAGTAAGTCCCATCCTGGAACATATCCATTTTGTTCCATTCGGGGGAATAATATATCCTGTGGTTTCATTAAGGCTTGGTATGATATTCCCACAAAGTGACCTCTTGGAATTTGGTACTTTACTTATACAAGTCCCTATCCCAGTTACATGTTGCATAGTTATCCCTCTTTTCTGCTTTTCCCAAAGACACTGAATAGGTGCAGACTCCTTGCTTATGGTATACAGACGATTATCCCCTATAGCTTCATAAAAGGGTGGATTAACATTATAACACAACCAGCAACCAGTGGTTAGGTTGGGTTGAGTATAGTTTAGGGTTTGATAAGTAAAACCAGTAAAATCAGCCAGTGGAGGTTCATTTTGTTGAGGGTTGTTCTGCTTAACGGAGCTGCTTTATTTTAGAAGTTTTCGGAGGCACTTGCCAATCCCCACAAGGATACCCCTCTGCCTTACCCTGGGCCTATTCTGTTGCTTCAGAGTAGCCGGGTAAGTTATCTTCTCGGCAGCAGTTGTAGTCTTCAGGGGACTGCCTCCTGAATTCTCTCCTTGTTCTGCCACAACCCACTTTCCAATACTCAACCCAATAGGGCTATTTTCAAATACAAGGTTTTGGCCACTGTCCCGAATCCTCACAGGGTTTGGAACACTTCCTGTATCTTTTCTTACCAAAACGCTTCTTACACTTCCTCTTGGTTATTTCCCAAATGTCTGGACTTACAGTCCAGAGGGTACCTGAATAGTTTTACTACACTCTATATCCCTAACTATAAGTTCTTCCTCTAATTGTGCAACCGTTTTGTACCAATCTCTTCTACAGTATTCGTACCTAGGATCCGTGCTACGTTCTCGTCCAGTGATTATTAATATCCTAACGGTATCTAAGGTTTCTCCCCAACACTCATTACACCATCGTTCAACATAAGGAAACTTTTTCCACTGCTGTATCCCGCACCCGTTACACACGCGACATACCCACGGATTGCATTGCTTACATACAGGACATGCGATGTGCGACTTCTGTAATTCCTTACAATTGTCCATAAAAAGCCTGGTATCCAGGGCTATGCGTCACGTGCCTGTTTCCTCTTGAAGGTCAGCTTCAACTCATCCGGTTTCCCGGCGACTTCCCAGTCTGTGTGCAGGATAGGACCCTTTACTCGACTAGCGTGTGTCCAACCTCTTTCCGCGGTGCGGACTGCGGTATCTGTGGTGAGTAAAACAAGGAAAGGTCCCTCCCAGAGAGGGGTTAACGATGATTCCTTCCATGTTTTTATGAGTACTTGATCTCCTGGTTTAATACTATGTATTGCTATATCTAAAGGTGGTCTTTGAACCACCAGGCCTCACTTTAACAGTTCTTGCCTCCTTTTCATGAGCTCTATAAGGTATTCTTGTAACATCTTTTCTTCCACTTTAGGGTGTTCTATTGGTTTCTCCAAATCATAGGGCGCTCCATATAACATTTCAAAGGAGGAAAGTCCTGTATCAGCCCTCGGTTGTGTCCTTATGTTCAAGAGGGCTAAGGGGAGGCACTTCACCCAGCTCATTTTGGTCTCTATCATTAATTTGGTTAGGTGCTTTTTAATTTCTCCGTTCATCCTTTCAACTTTCCCTGAACTCTGGGGGTGCCAAGGAGTGTGATACTCCCATTTGGTTCCCAGAGCTTCTAACGTTTCTCTAATTATTTTGGAAGTAAAATGGGGCCCTCTGTCCGAATCGATAACTGACATGATCCCATATCTAGGTATGATATGCTCTAATAATATTTTTACTACCGTCCTTGCAGTGGCCCGAGCTACTGGAAAGGCTTCAACAAAGTGAGTTAGGTGATCTACCCAAATTAGGAGATACTTATATCTGCCTACCTTCGGTAACTCCGTAAAGTCTACCTGAATCCTTTCGAATGGCTTCTTGGCTAGTTGCCTCCCCCCAGGGACTCTTTCCCTAAGGCGCTGTTTATTTATCTTTTGACATGTTAAACATTCTCCAACGATTCTTTTTGCTAGATCATACACTCCCAGGGCCATATATTTATTAGCGAATTGATCTACCAGAGCCTGTACTCCCCAATGGGTTTGCCTATGAAACTCTCTCAAAACTCGCCAAGCTACTCCTTTCGGGAGCATTTCCCTCTCGTCAGGTAGCCACCACTTTCCTTCTCGTTCAACTACTCCCATTTGCTCCAATTTTCCTTTTTCCTGATTTGTAAATCTCATAGCATACTTAGTTTGTACAGGATCTTGTTCGACTGCTTTTATTACCAGTAACGCAGCTTTCTTAGCTTCCTCGTCTGCTAAATTGTTCCCTCTTATTTGCGTGGAGGTTCCCTTTCGATGGCCCTTTACATAAACTACCGCAATTTGTTTGGGCCCTCTTAATGCCTCCAAAGTTTGCTTTATTAAGGTCTCATGTATTAATCCTTTACCTTGAGAATTCATTAGGCCCCTCTCTTCCCAAATTTTTCCGAACGTGTGAACTACCCCAAATGCATATTTAGAATCCATAAATATTGTTCCTCTCTTATCTTTTAACAACTGTAATGCCCTCAATACTGCGAATAGTTTGCAGACTTGTACCGACCAACTTATGTTAAGGGGACCTGATTCTTTAATTGTCCAACTGTTCCCGTCTATTATAGCGTATCCTGACTTCCTTTTCCCGTCCACTACCCGAGATGATCCATCTACAAACAATTTTTCTCCACATAACAACTCCTCTTCCTCTAAATCCTCCCTTATCTTGGTTTGATATTCTGTTACCCTGATACAATCATGGGAAGGAGATTCGCTCGGTTCCCCGTACAAAAATTGGGCTGGATTCTGCAAATTAGTGGTTTCAAGCTCTAACTTGGGAGAGTGCAATAGGATTCCTTCATATTTCAGTAACCTGGCGATCCATTTGTCAGCTTTCTGCTGTAATACCCCTCGTATATTATGAGGGGGTGTATACCTTTAATTCTCCTCCCATAGTTATTTTCCCAGCTTCTTCGACTAGGAGGGCAGTAGCAACTATGGCCTGTAAACAGGTAGGCCAACCACGACTGACTGGATCTAATAACTTGGAATAATACCCCACGGGTTTCTTTTTACCTGCCCATTCTTGCGTTAGGACCCCAAAGGCCGTTCCACCCTCCGTGTTAACAAATAGATAGAAAGGCCTCCGGGTATCCACCAGACTCAGTACTGGGGCATTTACTAAATCAGTTTTTAAGTTTTCTAATTGCTCGTCATCCTCTGTACTCCATTTCATCAGACCTTCCCCCACTAGCTTCTGATATAAGAACTTAACCTTGTTGCTGTAATTTTCAATCCACTGTCTACAGTAGCTGAAAAGACCTGAAAGTTGTCGCACTTGCCTTTTATTCTTGGGAGGCTGGAGGGACAAAATAGCGTTTACTCGCTCTGGATCTAGTCTCTTAGTCCCTTTACTCAGCCAGTGCCCTAGATATTTTACTTCTTCCTCAGTAAATTGCAGTTTAGATTTTGATACCTTTAAACCCTTTAGGCTCAAGAAATTTAATAACTTAATGCTGGTGCTTCGCACACTATCTTGGCTTTTTCCAGCTATTAATAGGTCATCTACATATTGTACCAAAACTACTCCAGGTTCCAGTTCGAAATCTTCCAGGACTTGTTCCAGGGCCTGTCCAAAGAGGTTTGGTGATTCAGTAAACCCCTGTGGAAGAACCGTCCATCTAAGTTGTTGTTTCCGATGGGTATCAGGGTTCTCCCACTCAAAGGCAAAATAGTCACGACACTCTTCCCTCAAAGGACAGGCCCAGAAGGCATCCTTTAGGTCAATTACACTATACCAGGACAATTCTGGGGACAACTGGCTCATTAGGTTGTAAGGGTTGGCCACTACTGGAAATCTAGTTACCGTCCTTTTATTTACTTCACGGAGGTCTTGCACTAAACGATAGGACCCATCTGATTTCTTCACGGGTAATATGGGGGTATTATGGGGCGACATGCATGGTTCTAGCAGTCCCTGTTGTAATAATCGATCAATTACAGGTTGCAGCCCGCGTCTCCCATCCTGTGATATAGGGTATTGTTTAACACGTATCGGTACTTCCGGATCCGTTATTGTCACTGTAATCGGTGGAATATCTAATTTTCCAACCGACTCGGGAGTGTACCATACTTCAGGATTGATCTTAGCTTCGTCTTCGGTTGTTAAAGCGTACAGTTTTACTTTCAATTCTCGATCTTTTACCTCCAAACTAATTCCCAATTCGACGATTAAATCCCTTCCTAATAGGTTATATTCGGCTTCAGATACTAATAAAAAGGACCCTACCCCTATTCGGGATGGGGATTCTATTTCTACTCCTTTAATTACGGGTACAAAAAAGGGTTCTCCTTTTGCTCCTATTACTTGTATTTTCTCCGAGGAGGGGGTGCATCCCCGGGGCACAGTTTGGACAGTAGATCTTTCTGCCCCCGAATCCACCAGGAATTCTATTTCCTGACGCTGGGGACCTAACTTCCATTTTATCAAGGGCTCTGTTGTTTTAGAAGTCCCCAGCAGATAGAGCCCCTGACACCCCTACTCCGCGTGATACATCTTTTCATCCTGTATACGTTTCCTACAATTCCTACGCATATGCCCCTTCCTCTGGCAGTAAAAACATTCTATTTCTCTCAAATCCTTCGGTCCGACTTGGCTTCCCTGAGGTGGCCCATTCCCACCTATGCGTGGTGGCCCTCCCTTCTGTGGAGCCGTTCTCTGTCCTTCTCGAACTGCCGCTACCAGAATTTTAGCTTGTCTCCTCTGGGTCTCTTCCTCCCTTCTCACATAAACCTTCTGCGCTTCCCTTAGCAACTCGTCCAACCCTTTCTCTTGCCAATCTTCCAACTTTTCTAACTTCTTTCTAATATCCGGCCATGACTTCGCCACAAACTGAGTTTTTAAAAGAACTTGCCCGACCGGTGTCGTAGGGTCTATCCCGGAGTAAAGCTGCAAGCTCTTTCTTAATCTTTCTAACCATTCTGTGGGAGTCTCATCTTTCTTTTGTTGTTCATTAAAGGCTTTATTTATGTTCTGCCCTCGAGGGACCGATTCCTTAATCCCTTGTACGATTATAGTGCGGAGATCTCCCATATGGCCCCTG
This sequence comes from Nesoenas mayeri, assembly GCF_963082525.1. NCBI lineage: Eukaryota > Metazoa > Chordata > Aves > Columbiformes > Columbidae > Nesoenas > Nesoenas mayeri. The sequence continues at coordinate 1,060,319 of NC_137553.1, read as the reverse complement.
TGTTCCGGGTTTTGATTATCCCAATTAGGGCGCTGCTGGGGCCACTTAATGTCAGCGCCCGGCCCTTGTTGGTGTTGTTGGTCCCAGACTCTCATCCCAGCCCTCCGAATCATCTCCCGCTCTTCCGCGGTAAATAGTATCCCTAAAATAGCTTGCAGTTCATCCCAGGTATATAGGTTAGGTCCTAGAAACTGGTCTATCCTTTCCGAAACTCCTAAGGGATCCTCTAACAAACTCCCCATTTCCTTCTTAAATTCTCTTACATCCCCCGAGTTTAGAGGCACTGACACAAATCCCACCCCGGGTTGTGGACCTCCCATCGCTATTTCTCGTAATGGATATAGCCCTGTTTCTGATGATGCTTGTTGTCCTGTTCCTGATGTTGTTTGCTGTCTAGCTTGACTCCTCGTGAGTCTTTGGGTCCCTCTAACTGACCCCGAAGAATCGGAATCCTCCTCAGGAGCCGAAGGCATAGGGGGAGAGGGGGGTCTTGGATTTGCTACTGGCGGGGGATCATAGGGAGGGGGAGGGGGTGGAGGTTCCTCAGGGACCCTCTTTTTGCGGCCAGATTTCTTTTCACCTAAGGCGAAAATCCCAGCGCGAGTAGCAGAAGGTAGCCAACAACGCGCATACTCGCTCTCCTCAGGATTAAAGGGCTCCTTATCATTTACATAAAGATTTAGGGCCTGACAAATCCAATTCTCACACGACCCAAAAATTGGCCAAAATAAATGATCTGGTCTAATCTGCTGATTTCCCCAGACATGCATGCAATAATAAACCATCTTCTCCTTACTTTTGTTTCGCGTGCAAGACGCACCTTCCCCATTCTTGAGCATAAGGCCCAATGGGGAATCTCGGGGAATATCTGGTAACCTCTCCTTGGGTCCCTTCCCCATGGGATCAGAAGGCTTGCTCTTCTTCTGTCCCATCTTCTGGAGTGCCTTCTTTCACACACACACACACACCCCCCTCGTTCGTGGCTCACGCCCTCGCGGGCAATGAGAACCGCACTACTAGAGAGTCCCGCCCTGCCTTACGGCAGGGTCCACACTCGCTTTGCTTCCTCCCCAAAAGGGGGGGGCATCTCGTTCAAGCACACTCCAGGAAACCCACCCCAACCGAATGGAATCGCTTTCTATACTTACCGTCCCTGGGGTCTTCGTCCGGTTCTTCATGCACAAAGTTTTACGGGGTTCAATTCTTTTGCCTAATTACCTAAATTTAGGGTTCGGAGGTTAAGGTTTCAGGGCGATCCTTCGTCCACTCCAGGGCCATCTGAAAACGGGACGGGGCGCCTCCCTGAAGTTTAGGAGTCCCTCCCAGAAATCCTTAATCCGAGTCACGGCACCAAAATTTGTTATAAATAAAGTCGTGTTTTTGAGCCAATCGATCATCTTTATTAAAGTTGACAAATTAAAGCAAGCGGTAATCAGGCAAAACAGCGCTGGGTGACCGGGGGAAGCTCAGTTCCGCCAACGGCACACACTCAACTTTCCGTATGTGCTTATATATGTTATACACTCGTTCACGCGCTGGGACACCCTGACGAGTTAGCTCCTGGTTGGCTAGTCAACAGTGTCCACGGGCTGTCCACGCGCGTCTACCAGCTCCGGATTGGTGGAAGATGTTGCTGGGTGTCGCTGGGTGCTTCTGCCTCTGGAGTTCTGTTATCTGTTGCACCATCCGGGCGCTCTGTTATCTGTTGCACCATCCAGGCGTTGGCTTAACTACTACTACAAGGTTCTACAAAACATAATCAAACTTGCACAAGTGCAGTTACTGCTTACAACAATATGCATAATATAATTGAATCCTACGCGATTTGTTCAACAATAACAATTTTGACCATCACTTATTACACTCTCACTCCAGGGTACCCACAAGAAACAATCACTCGCCTGGTTAGGCAAGGACTCACAATTACTTGGGTTAGGCAAGGATATATCTAGTAAATAACCACTCACCCAAACGAGGAGGCGAGGTGCTCTCAATCCCGGGAAGTCTCCTTAGACAGCGTCCCAGTCTAAGGGGAGGGCTCCAGTTCACAGACCCGCTGCTCCAAGAAGACCACTTAAAGGGGGTCTTTGGCAGGGACCCTGTTTTATAGCCTGGTCAGATCTGTCTGTGAGCATTACAACATAGTCCAGGAGCTTTGCAGCTACTCTGGGCACCTCCTTTGTTAAGGACCCTGTCAATTGACTGAGGGTCCCACCCCTCCTGCCCTCCAAACTGGGTGGAGGTGAAGTCACCCTGCCTGGGGGAAGATGTGGCTGTCAGCACCTTGGTATCACCCTGGGTGTGTACATGGGGACAGGAACAGTGTGGCACAAAAGGTGCTAAAGAGCCATCAACTGCCCCATTGAAGGCTCCAGATCTCAGGGGAATGTGCAACTGCTACACTTGCCTTTTCTTTGGTGAGTGATTTTCCTTCTGGATATATCCTTGAGTGAGCCCTCACCCACCCTAAGCAAGTGATTATTTTCTGCTGGGTACCCATGAGTGAAAGAGGCCTCTTGTTCTGGTTTTTTTTTTTTTTTTTTTTGGTGAGCAAATGCGTGTTGTGGATCCTCATTATTCTTCTGTAGTCGTACAATAATAATATTTTCCTCAACTGGTATTCAAACCTGTGTTTTATAATGGTGTTGGCATGCTAAATAATTTGAATAAATCCTGTTTCTAGTTGGTTTCTCGGCTAAACTGTTCTGGCTAGAATAAAGTCTGTTTGGAGCTTGTTGCCTGCCTAAATTGACTTTTGGGGTGCCTCCGTGACAATACTTAAAAAAGCCTTTCTTGTTGTCTGACACAACACTGGCCAGTTTCCACTCCAGTTGAGCTTTGGCCTTTCCTGTCTTCTCCCTGCAAGTGTGAACCATGGCTCTGTAATCTTCATGCAAAGCCTGACCTCGCTTCCAGAGCTTTTGCCCTGTTCGGTGTGCCTACCTTAGGTAGATCACCTGGTCTTGCAAAACTGTTAATAAAATATGCTTTGCTGAGAGATCTTGCCTGAACCTATTATATTGGCAAGATAATAATTTCTTACAAGTTCACATCCACAGGCCTTGCTCTAATAGTTGTCTGGAAGCTGTAGTTGTACCTCTTTATAAACTCTGAGAACACATCAAGTTAGTGAAATTGTTGTGTGCTGCAATATCTCTCTTTTCTCGGTTTTGAGCATCCTGTTAAAACGCTGTATGATGGAGGCTTTTACTTCACTATTAGTAACAAAATGGCAAATATTATGCTGCTTTAACAGCTTGTTTAAACACTGGTTTAAAAAGTCTTTTCCCAGGTGGATCTGTAATTTCTGAGGCTTGTGCTCCATGCAAAAATTGCTTTAAAAAGCCCGGGCCAATTCAGGGCCCCTTTTTTCCTTTTAGACCAATGGCCCAGGCATGTTTGGATAATTTATCTATCATCGTTCAGATGTACTTTACACCATCATTGTGTTTGGAAAACTGTCTCATATCCACCAAGCCTGCCTGCCATTGTGTATCCACCTCTGCCACAATCACCTTGTAAGCATCCTGGCTTGCAAACTGGGTTGCCACTTGGCTTCTGTTCAGATCAGCAATTCACCTTTTAGCAGCTTCGAAAAGGGGATTTGTACAACCCCCCACCCCCAAGCTTCCTATCTCCCCAGGAGCATAGTAAATATCTTTTAAGAGAAGCGGCAGCATAGAAATGTCTACATTTTGCTACTTCATTCATGTATAAAATCAAACACTGTGTCGCGGAGGAGTAATTTAGGGTTCTGCTTACTGCAGAACAATGTTTAGGTTTCTCAAAGAGAAGCGCGACTTAAAATAGTTCGGTGGCAGGTTCACTCTATTATTTACTGCATGGGGGAAATATGTCAAGCCAAATGTTGCTTACCTCTCCAGGTGCCTGTACCCATTCACAAAGCAAACTATCAGGCGTCTTCCCTCCCTGATAACCGTTCGCTTGGGGGTCTGTGTCTTGGAGCTCTGGAGGCAGACTTTCAGGCAAGGCCTGCATCCATCGCAGTGCAAACTTTCAGGATTTTTCTCTCCCTGATAACCGCTCGCTCCAGAGTCTGTATTTTAGAGCTCCGAAGGCAGACATTCAGGCGAGGCCTGTACCCGTTCGTGAAAGCAAACTTTCAGGCGTTCCCTCCCTGATAGTCGTTTGCTCTGGTCTGATAACCATGTGCAGAGCAGACTTTCAGGAAACAAAATTCTCAGAAAAAAAAAAAAGGAGTAGAATAGTACGAGGGCTGGCTCAAGTTGGGTACCTGTGCAGAGGTTCCACCCGAGCATAGAAAACCATAGACTTTTATATCTCTACAGACCATTCATACCATGATTCAGTCCAATAGCAATATTTCACTTTGGGGTCTTCTTGCTTCTCATTGGATCCTTTTCAGTGATATCATATGTGCTTTTGCTTTGTTCAGCTGTAGATGTTGTTTATAGTCCATAACCTTGTAGGTGCTGTTTTGTCTGAATAAATCCTTTTCTTCTCATCGAAGTGCAAAACAGGCCTTATCTTGCAAGTGTTCAGTGTAGTTCATAGTTGCTTTTGGTAAATATGAGCAGAACTTTACAGCTTAAGATTTCAGCAACTCCAGCTTACTAAGTAACAGGAAGCAGAGAGTATATTAAAAATCGCACAACTTTATACTTCTAGATGATTCATTATATTCAGTATGCATTTACTTCAGCTAAATGATTGATATGAAACTTAAACTGGGCTCATCCACTGACCTGTGAGTAATAAAACCATTGCCATACAGACAGCTTATTTAGCCGAGAGAGTTCAAAGTAGGCTCACTCAGGCTGTCAGATTTATGGAATAAAGTGGTTGACTCGTAGTCAAATTTCATTCAGTGGGAAAGGTATGCACGAGACTCTCTGTGCCCACAAGCTACCGGTGTTCAGTGCGTCATTCTGCTTCCTTGTGGGTTTCCCAAAAGGAGTTCTTGGTCTGGCTACGGCTCAGGCCTTTACCTCCTCTGGACCCTGGACCAAACTGCTCCTGGTTTGGCTGGGGGGGGGGGGTGGGGGGGTGGTGTGTCGAGTGCATCCGCCACACACTGGACAGTGAATTTAACTCAAATGCAGATAAACTTTACTAACGGAATATGAGGGGACTTGGTTGCGATTTAGACTTCTCCAGTCTTTTTCCTTTTTTTTTTCCTTTGAACACCATGGTCACTTTGTATGGGAATTGTGCAAGAATGGTGAGGAGGCTAATTGTAAATACACTGAAGCAACTGCAGCTGGGGTGTAGAAAAAAGCACATACATCACACTAATTGTTTTACTGACCTTGTATGCTTGACAAGTAGAACCTCTGTGTTAGATAACATAGGCCTGTGAGAAACTCTAAGGCACCTTATCATTGCGCCTGAGATTCCTGCTTTGTTGTGAGAAAGAGCGCAAGGCTGCGCCTGCTTGGAGCCTTGAAATACAGGCGAGCTCAGCAGGCCCAGTAATCTTCTACCAGGGCCGAACTGCTGCAGCACCTGCGTCCCTGCTTGTGTCACCTCTGCCTGGGAGCTTAGGTGCTACTTCAGAGATCCCCCAAATTGCTCTTTGCAATTGAATTCATGGCCTCTGTTTGCTTCTTGTGATGTGCCTGCATTGGTTCATGCACACTTGTATGTCTGTTCCCCTTTCTTTGGTCACTGCAGACCCAGACAGGTACACAGACAAGTCACAACATGCTCCTGATTTCTCCCCTCACTCAGAGCTTTTTGAAACAATCTATAAGGTCATCAGCCCAAGGACAAGGAAACATTTAGCACCAGCCTGCACCCCAGAATGGTCCTACAGGATCTGTAAGATCCCTCAGAACCACTGGCAAAGGGAGCTCCCCCACCACCACCTGCCCCCTCTGTGTGACACTGATCTTGAAATCCAGTTTGCTGTTCACAGGCCCATTGGCCAGTTTTTCTGGTTCACGTGGTCTCTTTTGGGAGTTTTTTCCTTATTGTCCTCACACACATGTTCTTCTGAAGCTGGCATTTTGTTCTGGTTTTCCATTTTTGTAGACAGTGTTGCTTGTGTCTTGCAGCACCGTGCAAAGCCTTAAGTCTGCTCCAGTATTATGGCATGGTCATCCTGCTGGGCTGGGCCTTGATGCAGGAAACTCTCAGTCCAGCTGACAGGATTGGTCTCTTCTTTGCATGTGACAGGATTTGCACTGGGGGCCCCTTTTCTGGGCCTCCTTGGAGGGGTCCATAGTCCTCTAATATGTTCCATCTTGTCTGTGCATCTCCAACCTTTTGGCACCTCTCTGCCCTCTGGAAGTTCCCCTGTCCACCCCAGACATGTCAGGGTTGGCTTGTTCTGCAGCCTGGTAAAGTGAGAGAACTGACCCAGACTTCTACTTTTGTCTAATTACTTTCTATTCACATTTAAACTTTAATCATTCAATTAGCTCTTACTGAAGAATGTTTTTGCCATTTTATACCTATGTTTTCATGGCTATAAGAAATTAATTTCTACAGCTTCATAAATGTTTTTTATATATATATATATATATATATATATATATATATAAATATATAATGTATGTACACACATATAAAGCAGTATATATGTATATACTATATATAAATAAATAAAATATATACTTATACATATTTGTACACTTCATTAATCTTGCCTTCTGTGGGAACAGTTGCTAAATGCAAGCCCATTATTTTCATATATTGCCGATCATTTACCTCCAGAGTAATTTCTCCTTTTCCAAATCTGATTACTGCATCCATTTGTTCCAAAAAATTTCTCCCCAAAAAGGTTTTGGGGAATTGGGCATATATAGAAATTTATCAATACCTACTTGTTTAGCCAATTTGTACTTCAAAGGTTCACAAAAATATGCCCTTTCACTTTAGCCAGTGACTCCCTTTACCTACTATGTTACTTATTGGCAATCTACCAAAAATTCCACTTCTTTCTGTTCATTCCAGGTTCCCGTCAGTCTTTTTCAAAACTTGCTACTGTCCGTTTCTCTCTCTGCCTACTTCCTCTGTACCTTCCCCGACATTCATTTTCCCAGTATACATTGATCTCTCTCTCTAAAGGCTTTCAAAGCCTTCCAACCTCTTTAGTTCCCTACTTTCCTATCCTTTCCCTTATCCTTTTAACAATCTTCCTTTTCCCTGTTACTGAATACTCTCCAAGCTTCATCTAACAACATTTCCAAATTACTACTTTCTGTTGCTCTCAGTTTCTATAACTTCTCTAGGGGAGCTTGCACCATTTCGGGTGTCAGGCTACCCTGAGAGGCATACAGCTTGCCCTCCCCCCCCCCTCCGCTTGAAGCAGCGGTTTTTCTATTTTTTTCCTTCTTTCTCTCCTTGCTGCAGTTTAGACACAGGCAAGGCCACACGGACGGAGGAGGTTGAGTTTATCTTGCAGCTTGGCACAGACCTGAAATTTATGTTACAGCACAGGCCTGGGATATTTCACTTTTTTGGTTTTCCATTTAATTCCAGTCATAATAAACTTTATATGCAATTCCAATTAGCTCAGCAATAGTTACATTCCTCAGTCCCATTTACCTTTTGCAGATGTCAGAAAAACAGCATATTAAACATAAGTCCATTATTTCTATTTTCCTAGATCCAATTCAGTTCATATTCTAGCCACTTACAAACCACTTTTAAATACAATCTCCCAAGCTCACATCCATCATAACATTTAGTTTGTTCTTTTTCCATATCTCTGACTAGCACATAAATTCCATACGGATCAGAGTTTAACAACTTAAATCCTTTCCTGGTCTCAAAATTATTAAATAACAATAAGAACAAATTAACTTACAGTACTGTACTTCATCCTGTTTTCCCAAGTTCTGCAGAACAACATTAATTGCCACTAATTGCTATAACCCCACATTCAAACCACAAGTGAATACAATATTGTTTCAAACTTTCTTTTATCAGGTTTCCCCACTAAGTTACTCCAATGTGTAAGGATTCATCCTAAGAAGAGCAAGATGGTATTTTAGTATTTTAACGGAACCGGTTCCCATTTTGTTATTATGTTCCTGATTTTGGTGGGCGAAAACCATATTTCTTTGCATATACTCTCTTACATCGCACACACTGTAATTTAACTCATGCCACGTGACTTAAATCAAGGTGTTTTAAGCTCATCTTCTGCTTTATACAGATCACAGGCTAAAGCGTACCACCATAAACAGTAATTACTGTAATTAGCACACACTCACGCAGCTCACACACACGGCTGGTTGGTTTTACGACTTACGATTTACTTTACGATTTAGAATGGAATGCATGGAATGCCCGGGCACTTATAAAAGATAACACGCAGTTACAGATCAACTATTATTCCTATTTCACTGACTATTACCTTTTCCAGCAGCTGCAAAAAGAGAGATTTCTGCATTACCTTTCACCTAGCTAAAATCATCATTAGCAAAGGTCCATCCTGGCTCCCAAACTCGAGACGCAGAAATCTCGGGGTTGCTCAACCTACTCCCAAGATCGCCAGCGGCCGACTCTCAGGACAGCAGCCCTCACTTCCCAGGTACCTTTACCACTGCGGAAACTCTGGCCACGCATGGGGCGTCCCTCCACGTCTTACTGGCTCCCCGCCAAATGCAATTAAATGCAATTTTATTACAACATACCTTATCCGCTGCTTTTGCCGGAGGTCTTTTGTCTGCTCCCACAAATGACCAGCTGGGAGCGCAGGTTTTCCGACAAAACTTCGGGGCGTGCCAAAGCCGTCCGTTCCCAGCTGCTCATGTAGCCAAGCAGAACTTCCTCCTGGCTGGCTCGCCAAAATGAGGTGCTGAAATGACCTTACAACCCTTGAGATTGTAAAGAAGGTATGTATTTACACGGCGCCGGACACACGGGGAATCATTTCACCTAATACGTGTGTAAATTTCCAGTAGCTATCAGCTTGGTTAAATGCAGTAAAGTGTTCCATATTCATGAAAGTTTTAGGAACGCCTATACATATTCATAACCTGTCCCCGAGAAGGCGGTTCTTATTACAATGAGTTCAGGAGACCATTTCCATACCCTCCACCTCTGGCTCCTCCTGGTTTGCAGCTGCAACCCGGGTCCTCTTCTCTGTACACGGTCACCTTTGGTCCAGTGTGATGAGTTGGTTGGGACTCAGACTGCTGATTTGGTTAAAACTGGCAAATCTCCTGTCCTGTGCCCAAGTTTCTGTTCTCTAGTTCACCCAAGGATGTACCCAAGGATTATTATCTTTGCAAGGCGTCAGCGAACTCCTGTTTCTCGTACAATAAGTTACACAAAACTAAGCAAGGCTGGACAATAGTGATGTGGGTTAAAGGGTTAGCTCTCTGTTAGCTCTTTAAGTCTTTAAGTGTTAGTTCTTTAAGTGTTAATTGGTTAGTTGTTAATTCCCTGTATCACGCCTAGACACGTTCCTGTGTAGCCTCATCTAGGTGTTCCTGCTCCGGCAGGGGGATTGGACTAGATGATCTTTTGAGGTCACTTCCAATCCCTAGCATTCTGTGATTCTGTGATTTTGAACACTTGGTAAATTTTTATCTCCTTGTTTCTTGTTTTCCCTACTCCACCAGGCTATCTTAAATAAAAACCTAGAAGAAATCCATAATGATCAGGAATCACAAACTTGCACTGAAAAATTATAGACCCATGACAATGTGCTCTATTCAGTTACAAGAAAAGAAAATGGCTAGAACACGTTAATCTTAATATGACAAAAGGAGAGAAAGTTGTTCTCTGTATAGCTAGAACTACAAATGCTAAGAGTACAGAGGCAAAATAGGAGTGACAGAATATGACAACCATTTCTAATATCATCTGCCAACAATTATTCTGTTGTAGAAATAAAAAGTTTCAAAAACCCCCAGGAAATCTAGCTAGAAATCTGAAAGAAAACGTATAAAGGCAACAGCTAAACACTTAGCATCCATAACTAGGGATAGATTTGTCAAAAGAACTCAGCTTTGTCTTTCCAGCAGTGCTGGGTGCAGATATTTTGAAAAAGAAGACAAAATTGAACTAAGACACTCACCTGGTGTTCACTGTTTAGATTCTCTGCATTCATTAAATCTAATACAAAGAGAGAATTTGGAAATGAGATTTGAAATCAGAAGCCATGATGCACTTCTGCCTCACTATGTAAGGAACATTAAACTTCATGCACAGCAGGCTCTTAGAAAAAGTTAGACTTTAAGAAGCATTTCATCAATGGATCTCAACTCTGGTATGCACACCACCAGTGAACTACAAGCTACTTCAATGACACCATAATGATGTTCATAGAGCTGTTCATACAGCACAAAGAGAGTGTACGGGAATATCTGGACAAGCCCTGTGATACATGGGACACAAACAAAACCCCAAGTTAAGGACGAGACAAAAACCAGAAATGGAATGTGGTAAAGGTCATTGGCACCCCCACAAAGGCAGGTGGGGGACCCCAAATAGTACCCTGCCTTGGGTCCTTCCAGGCCCATCCCAGGAGCCATGAGCCTATCAAAAGCACATCTCCACAAGCACAGAAGAGCACAGGGGCACAATGGCAGGCAAGAACCCAAATGAAGGACTCAGAGGAAGGGACACACTGTTGTCGCGGGGATGTAATTTAGGGTTCTGCTTGCTGCAGAACAATGTCTAGATTTCTTAAAGAGAAGTGCGACTTAAAAGAGTTCGGTGGTAGGTTCACTCTATTATTTACTGCATGGGGGAAATATGCCAAGCCAAATGCTGCTGACCTTCTCTCCAGGTGCCTGTACCCATTCGCGAAGCAAACTTTCCAGGCGTCTTCCCTCCCTGATAACCATTCGCTCTATGGGTCTGTGTCTTGGAGCTCCGGAGACAAACTTTCAGGTGAGGCTTATGTCCGCCGCGGTGCAAACTGTCAGGATACCTCTTTCCCTGATAACCATTTGCTCCGGAGTCTGTATTTTAGAACTCCAGCAGCAAACTTTCAGGCAAGGCCTTATGACCATATGCAGAGCAGACTTTCAGGAGACAGGATTCTCAGAAAATAAAAAATGTAATGGAGTAGAAAAGCAGAAGGGCTGGCTCAAGCTGGGTACCTGTGCAGAGGTCTGCCCACGCATAGAAAACTACAAACTTTTATATCTTTACAGACCATTCACACCAAGATCCAGTCCAACAGCAAAATTTCACCACCAGGTCCTTTGCTCCCCATTGGACCCTTTTTACCTGACTCCACGCGGGCCTCTGTTTTGTTCAGTTGTTGACATTGGTTTTGGTCCATATCCTTGCAGGTACTGTTTTGTCTGGATAAATCCTTTCTTCTCAGCAAAGTGCAAAATAGGCCCCGCTTTGCAGATATCTGTAATGTCTCCGTGTTAACCTTGGATCATTGTTTTCCCTGTCAGTTCCATTTTTTCCAGCAAAATGCAAGCTGGACTTTATCTTGCAGGCGTTTAGTGTAGTCTGCAGTTGCTTTTGGTAAATACAAGCAGGACCTTACAGCTTAAAATTTTAGCAATTCTAGTCTACCAAGTAACATGAATCAAAGAGTACACTAAAAATCATATAACCTTATATCTCTAAATAATCCATTACATTTGGTGTGCATCTACTTAAGCTAAATGATCAACATTGAACTTGAATTGGGCTCATCCACTGACCTGTGAGTAGTAAAGCCATTGCCATACAGCTCACTTATGTAGCAGGGAGAGCTCACAGTGGGCTCATCCAGGCTGTCGTGTTTATAGAATGAAGTAGTTGACTCGTAGTCAAATCGCATACAGTAGGAAAAGTCTGCACAAGACTCTCTGCGCCCACAAGCCACCGGCGTTCAGTGTGCTCTTTTGCTTCCCCGTGGGTCTCCTGGAAGGAGTTCTTGGCCTGGCTGCGGCTCAGGCCTTTACCTCCTCTGGAGCCTGGACCAAACTGCTGCTGGTTTGGCTGGGAGAGGGTCGAGTGCATCCGCCACACCTGTCCACAACTTTCCCAGATGACTCTCAGCCCCAGTTTTCAGGGTTGACACCCATCAAGATGAGTCAACATTAGAGCACCTTCTGACTGAGCAGGGATTGCTGCCTAAGGGTATGGGACACATTATGAGATGGCAGGGGAAGATCATTTTGGGACTGCACAGGACTTATGGGTTCTTTAGGGGAGGAACCAAAGCCAGGGAAAGAGAGGGATCTAGGTGATCTGAGGGGGGATAAGTGTGGGAAATAGAGGGATAAGGGAATAAAAAGGGACAGTACACTTGTCTGGCCATGCCCTGCACCTGATCAGTGTGGTCATAGAATCATCAAATGATAGAATGTCCCGAGTTGGAAGGGACCCACAAGGATCATTGAGTCCAACTCCTGTCCCTGCATAGGACAACCCCAACATTCACACCATGTGTTTGAGGGCATTGTCCAATTGCTTCTTGAATACTGCCAGGCTTGGGGCCATGATTACCTCTCTGGGGAGCCTGTTCCAGTGCTCCACCAACCTCTGGGTGAAGAACCTTTTCCTAATATCCAACCTAAACCTCCCTTGGCACATCTTCCTGCCATTCCCTCAGGTCCTATCGTTGGTCGCCGGAGAGAAGAGATCAGTGCCTGCCCTTCCTCCTCCCCTTCTGAGGAAGCTGTAGACCGCAATGAGGTCTCCCCTCATACGGCTTCCCATCTAAACTCTTCACCAACTTTGTAGCCTCTTCTGGACACTCTCCAGTAGCTTTATGTCCTTTTTATACTGTGGCGCCCAGAAGTGCACCCAGTGCTCCAGGTGAGGTCGCACCAGCGCAGAGTAGAGCGGGACAATCACCTCCCTCGACTGGCTGGCAATGCTGTGCTTGATGCATCCCAGGACATGGTTGCTCTCTTGGCTGCCAGGGACACTGCTGGTTCATGTTCAACTTGCCATCGACCAGAACCCCCAGATCCTTCTCCGCGGAGCTGCTCTCCAGCCTCTTGTTCCTCAGTCTGCATGTACAGCCAGGGTTGCCGTGTCCCAGGTGCAAAATCTGGCATTTGCCCTTGTTGAAATTCATGTGGTTGGTGATTGCCCACTTCTCCAATTTGTCCAGATCCCTCTGCAGGGCCTCTCTGTCCTTGAGAGTGTCAACAACTCCTCCCAGTTTTGTGTCATTGGCGAACTTACTTAGTATTCCCTCAAGTCCTGCGCCTAAGTCATTTATGAATACATTGAAGAGTGCTGGCCTTAAGATGGAGGACCCAGGCCAGAGCAGGTTTATCCTTAAGGATTGTAGCCACAGGGGAGAGGACCCATGCTGTAGCAGGAGAATAGCATGAGGAAGAAGGAGTGGCAGAGAGGAACTTATGCGCAGACCAACCCCCCCATTCCCCATCTCCTCTGAGGTAGAGGAGTTAGGAGTGAGGAGGTGTTGCTTTAATTTGTCATGGTTTTTCACTATCCAGAGCTATTTTAATTGGCAATAAATTAAATTTATTTCCCTCAAGTCAAGTCTGTTTTGCCCATGATGGTAATTGCTAAGTGATCTCCATTTCTTTATCTTGACCCATGAGATTTTTTATCTTATTTTGTCCCTCTGTCCTGTTGAAGAGAGAGAGTGAGAGAGCAGCTGGATGGATGTCGGGCAACTGGCCGTGGCCAGCCAGGACATGAAAAGCCTAGATAACGAGTGTAACTTTTACAGTAGGTAAAACTGAAGTTATGCCAGTGCAACTGATGGAATAAGGTCATAAATCAGTATGTCATAGCTGTATAAGCATTTAGGTAAAAGAAACTGTTGTCTTTTGTTATGAGTTGATGATGTGACACCCATATAGTTATGAAGGTGTAGGTATAAATGATCCTTACAGTCAATTTCCTGAGCATTTATTTATATCTTAAAGTATGTTGTAGTGGGATGATTGCATAAATGATTACAATGGTGAGAGTTATCATATTGAGACTGTTTGTTGAAACAACCAACTTCAAAACTGGAATTTCAGTGTAATTGTTTATTTATAAGCTAGCTATCTTAAGAGAATAAGAAATGGCCTACTGGGCAAGACCAGTGGTCAATTTAACTCAGTATTGTCTTGGACAGCGAGAACAGAAGAAGTTATTAACTAAAAGCACATGAACCTGGCCAGTTTCAATGATCCTTTCTCCTAATATAATTTCAATATCCACAGGCCATTCAGTCAGGCAAGTTGAAGCGTACATCCCTGCTTTTTAGCACCTCTTGACCGTGGCTGCTAGGTGTATATTTTAGCTTGCTTGATCATTGGGTGATGTTTAGTGGTTGCTATATGCTATTGGTGAGTGAGTAGGAGATTGCCGAGTCTTCTCTGAATTTTCTTGTTATGTTGTGTTTGGAAAGAAAATAGAATCAGAATAGAATAGAATAGAATAGAATAGAATAGAATAGAATAGAATAGAATAGAATAGAATAACAGGTTAGAGGGACCACGAGGATAATAGAATGAGAGAATCATAGAAAAGTTTGTGTTGGAAGTGGCCTCCAAAGATCATTTAGTCCAACCTCCCTACAATGAGCAGGGACATCTTCAACTAGACCCGGTTGCTCAGAGCCCTGTACAGCCTGGCCTTGAATGTTTCCAGGGATGGGGCATCTACAACTTCTGTAGGCAACCTGTTCCAGTATTTTGCCACCCTCATTGTAAAAAATTTCTTCCTCATGTCTAGCCTGAATGTCCCTTCCTTTCATTTGAAACCATTAGCCACTGTCCTATCGTAACAGGCCCTGCTAAAAACATCTGTCCTCATCTTTCGTATAGGCCCTCTTTAAGTACTGAAAGGTCGTGTCAGGGTTTGATTGCAGGATGACAATAAACTGTGGCAGATGCTTTGTTAACCCTCTCTCCCCCCCAGCCCCCCTCTGCCCCCCCTCCCCACTAAGTACAGGCGATAGGAGGGCAAAGAAAGACAAAGAGAGAGAGACAGTTGTTGGAAAAAAAGTTAAAAATGTTTTACTAATGCTACTAATAAAATAGAGAAAATAATACAAAATATACAAAACCAATCTTGAAAATCCCAGCAACTCAGAACTGCTCCAGCAGCAGCAAAGCAGACACCCAGAAGTCCTGGGCTGGACTCTGCAACAAACCGGAACTGGATTCAGTCTGTCACTAGGCCTCAGTTGACAGGGATGACTCGCAAGGTCCTCTCTTAATGTCGGCCATAGTCCAAGAGAGAAAAAGGGATGAGATCCTCATGATCTCCCACTTTTATATGAAGTATCACATGAATGGGATGGAATACTTAGTTGGTCAGTTTTAGTCACCTGTTCAGTTTGCTCCTCCTTGCCCCTCTCACTTATGGGACAGGCATCCTTATCAGCGACCTTGCATTCCATTGCTATGTCTACCAAAACATGTATCCTACTTTAGAGAAGTGCAGTTGCTAAGAAGACTTTAGCTGAAAGGAAAATTCACTACAAGAGAAACTTGTCTTGTTTTTAACAAAACCAGTACAGGCCACAATAAGGTCTCCCCGGAATCTTCTCTTCTTCAGGCTGAACAACCCCAATTCTCTCAGTCTTTTCTCATAGGAGAGGTGTTCCACCATTCGGATAATTTTTGTGGGTCTCCTCTGGAACGTCTCCAACAGGTCCATGTCTTTCCTGTACTGAGGGCTCCAGAGCTGGAGTCAGTATTCCACGTGGGGTCTCACCAGAGCAGAGTGGAGGGACAGAATCACCTATCTTGACCTACTGGCCATGCTCCTTTTGATACAGCCCTTGACAGGTTTGAGGAATGGGTCCATGAGGTTCAAGAAAGCCAAGTGCAAGGTCCTGCATGTGGGTCAGGGCAATCTCCAGTATCAGTACAGGCTGGGGGATGAAGGGATTGAGAGCAGCCCTGTGGAGGACTTGTGGGTACTGGTGGATGAAAAATTTGACGAGTGGTGTTCCCCAGGGCTCAGAATTGTGGCCAGTTCTGTTTAATCTCTTTATCAGTGATCTGGATGAGGGGATCTGTTGCTTTCCATGCGAGAGACGGAACCTGACACACCAATATGATGTTCACAGAGTTCAACTTTATTGTCCGACCGGGATAGCTTTATACCAAAAGCTGCCTTGTCCACGCGCCTTGCAACAATGTGATTGGTTACGGCACGAGATACACAGTAACGTGATAGGCTGCATGCACTGTCCACGCGGTCTGCACGCACGTGTCGGTGATTGCTCATTGGTTGTTACCTTCTTATAGGGTTCCTTTTGTCTCTTTTGTCTCTGGCTTCACCTCTCAGCCAGGCTGGCGACAACCCCATCCCCCCAGGGGGGGCTCTGTCACTACAGGGATCGAGTGCACCCTTAGTAAGTTTTCAGACAACACCAAATTGGGTGGGATTGTTGAGCTGCTGGAGGGTAGGAAAACCATACAGTGGGATCTGGACCATCTGGATAGTTGGGCTGAGGCCAATTGTATGAGGTTTAACAAGGCCAAGTGCCGGGTCCTGTACTTGGGTCACAACAACCCCAGGAAGCACTACAGGCTCAGGGAACATTGGAAGGAAAACTGCCTGGCAGAAAGGGATCTAGGGGTGTTGATGGACAGCTGGCTGAATATGAGCCAGCAGTGTGCCCAGGTGGCCTGGCTTGTATCAGAAATAGTGTGGCCAGCAGGACTAGAGAAGTGATTGTGCCACTGTACTCGGAACTGGTGAGGCCCCACCTTGAACACTGTGTTCATTTTTGGGCCCTTCATCATAAGAAAGACACTGAGGTACTAGAGAGAGTTCAGAGTAGGGCGACAAAGCTGGTGAGGGGCTGGAGCACAAGTCTTATGAGGAGCAGTTGAGGGAACTGGGGCTGTTTAGCCTTAAGAAAAGGAGGCTGAGGGGAGACCTTATTTCTGTCTACAACTACCTGAAAGGAGGTTGTAGCATGGAGGGTGTTGGTCTCTTCTCCCAAATAGCAAGTGATAGGACAAGAGAAAATGGCCTCAAGTTACGCCAGGGGAGGTTTAGATCGGATATTAGGAAAAATTTCTTCCCAGAAAGGGTTGTCAGGCATTGGAACAGGCTGCCCACAGAAGTGGTTGAATCACCATCCCTGGAGGTGTTTAAAAGGCTTTTAGATGAGGTTGTTATGGACATGGTTTAGTGCTAGAGTTAGTTTATGGTTGGACTCGATCCTGAGGGTCTCTTCCAACTGAAGTGATTCTGTGATTTTATGAATGTGCAATTTCAGCCCAGAAAGCCAATCATATCCTGGGCTGTACAAAAAGTGTGACCAGCAGGTCAAGGGTGGTAATTTACCCCCTCTACTCTACTCTTGTGAGAGAGTACGGCGTCCAGCTCTGGGGCCTCCAGCGCAAGAAAGACATGGACTTGTTGGAGAGGGTCCAGAGGAGGCCACAAAAATGATCAGAGGGATGGAACACCTCTCCTATGAGGACAGGCTGAGAGTTGTGGTTGTTCTGCCTGGAGAAGAAAAGACTCCGTGGAGACCTTATTGTATAGGGCTATGCTTTTGATTTGTGATGAAAACGGTGTTGACAAGTGTGGCAGTTGCTCACCCCCCTCTTCCCCCCCCGCCTTCCTTCAATATGGAAGGTGCAGGCACATCCCCCTCTCCCTCAACACATTCCCCCCCCCACTCTCCTGCAATGGGGTTAAAAACTTCTTTTGTATGACCCCAGAGCCTGTTGGTCAGGGTCGTTAAGAGAGAGGAGGAGGGGGTGTAGAGGCGCCAAGGAGCTGAGAAGTTTTAGGGTACCCCACAGCCAGAGTGGGGGTGCAGAGAAGCTTCTGGAATGCCCACAGTCAGATCTGACTCGGCTATATAAATGGGACCCCGCTGAGGGGTGTGCTTGGCGTATCCTCTTGGAGTGCGGGCCAAATGCTGTTGTCGAGAGCCCTCCCCTTAGGCAGGATCGCTGCCTAAGGTAATCTCCCAGGACTGGGACTGCCTCACCAAATCATGTGGGTGAGTGATAAACTACTTAATATTTCCTTGCAGGATTTGCAGGTATTGTTTCTCCTCAGGCAAAATTGGCATATTCCGTGCCCAAATATGAGCACGTGTATTTGTTTCCTAAAGTCAGGGTTGGCTCTGGTATTGTTTTTGGTGAGCCACGTGTATGCACACTGTGGATCTCCATTATTATTATTTGCTGCACCTCAATAATTTCCTCAACTGATATTCGAACCTCTATTTATGTTATTGGAGTGCTAAAACCCCATTCTTTACCAGTTAATTTGCTGCATCTTTTTGACCAGAATAAAAGTTTGTTTTGGACCTTCAGGGTGCCTCCGTGACAACAACACGGGGATGTTTCCCAAACTTGAGTTATTTGTTGTTGTTGTCAGACACAAATGCTTGCATTCTGAAGAGATATTACACAGAAGTCCACACATTCTTCCTTGATGTGGGTTTTTTTTTGTATTTTTGAGATTAGGTGCTCTTGTGCAATATGTGAAGTTGAGAAACAAATATTCTCCTGTCCATTAATCCTGAAGAGGTTTAATTAGCAGATCAGCATCCAATGTTGCAATACTGTGGCACATGTTTATCCAAAAGTATTTCGTGTCACAAGAAATTTTACATAGGGAGACTTAGACAAGTAAGGCATTAACATGTTTCCAGAATCATAAAAGCTTTTTGTACTGTCACCGAAGATATAGTAAGGAGAGGCTATTATGAATTTATATTGAGATGTACAGAAATTTTTATGCCATAGTGTTAAGTTTTTTGAGAAGCCATTAAGATAGTTAATATATGGTTTAGTATAATCGCTGTTTAACTGAATCAAAAGAACCAAACAACTTGTCTGTGATAATTACGTTGTAGTTATTCTGTATACAACTTTATATGGAATTTCTTAATATGAGGATTGTCAACACAGTGGGTTCTCCTGGCTCTTCCTCAGCCATCAAAGTCTAACATATTCACAGAATCATACAGAATCACAGAATGTCAGGGACTGGAAGGGACCTCAAAAGATCATCTGGTCTAATCTCCCCGCCAGAGCAGGAACACCTAGATGATGTTGCACAGGAAGGCGTCCAGGTGGGTTTTGAATGTCTCCAGAGAAGGAGACTCCGCAACTTCCCTGGGCAGCCTGGTCCAGTATCTGTTACCCTCACTGAGAAGAAGTTTCTTCTCATATTTAAGTGGAACCTCTTGTGTTCCAGCTTGATCCCATTACCCCTTGTCCTATCATTGGTTGTCACCGAGAAGAGCCTGGCTTCATCCTCATGACACTCACCCTTTACATATTTATAAACATTAACGAGGTCACCCCTCAGTCTCTGTCACAGTCCATTCGGTGATGGACTTGTGATGGTTTGTTTACCTTGATCTTGAAGTGCAAAATTAAGGCAACCAAAATGTCAAGGGTTATAATTCAATCAAAGAATGTTACTTTATTATTTTGCCTGTAAAGCGGCACACGATAGAGAAAGTAGAGAAAAAGGGAAAGAAAAAAAAGAAAAAGGGGAAAGAGGGTTGGCTACCCCCAAACGAGTCCCAAAGGCGTCCCTATTGTCTCAGGTCCCATAAGAAGAGTCCTGCCGGTCCTCCATCATGATCCAGGATCCTTTGGTGGGAAGATCTTAACGATGTCCAGTCGGGAGTCATCTTTTATGCTTCTTCACCCCCCCTCACTCCCATGGGTTGAGGCCAATCTCCACCTTTGTTTTGCAGTCCAGGCTTAACTGCGCAGGCCCGAAGACTCCCCGTTTCGCTTCCCAGAACCCGTCTGCGACTGCGTCACCTCGTGTTCAGGGATCTCTTTCTGGTCCGTTAGGTGACCTCAAGACCCTCGGCGAGCCTCTGTGCATGCTCTTCTTTGTTGGCATTTGTAACAGGGAGAAGGTGGGGGCAAGTTTGGCTGAAGCAGCAGGTGAAAATCCATCTTCTGCACAGCAGCTATTGTCCCCAGGTCAGAGAGACCCGTATAACACAATTCCTTTTAGGAGGTGGAGGCAAGTTTAGATGAGGCAGCAGGTGAAGTCCACATAGCAGCTATTTTTACCGGTAGCCTCCAGGTCAGAGAGACCTGTGCAACACAATTCTTCTCCTCAGGCCTCTCTCAAAGTCATTGTCCAATTCAAGTCCCTGATGGCGCTGTTCAGGCAAATACTGTTCTTTGGACCGACTCTTACAGTCCCCTCTTCTCCAAACTAAAGACTCCCAGCTCCCTCAGCCTTTCCTCATATGGGAGATACTCCACTCCCTTCATCATATTTGTGGCTCTGCCCTGGACTCTCTCCAGCAGTTCCCTGTCTTTCTGGAACTGAGGGGCCCAGAACTGGACACAATATTCCAGACGTGGTATCGCCAGGGTAGAGTAGATGGGAAGGAGAACCTCTCTGGACCTACTCACCACACCCCTTCTAATAAACCCCAGGATGCCACTGTCCTTCTTGGCCACAAGATGGTCATCCTGCTGTCCACCAGGACCCCCAGGTCCCTTTCGCCTACACTGCTTTCCAACAGGTCATTTCCCAACTTATACTGGAACCTGGGGTTGTTCCTACCCAGATGCAAGACTCTACATATGCCCTCATTATATTTCATTAAATTTCTCCCCGCCCAACTCTCCAATCTGTCCAGGTCTCACTGGATGGCAGCACAGCTTCCAGTGTCACCCACTCCTCCCAGCTTGGTGTCATCAGCAAACTTGCTGACAGTCACTCTATTCCCTCATCCAAAACATTGATGAATATATTGAATAATATCAGCCCCAATACTGATCCTTGAGGCTCCACTAAATACAGGCCCCAACTAGACTCTGCCCCACTGACCACAACTCTCTGGCTTCTTTCCTTCAGCCAGTTCCCAGTTCACCTCACTACCCGATCATCCAGACCGCACTCCCTCAGTTTAGCAGCAAGGATGCTGTGGGAGACTTCCTAATTCACATCTATCATAGCATTTAGTTTTAGTCCCCATACCTCCAACAAACACATAAATTCAATGCGAATCAAAGTTTAACAACTTAAATTATTTTCTGGTCTCAAAATTATTAGATAACAATATGAGCAATTACTCTAAGGTGTAAGGATGCATCCTAAGGGGGAGCAAGGTTGCATTTTAGTAGTGGAACCAGTTCCCATTTTGTAATTATCTCCCCAAATAAAATTCTTTTGGTACCAATTCTTTTGGTACCAATTCTTTTGGTACCATATATATATGTCTGCAAACTAAAATACTGAGCTGAGATAAAAAACCAAACACCAAGTTCAAATATGCAGATGGATCACAGTTACACTAATTTAAGACAATATCTCAATTTTTGCATTGCACCTTTGAACGGTCTACTACTCAGCCAGGTGGAGATACCGCTGGATGTCCCTGACAAAACAGGTCAGTGTGCGCTGGAGATCGATCGGCACCTGCCCCCCCATCGCTGCAGCAAGCTGGACTGGGCAAGGCTTTTATTAGTGTCTCATCTGGTGCGCTACAACTGTTATCCCCAAACCAGGATTCTTTATCTGGTGTGCATACAAAAGAGCCAAATCCAGCACATCGAGATGAGACACAGCCTATCACAGTGTTGCACAAGTCTGGATATTGGAATAAAGCTAGCATGCTAGAAAGAAAATTAACAGCTACTAGACACAAAAATTTTACCATCACATCACATTCATGCAGTAAAGAACTAAATTACTCGTGGTCTTCTGTATTATCACAAAACGCACATTTTTAGTCAACGGATTCTCATGATTTAACAGCCCGTGAACTTACTGTGCCATATAACAAAGACCTACCAAAACTGTAACATACCTAAACAGATACTCACAAAGAAAACAGGTTAATAAGGAAAGCACCTTGCAGACTTCAACAAGTTTTCTGACCTGTGTGTTATCGGTTAACTCTCTCAGCTTGTTGAAGTTCAAACCGTTCCGCCTGTAAAACTGTCTGAAATGATTTAATGATCTCTTGTAGAGATTTATTTTTGTCCTGTTCTTCTCACCTTAAAAACAACATTAATTGCAACAAGGTGTTATACTTCAAGGTTGTATCCTCCGGACACTTTTCCCAATCATTTAACTTATACAGCAGCCAACACTAATTTCAGTATTTAACAAGATCATCTTTCCTCCTATTTCCAAGTGCTTTCCGATGTTCTAAAACACCTCCCAATACCAATTACTTAGGAACACGATCGAAAACAGTCATTCCTGACCCCATCTCATAAGTAAAATCCTTGAGAAGAGGGAGGGAGGGGGGGAAGCACAGGGCTGCTTACAGTGTGAGTGGAAAAAGTGGGGAGAAGGTTTTACGGTGCGCTTAAAAACAACTCGTAAAACAATTAACTCACATTCCTGACAAGCTGCTTGATTTTCAGAGAGGCAATACACAGAAGCACGTAATATGTACTGTAAAACTCGCAGATAACATGTTGATAGCAAACATTAGCATTCTCTACTGCTAATTTCAACACCAGTGCTTCCTTAGCTTCTAAGTTTTCAACCTGCTTATTGATGGCCTCTTGAAGATGGTCAATAAATTGCACGTAATTCTCATTGGGACCCTGATTAATAGTTGTAAATGATTTGGCTGCTTTGTTGGTTTCAGGCACCTCTATCATAGCTTGATATACACGGTCTGCTGACTGCCTCGGGATTTCAGAAACTAATCACGCCTGTAATTGTGGTGTGCCAAACAAGCGTCCTTATATATGGAACTATTCTCTGATCATGCATCCATGGTCCAATCATGCATTCACAAATTGGATACCATCTATGTTCACGAGCTGTCCATGCGCTGGAGTCTCACTGCTGATAGGTCCATTGATTTACGTCACGTTGAGGCCTTGTTATTGTAGAGCTGCTTCTCTCCCACAGCAGGTCCTGTTTTCAGCTTTCTGAGTTGGCCTTGAAATTCCTTTGAGCCTAGCTGGTTCAACTACAAATCTCCATCTAACAGAAACCCATTTACAACTTCCCCTTGGTGAAGCCATGTTGACTGCCCCTAATGACCCTCTTATCCCTGATATGCCTTGAGATGGCACCAAGGAGAAGTCGTTCCATCATTTCCCTGGGATGGAGGTGAGGCTGACGGGTCTATAGTTACCCGGGTGCTCCTTCTTGCCCTTTTGGAAGACTGGAGTGACATTTACTTTCCTCCAGTCCTCAGGTACCTCTCCCATTTCCCACGACTTAGCAAAGATGATGGAGAGTGGTCTACCAATGACTTCAGCCTGCTCCCTCAGCACCTGTGGGTGCATCCCATCCAGACCCATGGATTTATGGATGTCCAGATTGCCTAATTGCTCCCTAACCCAGTCCTCAACAAGCAAGGCAGACTCCTCCATTGTCCTGCCTTCCTCTGTGGCCTCAGGGGTACAGGGATCCTCAGAACAGTCTCCGTAAGTGTAGACAAAGAAGGCATTCAGTAACTCTGCCTTCTCTGTATCTTCTGTCACCAAGGCACCCACCTTGTTCATCAGTGGGCCTACATTGCCTCTGGTGTTAGTTTTATCTGCCACGTATTGGAAAAAGCTCTTCCTGTTGTCCTTGACCCTTCTCGCCAGGTTTAATTCTGAGGAGGCCTTAGCTTTCCTAGTTGCCTCCCTACATTCTCTGACAACAGCCTTATATTCTCCCCAAGTGGCCAGCCCCTGCTTCCATGATCCATAAACTCTCCTCTTCCACTTGAGCTTACCCAGCAGCTCCCTGTTTAACCACGCAGGTCTCCTGGCTCCCTTCCTTGACTTCCTACGTGCTGGGATGCTCTGATCTAGAGCTTGGAAGAAGCAGTCCTTGAATGCTAACCAACTATCTTGGGCCTCTTGACCTTCATGGAGCCTTGCCCATGGGATTTCCCCCAGCAATTGCTTCTAAAGGCCAAAGTTGGCCCTACTCAAGTCCAGGGTTGTGACTCTGCTTGGTACTCTGTTCCTGCCGCACAAGATCCTGAACTCCACCATCTCATGGTCGCTGCAACCAAGGCAGCCCTCAACCTTTACCGCTTCAACCAGCCCCTCCTTGTTAGTGAGGATGAGATCCAGCAGCGCTCCTCTTCTAGTTGGCTCATCCACCATTGGCATCAGGAAATTATCGTCAAGGCACTGGAAGAACCTCCTGGACTGTGGCTGGCTGACTGAGTAGTCCTTCCAGCAAACATCAGGATAGTTAAAATCCCCCACCACAACCAGGGCCTGTGATTGTGAGGCTGCTCTCAGCTGCCTATAGAGGCCTCATCAACTTTCTCACCCTGATCTGGTGGCCTGTCATAGACACCCACAACAGTATCACCCCTGCCATTCTGCCCCTTCATTCTCACCCATAGACTCTCAACTTGCTCCTCATCAGCCCCTGGACAGTACTCAGTATACTGTAGTTGCTCTCTGTGAGAGTCGGTCTGAAGATGTAGCAGTATTTGCCTGAACATCGCCATCAAGAACTTAGAGAACTGAAGACCTGAAAGAAAGAACACATGGACAATGACTTGGAGAGAAGCCTGAGGACAAGCATTGTGTTGCACTGTTTCTCCGATTTGGGGTGGGGGGCTGTAACTAACAATGGCTGCTGTGTGGACTTTGCCTGCTGCTTCAAGCCAAACCAGCCCCAGCCTCCTGAAAGCTATTGTTATGAGGGTCTCTTCAACCCAGGGACAATAGCTGCCGTCCAGAAGATGTGTTCTCACCTGCAGCCTCAGTTACACATGTCCCTCACCTGCTCCCTCAAACAATGGCCAATGAAAAGGAGCATGCCCAGAAGCTCGCCAAGGGTCCTGAGGTCACCCAATGGACCAGAAAAAGACCCCTGAATGCTGGACACGTAAGGGTTGGCAAAAGAAAGCGTGAATCTTTCGAGCCTGCTCAGTATGAGCCTGGATTGTGAAATCAAGGCAGAGACTGGCCTCAAACAATGGGAGCAAGAGGGGGTAAAGAAGCATAAGAGATGACTCCTGAATGGACACCGTTGAAGATCTTCCCACCAGAGGATCCCGAACCATGATGGAGGACTGACAGGACTCCACGGGACCGGAGACCAGAGGGACACTTCTGGAACTGGGCTGGTGATAAACGCAACCTCATTTCTCATCTTTACTTTTACTTTTCCCTGTTTCTTTTCCCTTTTTTTTTTTTCTTACTCTCTATCACGTGCTGCTTTACGGGCAAATTAATAAAGTAACACTGCTTAATTGAATTATAACCCCTTGGCATTTTAGCTGCCTTAATTTTTTGCTCTGAGATTGAGGTAAAAGAACCATCATGAGTCCATCATAGAATGGACCGTGACACTCGCTCACGTAAAGAGCAACTCCACCACCATGCCTGGCTGGCCTGTCTTTCCTGAAAAGGACAGCCATCCATGACCAGATTCCAGTCATGTGAGCTGTCCCACCATGTCTCTGTAATTGCCACCAGATCATAATCTCCCGACCGAACACAGGTTTCTAACTCCTCCTGCTTATTCCCCATGCTGTGCACGTTGGTGTACAGGCATTTCAGGGAGCGAGCTGAGCACACCGATTTCACCCTAGGGGGATGGGAGGCCTCCTGGTCTTCATCAACTCTAGAGTGCTGGCCCACTGGTGCAAGCCCAGCTACAACCTCATCCACCTTTGAATGTAGTTTAAAGCTCTCCAAATGAGCCCTGCTAATTCCTGTCCCAGCATCCTTTTGCCCCTGCGAGATAAACCTTTCCCATGTATCACTGTTCCGACTGGTGTCTTATAAAACCAGCCGTTATCAAAGAATCCAAAGCCCTGCCTGTAGCATCAGCCTTGTAGCCAATCGTTTATGGACTGAATTTTTCTATTCCATTCCACATCATCACCCGAAAAAGGAAGGAGGGAAAAGAAAATCACTTGTGTCCCAGACTCTTTCACCATCCGTCCCAATGCCCTGAAATCTTTCTCCATTCCCTTCAGACTACGGGATGCAGCTTCCTCCCCATCTGTCTGGAAGGCCAGCAGCGGGTAGTAGTCTGTCGGGTGCACCAGTTTGGGGAGTGCCCTGGTGATATCCCTGATCCGGGCTCCGGGTAGACTATAAACTGCCCTATGATGAGGGTCAACTCTGCATATTGGGCCCTCTGTCCCTCTCAGAAGGGAATCGTCTACTACAATTACCCTTTTTTCTTTCTTATCTGAGGCGGTCTTGAGGTGTGGAGTCAACTGCCTCTTTCTATGTGACCTTGTAGGCGGACCTTACACCACATCCTCACCTACCTCTTCTTCAAGCTCCAGAGCTTCAAACTTGTTACAGAGGGGCACCTGCGGAAGTAAAGCAGGTAGGGAGGGGAGTTGCCCATGACGCTGAACTGGAACTCGCTTCCAACCATCGTCATCTTTTGGTCCCCTACCTCTGCCCGACAGTGACAGGGCAGGGGCTGTCTCGGGTCTTCCCCCTCTGCCTGACAGGGTGAGATGTCCATCACCTTTTGGGGGGGTATCTCGCTGGGACCTTTCTGAATAGCATGCCAGGGAGTTACTCTACCAGTTGATCTCCTTTTCACACTCCCTGATGGACCTCAGTGTCTCGATCTCCTTAAGTTTCACGACCATGCTGAGCAGATCTTGCACCTGCTCACACCTCACACAGGTGGAGTGCTGGCCTCCCTCCCCTGGCAGCAGCAGACTCTGGCACTCCCTGCAGCCGAAGATCTGAAAGCCACAGTTCAGGGCAGGACTTCTGTCTGAGTTGCCACAGTCTTTTTGTGATAAGCTCTCTTTCTGGAGGAGACTGTGGTTGGCAGTGGTCTGGGACACTGGCAATAGGTGAGAATGTCTAACAATCAAGGAGTGACAATCTCTGTGCCCTGTTGCACAAGCTACCTCACCCGATGCTGCAGCACAGTGTGGGTGGTACTCACCCGCTTCATAAGCTGTTTGCCCCTCGCAGCACCTGGTTCACAGTGACGCGTTGCTGCCCTCTCTGAGGCTTTTTCAAGGCAAGGGGCGGGGGTGTGATCGCCATCACCATGGTAACACCCATGCCACATCAGCCGCTCTGGCAAGGGTTGCCGGGTGCTTCCGGGTCGCGAAATCAAAACCCAAGGAATCGAAAAACCCCCCTGTACCTCAGGATCTGCTGAAATGGCTCCGGCTGAGCTGGCTCAGATCAGCTGACCTCAAGGACTGAGTTCATATTAAAACGAACTTGTAAACAAGAGGTTTTTTAAACAAACATTTTTATTTCTGTGTAATATTTAACTATTGGATAATTATATTTCCTACAGAATGCTAAATAAAGAGCCTCTAAACTAAATTAAAAGGACGTGCCTTCTGAAATAGTAGCTTTTAAAAGTCTAATTTCTATTCTTAATTAAACTGCTATATTTATTATATATATAATATGTTTTCTTGGGAACTCATTTTTAAATGGGATATTAACATGAATAACATAATGGATTCTAAACTAAATTTCACTACTCTTTTATTGCTAATTTCATAAGAACATAGGAAACATCATATTGGGTCTAATAGTTCAACAATCTGTCTGACCTACCATCCTGTCTCTGACAGTAGCAATGAAATTGTTACTTAATAAGAGCATGTAAGATTGGCCAGTTTCTGACATTTATTCCCCCGATACCTCTTCCAGGTCCACAGTTTTTATTAGAGGATACACTCCCAGCTATTATCTTTACTATATTCTGCAGACCAGTTCTCTAATTCCTTTTTGGACCTGTGGATCCTATCTACCTCCAGAAATTCCTGTGGCAGCAGGCTCCAGAAGCTCACTACTCACTGTGCAAATAAGTACTTTATTTTCTATCTGTTAAACTGTTCTCCTATGAGTTTCAATGAATGCTCACCAGTTTTAGTACTGTGGATCTGATGAACTGTACTGTATTTTTGTCCAGCAACTCCATGTTTCTGTAAAATTCAATCGTATCTCTTCTCAGCCTCCTCCTCTTCAAACTGAAAAGTCTTACATTTTTTATTCTCTTTTCATAAGATAGCTGCTGTATCCCTTTAGTAATTTCAATTTTTTAAAAAAATTATTTAACTCTACATCTTCTTGAGATGAAAAAAGCACAACTATACACAGTTTATGGTCAGATCAGAGTTTCATATACCTTTAAAACAATACTCTGTCTTGTTCTCAATGATTTTGTGTGAGCTTTTTGACTCCTGATGCATGTTGAGCTGATGACTTCCAAGAACTGTTGAGGATGACTCTAAGATCTCTATTCTGAACTCTAACTGCTACTTTCAAGTTCAGTATTGTGCAGACACAGTTGTCTCTAAAGAGACCTTTTCTCCAACCCCTTGCAATATCCTTTGATGTGGAACCTTCTCAAATGCTTTCTGAAAATCCGAATACATTGTGTCCACTTTATTCCCTTTATCCCTATCCTTATTGCCAACAAGAACTCCAACAGGTGAGGTGGGACTGCCCTTTACAGAAATGCTGGCCCTTTTCCAACAGATTGTCTTTATACAGATACTTGGTGATCCTATTCTTAATTATAAACTCTTTAACTTACAAGTCATGGAATTAGACTCACCCGTCCGTAGTTCCCACAATGTACCCTACAGCTGATTGTTTTGTACATGGAAGTGGAAGACTGATTTATCAGCGCAACTCTGTAGTGAGAGTCCCTGAATCTAGCTGCTTCATCTGTGCAGAAACACTAAGTCATGAAATCACATTAATACTGGAAAAAGTAATTATCAATTGACAAAAGAACTCCAAAAATACTCTTTCTTCTATTTTTAAGTCCCCAGAGCACCTAGGAATCACTTAATTGTATTTTTATACTTTTTCATCAGCAGAGACCTTGTAGACTAAGTAACAGCCAAAAATAAATTTTACAAACTTACTGTAAAATTATGAAGGGAAGATTTGGTAATGGAAGCACATAACAGTCAGCAGTAAAGGCACTATTGAGAAGTACAACATAACATCTGATTTCTTTATATTTGATTAGTTCTCACAGACATTGCTTAAAATGACTGAGACAGCTCAGCCAGAGCCGTGAGCGAAATCTCGAAGCTACAGCGGTAAGAAAGAGGGTTTTCTGGTCGCGTTTTCGATATCACAACCCGGAAGTCCCTGGCAGTCCTTGCGGGGGTGGCTGACCTGGCGTGGCCATTACCACGGTGACAGTGATCACACCCCCACCTGTGGGAGATTTGAGGGATTTTCTTGAGGTTGTTGTGTGGATGGGTTTCTATTAGATAGATATTTATTTCTGAACTAGCCAAAGGAATCTCAAGGCCAGCCCGAAGGCTGAAAAACAGCAGTGAGACTCGGGCGCGTGGACAGCTTGTGAATATGGACAATATCCAATCAGCTAATGCATGCTTGGAACGTGGACGCGTGATCAGGAAATAACTGCATATATAAGGAGGCTTGTTTCTGTAATAAATGGCTTCGCTTGAATTCATATTGAATTGTGTGGAGTCCATGAGTTTTCGCCCTCGCAAGTGGTGACCCTGACGTGATCCATAAGGAGAATTTACGGCAGGGGGACGACTGCTGCGAGGAGCGAGCCCCAGATGGAACGGCTTGGCTGGACTGTGACCGGGACGCAGTCTGCGGGCTGCGTGACTCCTCATTGATCACTACAGAAGCGACAGAGGAGGGATAAAGGATCTGGTATCATTGCAATGGACACCCAAAGAGGTGAGCAGCTGGGGGTGAGAGGAGATGGGGCAGAATATTTTTAAAGAAGAAGAAGAAATACTGCAGCTCCTCTCGCATATTCTCTCTAAGAGAGAGGTGAAGTATGAGGAGAGTAACCTCAAAAGACTATTAATTTGATGCAGAGGCAATGTGTTTCCTGCTGACCTGTTAGGAGTTTTTCAAATAGAGGCTAGGGAAAAAAATGGGAACGGTGTTGTGGAAGGCAATCAGTCACAGTGAAAAATATATTCTCGGCCTTGTAACCACCTGGAAACTGATAATTACTACAGTGAAGCAATTAAAACCTGAAAAGACTGTTACAAGCATTAGTGACTGTCACGGAGGCACCCCGAGGTTAATTTAAGGGACAACAGGGTCCAAAACAACTTTTATTAAACTGGTGAGAAACGGGGTTTTAGCACTCCAAAAGTGACTTAAATAAAGGTTCGGATATCAGTTGAGGAAAATTATTTAGGGGCAGCAACCAATACAACAGGCGGTCCACAGAGTGCATGCACGTGGCTTCACTCAAAACAATGCCAGAGTCGCCCCTGAGTCCCGGAGAAGTACACACTTGCCCAAACCCGGTGCGGGATTATTTTTAAAGAGATACACGTACTCGTAGTGAGTACGGAAAGTGTACACTCGCGATTCTGCGAGGGTAAATTTATAATACACTCACAATCCTGCGAGAGTTAATTTACTTACGCGTGCAAATGTGCACGGAATATTACACGTGCTTACGTGGAAGCACGGGAGGAAAATACACTCACGATTGTGCGAGGAAATAATTTAAAGTACGCGTGCAATCGTGCATGGAAAATTATACGTGCATATGTGCACGGAAGGAAAATGCACCCGCGATTCTGCGTGGATTAATTTTACACGTGCTTATATGGAGCACAGAGAGTTATACGTGCATATGTGCACGGAAAGTATAAATATACTCGCAATTCTGCGAGAAGTTTTACTCACAGCCGTGGCGGCGAGGCAAGCGCAGTCTCCATCCCGGGAAGGGGGACTCTCGGCGGCAGCATCTTGCTCGTGCTCCGAGAGACCCGCGACAATGGGCGGAGTCTCGACGAGAATCCCGTTTTTGTAATTTGATCAGACCTGACTGTAGGCATTGTTGAAGCTCCTCTGCCCCCCACACTGCTGTGGGTGGCACTCCCTTCTCCTAATGGCCCTGGCCAGGGTGCTCTGGGGCCAAACAAAAGAAGCTGTTAGCCTCAAGTAGCAGAGAAAGAGAGGAGATGTGCCCACTCCTCCATGCTGAAGGAGGGAGGGGGAGAGAGGGGGCAGAGAGGGGGAGCTGTACCTGCGTGACCTTGGTACAGCTGAACTGCAGCAAGAAGAGAAAGAAGAAAAAAAAAATGGAGAAAACCTGTTTTCCCGCTACTAAGCGGAGAAAAGGGGGCTTTACTCCCCCCACTCTGTCTTTTTTTTTTTTTTCCTGGAGTATTGCCATCCATCCTTGTTGTGGCACTGCATTGCTTTCGGCTCTGAATCAGGGCTTGTTGGTGCTGTTTCTTTTTGCTTCTGTCTTGTCTCCTAGGTTTTGGCACATCTGGGGAGAGAGCTCATCAATTCACCTCCTTGCTGAGGTTGTTCTTTTCACACTGGTCAGCTTTGTGGGGTCAGAGTGCTCAGTGCTTCTCTGGGTCAGACTGGTAGTGATGTGGGTGTGGAGTGGAGCCAGGTTGGTTTGATGTGGAGTTCGAACTAATTTGTTTTCATGCTGGGCTAGAGATCCTCCCATCTCAGATGGGGACAAGAGGGAGGTTTTATTCCCCCCTCCCCAGCGATGTTACTGCTAGGGAACTGTAATACTGCATCAAGGAGTCCGAGGGTGAAATTTAAAGGCATTGCCAGTGGATCCATAGTTCTAACGAAGCTGGGAAATTAAACCAAAATTTTTTTTTAATAGAATTATTCTGTGGTAACTAGCTCTAAGAGACTTCTTAGTGAATTCACCATGCTAGTTTTTGACGTCATGGGAGACAACGAAAGAAAGGCCATTTTTTGAGACCAATAGAATGCCAAATTTGGAACAAAGTTTTAATACATGAATTCTTGTAGTTGCCAGAAAGCCCTGCATCTCTCTTGGGTCAAGATTCATTAAGAAAATTGTAAGCTCAAATAACGTTTTCTGAGAATTCTGTTTAGTTGCATGTCCCACAAGAAGCTGCTTGGATGGTGCAGATCTGCCTGCAGCAAGTGAGAAATCTCCAAGGAAATTTCAAATGCTGTATTTCCACTAGTATTAACAGCCAATGTCTCGATAAAGCAAACACTACACTGATAGATCTGAAACAGGACTTCGATCCGGTAAGGGAAAACAATATCCAATAAATATGACAGCTAAAATGGTATTAGAAACTTTGAGGAATAAGTTTATGACAACCTTACAGGCTGACTGCATTCAATTGGACTTGCAGATTTGTCTGTTTATAGCTACAACATAGAAACAACCTGTGGCTATTGTGCGACAGTATGATGAGAATGCTAACGGACTGATATACCGATTGTCACTCTGATCAAGAAATGCAGGGAATGAATTTAAGTCTCAATCGGCCACGATCCTTTTGTCATACATGTACCATTTGTGAAATTTAATTTTCATTTTTTATTTGCAATCTACATCCTTGTAAATTGCACTAGCTGGTTTTCTTACCAGCACAGCTTTTGGCATGCCTAAATGTAAATTGCTGCAGAACCTGCAAGTCTTTAACATCAGGTCACAGACCATACGTGTATCTGGTCTGATCCTACATACTTGCACAGTTTTTGTTGATGGTTCTGGGCAGTCTCATAAAGCTGTAGTGGTCTGGCGTGAAGATAACAGTTGGCATCATTTTGTAAAAATTATTGAAGGTTCAACCCAAGTAGCAGAACTTGGTGCAGCTTTACATTACTTAGAGCTTGTTAAGGAGGAACCTCTAAATTTGGTTTGTGATTCTGAGTATGTAGTCAAGGTCCAACGCACGTATCTGATTCTGAACTCTTTTTTTTGGTTTTGTTTTTGTTTTTAAACAAAAAGGGGGGGAGAAGTAGGGAAAACACCACAAAAACAATTGTCAAAAGCATTGTATGTGATGAATCACTTATATCTAAGTGGTGCAGCCTAAATTTGCCCTGTGATCAAACACTTTGCAACTATGACCCAAAACCATGCTAAATCAGAAAGAACCTACGTTAGTTATGGTCAAATCACTAGTTAATGGTCAATGGAAAAGGCCACATCAATTGATAACCTGGGGCAAAGGTTATGCTTGTGTCATTACAGGCCGAGGATTGAAGTGGATTCAACAAAGATTCAACGGATGTAGACGGACAGGAGGGAGATAAGTTGTGAGGACTGTTTCAGATGTAAACCATGGATCCTAATTCAGTGTTATAGATGCTCACAGACCTGGTGGTCTAGAAGCCTATTAGCAAGCAGGTGGTGTACCTTCTGTGGAGAATGGCAATTTGAGCAAACAGCAGGAGAGCCAAAAGGGCGATATCACACTTAGATAGTCAATGCAAAAATGACGTAAAATTATGAGACATTCCTACCATAGTATCTACTGCACTCCTTCTCCCTAGTCTAGCAGCTGGTAAAGCTTTAGGAGACATATCAAAGTTAAGCTATTGGTCTTTTAAACAGGCTAATCTAACTTCTGAGAGACTAACTCAATTAATAGTAGATGTTGATGGTATTAGGTAGGTTATACTTCAAAATCGTGTTGCTATAGATTTTTGTTGTTATCGTAAGGACATGGTTGTGATGAATTTAAGAGAAAGATGTTGTATTAACTTGTTTAATCATTCTGGATCTATTCATAGTATTTTAGACAAACTAACTCAGCACTTTGATAAGATTGTCATAGTAGAATTAGGGTTTGACAAATGCTGGGTAGTTATTTGATCTTATTATGTAAGGCTTAGCTACATTATATGTAACTGTATTCATTGTTGTTAATCATATGTTGTATGCTGCAGTGTATTTCAAAGATGATTCAGTGCATTGTAAACAAGACCTGGCTGGTTCAAAAACAAAAAGGGGGAATTGTGAGGGATTTTCTTGAGGTTGTTGTGTGGATGGGTTTCTATTAGATAGAGATTTATTTCTGAGCTAGCCAAAGGAATCTCAAGGCCAGCTCGAAGGCTGAAAAACAGCAGTGAGACTCGGGCGCGTGGACAGCTCGTGAACACGGACAATATCCAATCAGCTAATGCATGCTTGGAACGTGGACGTGTGATCAGGAAATAACTGCATGTATAAGGAGGCTTGTTTCTGTAATAAATGGCTTCGCTTGAATTCATATTGAATTGTGTGGAGTCCATGAGTTTTCACCCTCGCACCCATCCTCGTATTGAAAAAGCCTTCCAGAGGGCAACGACACGTCACTGCCCACCAGGTGCTGAGAGGGGAAGCAGCTGTGAGGTGGTGAGGCCCACTGTGCTGCAGCAACAGGTGTGGTTGCTCATGCAGTAGGGCACAGAGGTTCTGCCCTCCTTGCTTGTTAGATCTCTTATCTATTGGCAGTGTCCTAGACTGCTGCTGGCCATGGTCTCCTCCAGGAAGAGAGCTTGCCTGAAAAAGACTGTGGCGACTCAGAGACCTTACCCCAAACCGTGGCTGTTCAGGTCACTGGCTGTGGGGAGTGCCAGAGCCTGCTGCTGCTGGGGGAGGAGGCCAGAATTTGACCTGTGTGAGGTGTGAGCAGGTACAAGATCTGCTCAGCATGGTTGCCAAACTCAAGGAGGAGGTCAAGACACTAAGGACCATCAGGGACTGTGAAAAGGAGATAGACTGGTGGAGTAACTCCCTGGTGTGCCACTCAGAAAGGCCTCAGGGGGCCAAAAGGTGGCGGACCCCCTACCTTGTCGGGCAGAGGTGGAAGACCCAAGACAGCCCCTGCCCTGTCGCTGTCGCGCAGAGGTAGGTGACCTAAAAGATGAGGAGGATTGGAAGTGAGTTCCCGTTCGGCATCACAGGAAACCCCCCTCCCTACCTGCTTTACTTCTGCAGGTGCCCCTCTGTAACAAGTTTGAAGCTCTGGAGCTTGAAGAGCAGGTATGTGAGGACACGGTGGAAGATCCGCCTACAGGGACACGTAGGAAGAGGCAGTTAACTCCACACCTCAAGACTGCCTCTGACAAGAAAGAAAGAAGGGTGATTGTAATAGGTGATTCCCTTCTGAGAGGGACGGAGGGCCCAATATGCAGAGTTGACCCTCATCATAGGGAAGTTTGTAGCCTACCCGGGGCCCGGATCAGGGATATCACCAGGGCACTCCCCAAACTGGTGCACCCGACAGACTACTACCCGCTGCTAATCTTCCAGACAGGTGGGGAGGAAGCTGCATCCCGCAGTATGATGGGAATAAAGAAAGACTTCAAGGCTCTGGGACGGATGGTGAAAGAGTCTGGGACACAAGTGATTTTCTCATCACTCCTTCCATTTTTGGGTGACAACGTGGGATGGAATAGAAGAATTCAATCCGTAAACAATTGGCTTCAAGACTGGT
Organism: Nesoenas mayeri; assembly: GCF_963082525.1. NCBI lineage: Eukaryota > Metazoa > Chordata > Aves > Columbiformes > Columbidae > Nesoenas > Nesoenas mayeri. The sequence goes on along the minus strand of NC_137553.1, from coordinate 1,025,341 downwards.
GCTACAGGCAGGGCTTCAGCTTCTTTGATAATGGCTGGATTTATAAGACACCAGTCCACATAGCAATGTGTGGGAATGGTTTATCCCGCAGGGACAAAAGGATGCTGTCTCAGGAACTAGCAGGGTTCATTTGGAGAGTTTTAAACTAGAATTGAAGGGGGATGGGGTTCTAGGTGGGCTTGCATCAGTGGGGCAGTGTGGAGGGGTTTTGATAGATAAAGATCTGTTGCTGAATTAGTCAGGCTCAAAGGTATCTCAAGGCCGCTTTGAGAACAGAGTCTGCTGTGAGAAAGAGGGGCGTTCCTCAATCACCGAGGTCCTGGCGTGGCATGAATCATCGGACGTATCATCAGTGAGACTCCAGCGCACGGACAGCCCACGATACTCATTTAACGAATCCATGCTTGGGGCATGGACGCGTGATTAGAATATAGTTACATATATAAGGAGACTTGTTTCTGTAATAAATGGCTTAGTGTGATTCACATTGAATCGACTTGTTTTGCTTAGTCCTTATCTCGCTCTAACAGGGCAGCATTCTAGAATTGGTGGGGACTGGGAGGCCTCCCATCCCCCTAGGATGGAATCAGTATGCTCAGCTTGCTCCCTGAAATGCTTGTACACCAATGCACGCAGCATGTGGAACAAACAGGAGCTAGAAACCTGTGTTAGGGCAGGAGATTATGATCTGGTGGCAATTACAGAGACATGGTGGGACAGCACACATGACTGGACTGTGGTCATGGATGGCTATGTCCTTTTCAGGAAAGACAGGCCAGCCAGGCGTGGTGGTTGAGTTGCTCTTTACGTGAGAGAGCAACTCCAATGTATAGAGTCCGGGCACAGATGAGGAGCAAGTTGAGAGTCTGTGGGTGAGAATGAAGGGGCAGGCTGGCAGGGGAGACACTGTTGTGGGTGTCTATTACAGACCACTAGATCAAGGTCAGGAAGCTGATGAGGCCTTCTACAGGCAGCTGAGAGCAACCTCACAATCACAGGCCCTGGTTGTCATGGGGGATTTTAACTTCCTTGATGTCTGCTGGAAGGACTACTCAGCCAGCCAGCCACAGTCCAGGAGGTTCCTCCAGTGCATTGACGAGAACTTTCTGATGCAAAGGGTGGAGGAGCTGACCAGGAGACGTGCACTGCTGGAACTCATCCTCACTAACAAGGAGGGTCTGGTTGAAGCGATAAAGGTTGAGGGCTGCCTTGGTTGCAGCAACCATGAAATGGTGGAGTTCAGGATCTTGTGTGGCAGGAACAGAGTAGCAAGCAGAATTGCAACCCTGGACTTCAGCAGGGCGAACTTTGGCCTTTTCAAGAAATTGCTAGAGAAAATGCCATGGGCAAGGCTGCTTTAAGGAAAAGGGGCCCAAGATAGTTGGTTAATATTCAGGGATTTCTTCTATCAAGTTCAATATCAGAGCATCCCAACACGTAGGAAGTCAAGGAAGGGAGCCAGGAGACCTGCGTGGCTAAACAGGGAACTGCTGGGTAAGCTCAGGTGGAAGAGGAGAGTTTACAGATCATGGAAGGAGGGGCTGGCCACTTGGGGAGAATATAAGGCTGTTGTCAGAGAATGTAGGGAGGCAACTAGGAAAGCTAAGGCCTCCTCAGAATTAAACCTGGCGAGAAGGGTCAAGGACAACAGGAAGAGCTTTTTCCAAATACATGGCAGATAAAACTAACAACAGAGGCAACATAGGCCCACTGATGAACAAGGTGGGTGCCCTGGTGACAGAAGATACAGAGAAGGCAGAGTTACTGAACGCCTTCTTTATCTCTGTCTGCTCTGCCGGAGGCTGTCCTGAGGAGTCCCATACCCCTGAGGCCCCAGAGGAAGTCAGGACGGTGCAAGAATTTGCCTTGCTTGTTGAGGACTGTGTTAAGGAGCAATTAGGCAATCTGGACATCCACAAATCCATGGGCCCAGATGGGATGCACCCGCGGGTGCTGAGGGAGCTGGCTGAAGTCATTGCTGGACCACTCTCCATCATCTTTGCCGAGTCTTGGGAGACGGGAGAGGTGCCTGAGGACTGGAGGAAAGCAAATGTCACTGCAGTCTTCAAAAAGGGCAAGAAGGAAGACCCAGGTAATTATAGACCAGTCAGCCTCACCTCCGTCCCTGGGGAAGTAATGGAACGACTTCTCCTTGGTGCCATCTCAAGGCATATCAAGGATAAGAGGGTCATTAGAGGCAGTCAGCATGGTTTCACCAAGGGGAAGACGTGCTTGACCAAACCCATAGCCTTTTATGAAGATATAACGAGATGGATAGATGATGGCAGAGTGGTGGATGTGGTCTACCTTGACTTCAGTAAAGCATTTGACACAGTCTCCCACAGCATTCTCATAGCTAAACTGAGGAAGTGTGGTCTGGACGATCGGGTAGTGAGGTGGATTGCGAACTGGCTGAAGGGAAGAAGCCAGAGAGTCGTGGTCAATGGGGCAGAGTCCGGTTGGAGGCCTGTATCTAGTGGAGTGCCTCAAGGGTCGGTGCTGGGGCCAGTACTGTTCAATATATTCATCAATCACTTGGATGAGGGACTAGAGCGTACTATCAGCAAGTTTGCTGATGACACCAAGCTGGGAGAAGTGGCTGACACGCCAAAAGGCTGTGCTGCCATCCAGAGACCTGGACAGGCTGGAGAGTTGGGCGGGGAAAAATTTAATGAAATATAACAAGGTAGAGTATTGCATCTGGGCACTAACAACCCCAGGTTCCAGTATAAGTTGGGGAATGACCTATTAGAGAGCAGTGTAGGGGAAAGGGACCTGGGGGTCCTGGTGGACAACAGGATGACCATGAGCCAGCACTGTGCCCTTGTGGCCAGGAAGGCCAATGGCATCCTGGGGTGTATTAGAACGGGGGTGGTTAGTAGGTCGAGGGGGGTTCTCCTTCCCTTCTACTCTGCCCTGGTGAGACCACACCTGGAATATTGTGTCCAGTTCTGGGCTCCTCAGTTCCAGAAGGACAGGGAACTGCTGGAGAGAGTCCAGCGTAGGGCAACCAAGATGATTAAGGGAGTGGAGCACCTCCCTTATGAGGAAAGGCTGTGGGAGCTGGGGCTCTTTAGTTTGGAGGAGACTATGGGATGACCTCTGTCACGGAGGCACCCTGAGGTTAGTTTAAGGGACAACAGGGTCCAAAACAACTTTTATTAAACCGGTGAGAAACAGGGTTTTAGCACTCCAAAAGTGACTTAAATACAGGTTCGGACATCAGTTGAGGAAAATTATTAAGGGGCAGCAACTAATACAACAGGCGGTCCACAGAGTGCATGCACATGGCTTAACCCAAAACAATGCCGGAGCTGTCCCTGAGTCCCAGAGAAGTACACACTTGCCTAAACACGGTGTGGGATTATTTTTAAAGAGATACACGTACTCGTAGTGAGTACGGAAAGTGTACACTCGCGATTCTGCGAGGGTTAATTTACTTACACGTGCAAATCTGCACAGAATATTACACGTGCTTATGTGGAAGCACGGGAGGAAAATACACTTGCGATTGTGCGAGGAAATAATTTATACACGTGCTCGTATTGAGCACGGAAAGTTACGTGTGCAAACGTGCACAGAAAGTACACATGCTTGTATTAAGCACGGAAAGTAAGCGTGCAAATGTGCACGGAAAGTTACACGTGCTTATGTGGAAGCACTGGAGGAAAATACACCCACAATTATGCGAGGATTAATTTTACACGTGCCCATATTGAGCACGGAAAGTTACACGTGCATATGTGCACGGAAAGTATAAATATACTCGCAATCCTGCGAGAAGTTTTACTCACACCCGTGGCAGCAAGGCAATTGGAGTCTCCATCCCGGGGAGGGGGGCTCTCGGCAGCAGCATCTTGCTCATGCTCCGAGAGACCCACGGCAATGGGCGGAGTCTCGATGAGAATCCCGTTTTTATATTGGCTGATCAGATGTGACTGTGGGCATTCCAGAAGCTTCTCTGCACCCCCACACTGGCTGTGGGTGCCCCTGAAGCCTCCAAACATCCCCCACACTGGCTGTAGGCGCCCAGCGGCTCACTGGCGCCTCAGCACTCCCTTCTAATGGCCCTGGCCAGGGTGCTCTGGGGCCAAACAAAAGAAGCTGTCAGCCTCAAGTAGCAGAGAGAGAGGGAGATGTGCCTACTCCTTCCATACTGAAGGAGGGAAGAGGAGAGAGGGGGGTTTGCATCCTGCCACAACCTCATTAATGTTTACAAATATACAAAGAGTGAGTGTCATGAGGATGGAGCCAGGCTCTTCTCGGTGACAAACAATGGTAGGACAAGGGGTAATGGGTTTAAGCTGGAACATAAGAGGTTCTACTTAAACTTGAGAAGAAAATTCTTCTCAATGAGGGTAACAGAGCACTGGAACAGGCTGCCCAGGGAGGTTGTGGAGTCTCCTACTCTGGAGACATTCAAGACCTGCCTGGACACGTTCCTGTGTAGCCTCATCTAGGTGTTCCTGCTCCAGCAGGGGGATTGGACTAGATGATCTTTCAAGGTCCCTTCCAATCCCTAGCATTCTATGATTCTATGATTCTATGATTCTATAAACATGAAGTATGTTGACTAGTAAGATAACGGAATAATGTGCTACATCGGCAAAAAACATTTAATCTCTCTGGGCAGATCAGCAAGTAGGTAGCAATTCTTCCCATTACTGTGTGAAAAACTGTCTTATGTTGCATGGAACATAACTAATCATTTTGCTCATCTGGAAGTGTTTGTGTGCTCATTATTTGCTACTAATGGAACTTAGTAAAGATATTACCTTTGACATACAGTATTTTATGTGTAGATATGAAACAAGATTAATCATATTCTTCATCTTAGTGCCAAATAGCACACTGGCTACTAACGTATTTTGACACATACTTCTGAAATAATAGCAGTAATTAAACTGTTTATAGGTCAGAATATTCTTTTTTCTGTTTTCATTTTGTCAAGCAAGCTTACGAATGTAAATGCTTTGTATGTTGTTAATCAGATTTCACAAATGAATGACTCTATAAACATACTATATCCAAGCAAAAATTTGCTATTCCATTGTATAATTCAGTCACCTGGAAGTTATAACCTCTGGGACCTTAATTTTTTAATCTAATAATAGCTAAACTCAGTCAAAAACAGTAACAGACACTGTGTGTACTCCAACTCTAAGTTTTGCAAATTCCATTCTGTGGTTTTATTTTGCATTGCGATGGACTAGAAAGAGGGACACATGGTCTGTTATAGTCTCAGTGGAAGTGCTGATTAACTTTAAATTCCGTTATTGGGAACGCAGACAGGATTAGTCATCAGAATAACAATTAACATTAATGAAGTTACTCAGTATTACTCAAATCAGAACACTGGATTGTGAAAAAAACAAACACACTGTATTGTGGAGTCAGCAAATAATTTTATTAGCTGCAGAATGGCTGAAATAACAACATTTTGCAATTGGTCTTTGCAAAAAAAAAGGCCAGTCAGTCTCATCTCCATCCCTAGAAAAGTGATGGGACAACTCATTCTGGATGTCATCTCCAAGCATGTGGAGGAAAAGAAGGTTATCAGTAGTCAACATGGGTTCACCAAGAGGAAATCATGTTTGACTAACCTGATAGCCTTCTATGATGGTATGGCTGGCTGGGAAGATAAGGGGAGAGCAGTGGATGTCTACCTTGACTTCAGCAAGACTTCTGACATAGACTCCTACAACATCCTCATAGGTAAGCTCAGGAGGTGTGGGTTGGATGAATGGACAGTGAGATGGATTGTGAACTGGCTGGATGGCAAAGCCCAGAGGGTTGTGATAAGCATCGCAGAGTCTGATTGGAGGCCTGTAGCTAGTGGTGTTCCCCAGGGGTCAGTACTGGTGCGGCAGTTGCACATTCCCCCGATGAAATCTGAAGCCTTCGATAGGGCAGTTGATGGCTCTTTAGAACCTTTTGTGCCCCACTGTACCTGTCCTCATGTACACCTAGGTTGGTGCTAAGGTGTTGACAGTCACATCCTCCCCCACCCCAGGGAACAGTGACTCCTCACATTCACCCAGCTGGGGAGGCAGGAGGAGTGGGACCCTTGGTCAATACACAGGGTCCTCAACAAAAGGAGGTGCCCAGAGAAACTGAGAAGCTTCTCAACCATGCTCGTAATAACCACATCCAGATCCAACCAGTCTATAAAATGGAGGCCTCACTGAAGACCACCCTTTGAGTGGTCTTCTCGGAGCAGCGGGTCTCTGAATGGAACCCTCCCCTTAGATTGGGATGCTGTCGAAGGAGACTTCCTGGGACAGAGTGCCCTCACCTTCACTTTGGTGATATATCCTGGATATATGTGATATATCACCTGCAGAAAGGTGTCTTCTCCTAATAGCTGTGGCTCGGGCCCGTGTATGTGATGAGTATCACAGTATGTTTGGGATTGGAAGGGACCTGGAAAGCTCATCCAGTGCAATCCCCCCGCCGGAGCAGAAACACCCAGATGAGGTTACACAGGAAGGTGTCCAGGCGGGTTGGAATGTCTCCAGAGAAGGAGACTCCACAACCTCCCTGGGCAGCCTGGGCCAGGCTCTGCCACCCTCACCATGAAGAAGTTTCTTCTCAAATTTAAGTGGAACCTCTTGTGTTCCAGTTTGTACCCATTACTCCTTGTCCTATCACTGGTTGTCACCGAGAAGAGCCTGGCTCCATCCTCCTGACACTCACCCTTTATATATCTGTAAACATTAATGAGGTCACCCCTCAGTCTCCTCTTGCCCAGCTCCAGAGCCCCAGCTCCCTCAGCCTTTCCTCACACGGGAGATGCTCCACTCCCTGCAGCATCTTGGTGGCTGCGCTGGACTCTCTCCAGCAGTTCCCTGTCCTGCTGGAACTGAGGGGCCACAACTGGACACAATATGTGGTCTCACCAGGGCAGAGTAGAGGAGAAGGAGAACCTCTCTGACCTACTGACTGTGGGGGACTACGGTGGGTCCATGGATTCCCTGACGGAGGGCATGGGAACAGAAATTAGCCTTGAAGATATGAAGGCCTACCCGTGAGGAAGATGGGAGTAAAGGAGTATCTGGAGATGTGAAGGATGTACCCGTGAGAGAGAAGGGAGTAGAAGAGTAACACTGATGATAGCAAAATTAGCCAATGAGATGTTACTGCTGTAACTTGTAACCAATAATGAAGAGACACATTAACTGGTAAAACTGTATAAAAATGCACTTGTGGCAATAAATGGCATCTACTACTTTCATCCTGGAAGAACTTGATCTATGTCGTTTGTCCGTCTCAACCACAACAACTGACCACCCCCCTTCTAATCCACCCCAGGATGCCATTGGCCTTCCTGGCCACAAGGGCCCAGTGCTGGCTCATGGTCACCCTGCTGTCCCCAGGACCCCCAGGTCCCTTTCCCCTACACTGCTCTCTAATAGGTCATTCCCCAACTGATACTGGAACCTGGGGTTGTTCCTGCCCAGATTCAAGACTCTACACTTGCCCTTGTTATATTGCATTAAATTTTTCCCTGCCCAACTCTCCAGCCTGTCCAGGTCTCTGGATGGCAGCACAGCTTCCAGTGTCACCCACTCCTCCCAGCTTGGTGTCATCAGCAAACTTACTGACAGTCACTCTATTCCCTCATCCAAATCATTGATGAATATATTGAATAATACAGGCCTCAGTACTGACCCCTGAGGCACTGCACTAGATCCAGGCCTCAACTGGACTCTGCCCCACTGACCACGACTCTCTGGCTGCTTCCCTTCAGCCAGTTCGCAGCCCACCTCACTACCCGATCATCCAGACCGCACTCCCTCAGTTTAGCTGTGAGGATGCTGTGGGAGACTGTGTCAAATGCCTTACTCAAGTCAAGGTAGACCATGTCCACCGCTCTGCCATCATCCATCCATCTTGTTATGTCCTCATAAAAGTCAATGAGGTTGGTCAAGCACGACTTCCCCTTGGTGAAGCCATGTTGACTGCCCCTAATGACCCTCTTATCCTTGATATGCCTTGAGATGGCACCAAGGAGAAGTCGTTGCATCACTTTCCCAGGGATGGAGGTGAGGCTGACTGGTCTATAGTTACCCAGGTCCTCCTTCTTGCCCTTTTTGAAGACTGCAGTGACATTTGCTTTCCTCCAGTCCTCAGGCACCTCTCCCGTTTCCCAAGACTTGGCAAAGATGATGGAGAGCAGTCCAGCAATGACCTCAGCCAGCTCCCTCAGCACCCGCGGGTGCATCCCATCCGGACCCATGGATTTATGGAAGTCCAGATTGCCTATCTGCTCCCTAACCCAGTCCTCCTCAACCCAGGCAAACTTCTCCATTGTCCCGACTTCCTCTGGGGCCTCAGCGGTACGGGGCTCCTCAGGACAGCCCCCGGCAGAGCAGACAGAGACAAAGAAGGTGTTCAGTAACTCTGCCTTCTCTGTATCTTCTGTCACCAGGGCACCCACCTCGTTCATCAGTGGGCCTATGTTGCCTCTGTTGTTAGTTTTATCTGCCACATATTGGAAAAAGCTCTTCCTGTTGTCCTTGACCCTTCTCGCCAGGTTTAATTCTAAGGAGGCCTTAGCTTTTACCACCGTTTAACCACGCAGGTCTCCTGGCTCCCTTCCTTGAATTCCTACATTTCTCCACAGCTGCGATTGTCTTTTGAAAGGGTGAGTAACCCTAAAGTGCGGGTATAAGACGGTGGTGTGCTCTGCACAAACTTCCGCATTATACCTCGGGTACATGGCACTTCATCAGGATCTATAACTGTCTGTGGGTCACTGTAAATTATCTCTTGCACAGCTAGTTCTCTCAGATACCTAATACCTCTCTCCATAGTAGTCCATTTGGTTGGGCGGCATATGATATCATCTTTTAAAGGGTACCTGATTTTTACTGCTGAGAAAATTCTCCTCCAAAGGCTTTGACTTCGTTTCTTCTTTGCAATTGCCTTATCAATGCCTCCATCTCTGGCCAGGGATCCCAACTGACTGGCATCCTCTAAATTTCTCTATTACAGATTACCACAAATACCACAAAAATCACCACTAGCAAGTATACTTATGATTAATAAATATATAATATTTATATATTTACTATATATATCAATTTCTTGCAAATTGCTATCAGCAATCAATAATATAGTATTGATCAATAGCATGGCAGTGATCAATCATATAGCAAACACCAATAATAGCAACAGCCAAGTAGGTATACACTATTACAGATTGCTGCAAATTCATCATTAGTGAAGCAACTTATCAACAATTTAACAGCAGTTATGCTTATGATAGATTATTTATATGGATATCTAATGCTGGTATCAAGCAAATTAGATTTCAGAAAGGGCCAAAGCATCCCAAAAGGGAGGACAAACCAATCCCAGAGGGGAACCCAACCATCCCCAAAAGAGGGGAGGATAAACCAAACTGACCCTCAAAAGTGGGTCCAAAGGGGGACCAATAAGACAACAGAGTTTTGCTTCAAAGATTATCTGCATCACAGAGTTTGGAGTCAGCCAGGTATCCCCAGTGAGAGTCCAAGACCTCATAGGAAGTTCGTGTGGAAAATTCAACCCATTTAGGAAAGGAAGAGTACATGTAGCATGGGAAGCTCTCAGAGAGAGAGGCTTAATTTTGGATAAAATTTAAGTCCTTTTTATATCATAGAGACATAAGAGGGCACAGGACCTACTACTTCAAGCAGCCAATAGATGCTGTTAATTTCAATTTTTCATCTGTAACAACCAATAGATAACGGTGCTTTCTCTTCTTTCAGACCCATTTTATTCTCCTAGACTGTTTCCACTTTTTCAGACAATAAGTTGCCATTACAGTCCCTTGATTTTGTGCTTATCAGTGGTATCTCGGGATGTCTCTGGTTTCTGGGTATCGCATCTATACTTCAAAGAGGCCAGTTGCACTTTTCAAGCATGTTTCTGGTTCCAAGGCCTAGTTCCCAGGCTTGCAGATCCCAGACTAGCAGGCAATTTTTCTGACAGTATTTTTCAGCGGACATTTCTTCTGTTCAGTAATTTTCCCTTTCCAACCAGGCCACCTTTATGAATGCTCACAACACATGTCATTAATTATTGTGCTGGTTCATAATAAAAGTTCCCAAATAAGCAGCACACTTAGCAGCAGATATTGATTTCTGTGCCCAGTCTACATCTTCCTACTATAACATTTGACTTGAGAAATGAAAATGTTTTTGAAAACTGAAAGTGGAGCGACACAACAGCTACCTGGGGTGCTGCAAACAGGGCGGGCAAACAGGGTGTGCCACAGCAGTTTGCACAGAAGGGCGTGCAAGGTCATCCTGGTAGTCATCCTACTAGGTCAAGAGATTAGCTCAACTGGCAGTTATCACCCTCCCAGAAGGAGCTTGGCTATGGTATCCACCCAATGGAAAGTTATGTCCTCTGCACTCACCAGGAAGCACATAGCAACCCAGAAGGAGCTCCCATGGAAACTTGCAGCCATCCAGACCTCAGGCTGCAGGGAGTGCCAGAGCCTCTCACTGGTATGGGATGGCAGTAGAGATAACAGGTGTGTGAGGTGTGACCAGATGGATGATCTACTCAGCCTGGTGGTAGAGCTGAGAGAGGAAGTAGAAAGGTTAAGAAGCATCAGGGAGTCTGAAAAGGAGATACACTGGTGGAACCATGCTCTGGCCTCCCTGAGACAGGAAAGGCCACCAGTAAAAAAACAAGATCAAGGGAGTCCTGTATCCTTCCCCCTGCCAGACTGAAGACAGTAGCTCAAGAGAAAGAAGTAGAGGTAAGTCCACAATCGGGGCAGCAGGAAAGATCCCCTTTGCCCACCTCGCCATCCCAGGTACCTCTGTACAACATGAGGCTCTGGATGTGGAAGGCCAGTCAATAGATGAGGAAGATGAAGGTCCATCTGCATTGGAGGTGTTGACAGGGTCAGAAAGACATACTCCCTGTATTACGACCACCTCCATGAGGAAGAAAAATTGGGTTATAGTTGTAGGTGACTCCCTTCTGAGGAGAACAGAGGATCCAGTATGCCAGACAGACGCTCCTCTTAAGGATGTCTGCTGCCTTCCTGAGGCCCAGGTTAAGGACATCACTAGGAAACTTCCCAGCCTGGCAAGGCCCTCACTACTGGTCTTCCATGTGGGTGGCAATGAAGCTGCGACCCATAGTCCAAGGATGCACCCAAGGATTATTATCTTTGCAAGGCGTCAGCGAACTCCTGTTTCTTGTACAATAAGTTACACAAAGCCAAGCAAGGCTGGGCAATAGTGATGTGGGAGGACCCTCTTCTTCCTCCTCTGATTCTTCTTCATCATCACGTTGTTCTATTCCAGAAACCACCTCTCCCTGCTCTATTGTAGAAGGACCCTCTGCTTCCTCTCCCTGCCCTTCTTCTTCATCTTCCTTCACAATGGATTCCAATTGTGCTTTCTTTTGCTTCCACTTTGTTGGGGCAACTAATACTGCTGAAGTCTGAATGGCCACATCACATGTTGTGGAGGTTTGAGTGGATGGAGAAACTGATGTTGCAGTTGTAGTAGCTGCTGTATCCAAGTTAGGAACTGGAGTTGCTGCAGAGTCTGTCGAGGGGGGTGCAGTAGCTGTCACGGGCATTTCAGTGACTGCAGTGCTTGTAGCTTTAAAAGCGGCAACTCCTGCCACAGAAAGTTAGAAACACTACAATCCTTCTAAATAGTTTTATCACCAGCAAAGACTGACACATTCCAGAGACCCAACAATGCCAACAAGCTTCGCTCAAAGGTCCAGGGATATTCAAAATTCCCAAAAGCATCTGTAATTTGCTCTAATGACATAGGTAGAAAATAGTTAAATAGCTCTCCTAAAATCTCACTCCTGAAACTGAGAAAACAAAAGGCACAGGTCTCTTTCATTTCTTTTGCTTTTACTGAAGAATTCCAAAAATGCATACTCCTGAAGTATGATAACAATGAATAGAAATATATCATTGACTTAACCAAAATCACATAAATCAGTGAAACACAACCCAGGACCAAAGCTTTTATAACAAGTTTATCTCTACTTGCAAAAGTAATGTTCTGCACAAAAACATTAAGAAGAAGAATTAACCCCAAAAAAGGCATTATTAAATCCAAATAGATTTGCAACAACATCCTTTAAAATCAAAACCAAACTCAAACCACAGTATGCTTTATGACCTGTAAAGCACACAGATCTGTCATCTCCCAAAGTTTCCTCCCACCAGAGGATTCAAACACAGGCCGCACACATCAAAGCCCAATGCTCTCTCACTTACACTACCCAGTAAGTGTTGGAAACTGCAGCGGGTCTGTGGAATCCTTGACAGAAAATATGAGAGTAGAGATCAGCCTTGAGATATTAAGATTTACCCTTGTGAAGGATGGGAGTAAAGGAGTATCCGGAGATATGGAGATGTACCCGTGAGAGAGAAGGGGATAGAAGAATAACATGGATGATAGCAAGTTTAACCAATGAGATGTTAGTGCTGTAACTTGTAACCAATAGTGAAAAGACACATGAACTGGCAGAATTGTATAAAAATGCACTTGTAGCAATAAATGGTATCTATTACTTTCATCTTGAAAGAATTTGGTCCATGTCCCTTGTCCGTCTCAACCGCGACATGTGGTGACCCCGACGTGATCCTACCTGAAGAGGATCTCGCCTAACAAGGTGACAGCGAAAAGCTGTGAACAGCCGAAGAGCTGTGGAGACGGAGCCCGGTACAGCTGATAAGAACAGCCCTGGAGAGCTGCCGAAGATCCGGATCGATTGAAAAGACACCTCGCGAAGGAGGAGGTGAGCTACCGGGAACATGGGGGGAAACTTATCTGAAGAAGAGGGTACTATATTATCTACATGGAAGCTGCTTCTGAAGAAGCAGGGTGTTAGCCTTCCAGAACTGACTTTAAGAAAAATGTTACTATGGGGCAAAGCACAAGGTTTAGAGGTTAATCCTGTGACAGCATTTAGTGTGTCACAATGGATGGACTTGGGAGATAAATTGTTTGATAGTGCTACCCAAGGGTCCAAGGAAGCAACTGAACTGTTAACGACGTGGTGCTTATTATTAGATACTCTGAAAGAGTTAAAACAGCAACAGGCAGAGGCGGCCGAGGGGGATGGTCTTCTTGGCTCTTCTGGGCCAGATTCGGAGGAAAAAGCAAGATTAAGTACTACCCCGACCCCCCCTGTTACTAAAGATTCGTCAAAACCGCCCAAATCCATATTATCTGACACGGACAAGGATCCGCGGCACTTTCTTGGAAAGTTAAAAGGAATAAAGGAGGAGCGCACGTATATGTGGCCCCGAGATCAGAAAAAAACTATGAAAGAGTCGTATACATATGTGTGGCCCCGAGATCGGTTAAAAGCTATGAAAGACTCACATGAAAAAACAGCGTTATGGTCTCGGGAGGGGCCCTCAGAGAACCAGTCGGAGCACCAGTCGGAGCGGTGCGTTCGGCTGACCGCTCCATTGTCATCAATTACGGCTCAAACCTCTCCTCTATCATCAGCAACCGCGGTTCCGCCGTCTGTGTCACCGCCATTGATCACAGTTCAACCCTCTGCCCCGCCGCTATCAGTTGCGAAAGAAAAAAAAAAAAAAAAAAAAAAAAAAGAAGGACATTTTTTTTTCCCTATCCCCCCTTGCCTGGAGATTTGGGTGGGGAGGACCCACCAGTGATGAGCCAGACCGAGCCAGATAACGTAATTCCTACAGATTTGGGGCCCTCCAACCTGCCCCCTCCTCCCTCCCACACTGAATTCCTGAGGGTGAGGGTAGAGTTTCAGAGCGTAAACCGAACTTCCCAAAAAGCTGGGATTTACCCCCAGTTTCGATTACAATTAAACCACGGGACCCTCTGCGTTTCTGGAAGAGACACTATACAGGCACGATAACTTTCTGAAATCCTGAAGCAGTCAACAGACCTCACATATCAAGCTGTGATGGGGGTGCCTGGGATCAGCAGTGCGGCCAAATCATTTACAACTGTTAATCGGGGTCCCAGTGAGAATTACATGCAATTTATTGACCATCTTCAAGAGGCTATCAATAAGCAGGTTGAAAACTTACAAGCTAAGGAAGCATTGGTGTTGAAATTAGCAGTAGAGAATGCTCATGTTTACTATCTGCAAGTTTTACAGTACATATTATGCATTTCTGTGTATTGCCTCTCTGAAAAATCAAGCAGCTTGTTAGGAATGTGAGTTCATTGTTTTACTAGTTGTTTTAAGTGCGCCATAAAACTCTCTCCCTATTTTTCCCAGTCATGCTGCAAGCAGCACCCCTCCCTCCCTCCCCCTTCTCAAGGTTTTTACTTGCAAGATGGGGTCAGGAATAATTGTTTTCAGTTGTGTTCCTAAAAATCAGTATTGGGAGGTGTTTTAAAACTTAGGAAAGCACTCAGAATTATAAGGAAGGAATATCTTGTTAAATATTGAAATCAGTGTTCGGTGCTGTTTACGTTAAATGATTGGTAAAAGTGTCTGGAGAATAGAATTTTGTTGCAATTAATGTTGCTTTTAAGGTGAGAAGAGCAGGACAAAATAAATCTCTCCAAGAGATCATTAGATCATTACAGACAGTTTTACAGCTGGAACGGTTTGAACGTCAACAAGCTGAGAGAGAGTTAACTGATAACACACAGGTCACAGCAAACTTGCTAAAGTCTGCAAGATGCTTTCCTCATTAACCTGTTTTCTTTGTGGGTATCGGTTTACGCATGTTGTAATTTTGGTAGGTCTTTGTTATATGGTATGATAAGTTCACAGTCTGTTAAATCATGAGAATTCATTGACTCAAAATGTGCGTTCTGTGATAATACAGAAGATCATGAGTAATTTAGTTCTTTACTGTGTGAATGTGATGGTAAATTTTGTGTGTAGTAGCTGTTATTTATTTTTTTTCTCTCTAGTATGCTAGCTTTATTCCAGCATTCAGACTTGCGCAACTCTGTGACAGGCTGTGTCTCATCTCGGTGTGCTGGATTTGTTTTTTCCGTATGCACAGCATGTAAAGAATCCTGGTTTTGGAATAGCAACTGTAGCGCACCAGATGAGACACTAAAACAAAACAAAACAAAACACAAAAAGGCCTTGCCCAGTCTGGCTTGGCGGGTGCGGATGGGTTTCAGTGCGCAACTGACCTTTTTTGTCAGGGAGACCCAGAGGTACCTCCACCTGGCTGGGCAGTGAGCGGCCCAAAGGTGCAATATAAAAAATTGAGATATTGTCTTATATTGGTGTAACTGTGATCCATCTGCATATTTGAACTTGGTATATGGTTTTCATATCTGAGCTCAGTATTTTAGTTTGCATATTCATATTTGGTACCAAAAGAATCTTGTTTGGGGAGATAATTAAAAAATGGGAACCGGTTCCACTGCAAAAATTCCACCTTGCTCCTCCTTAGGATGCATCCTTACACATTAGAGTAATTGCTTATATTGTTAGAAAAGCATTTAAATTGTTAAAATGCTATGATAGCTGTGAATTTGGAAGAGGTTGTATTTAAAAGATTGCTAGAATATTAACTGATTTAGATTTAGGAAAATAGAATAATGGATTTATGTTTATTATACTGGTTTATACTGGGTTTTTTTGACATCTCTAAATTGTAACAGGTAAATGGAGCTAAGGAATGTAACTATTGCTGAGCTACTTGAAATTGCATATATAGTGTATTATGGTTGGAATGAAATGGGAAAACAAAACAGCAAAATATTCCAGGCCTATGTGCAGCTCATTGTAACTGAGGAGTTTACCAGAGCCTCCCACCTCGTACCAGCTGCGTGACCTTGGCTGTATCTGAACTGCAGGAAGAAGACAACGAAAAAAAAAAAAAAAAAATGGAGAAACCTGTTTTCCCGCTGCTAAGCGGAGAAAGGGGGGCTTTATTCACCCCGCTCTGTCCTTTTTTTTTTTTTTTTTCCCTGAAGTATTGTCATCCATTTTTGTTGTGGCACTGTGTTGTTTTTCGGCTTTGAATCAGGGGTTGTTGGTGTTGTTTATTTTTGCTTCTGTCTTGTTTCCTAGGTTTTGGCACATTTGGGAAAAAGAGCTCATAATTTTACCTCCTTGCTGAAGTCAGTCTTTTCACACTGGTCAGCTTTAGGGGGGTCACAGTGTTCAGTGCTTCTCTGGGTCAGACTGGTACTGATTTGAGTGTGGAGTGGAGCCAGATTGGTTTGATGTGGAGTTCAACCTGATGTGTTTTCATATTGGGCTGTACGTCTTGCCATCTCAGATGGGGGCGAGAGGGAAGTTTTATTCCCCCTCGCACGCCTCCCCCAAGCAATGTTACTGCTAGAGAGCTGTGATACTGCATGAAGGAGTCTGAGGGTGAAATTTAAAGGCATCACCAGTGGATGCATAGTTCTAATGAAACTGGAAAATTAAACCAAAAATTTGTTAATAGACTTATTCTGTGGTACTTAGTTGTAAGTGACTTCTTAGTAAATTCACCATGTTAGTTTTTGAGGTCATGAGAGAGAACGAAAGAAAGGTCGTTTTTTGAGACCAATGGAATGCCAAATTTGGAACAAAGTTTAAATACATGAATTCTTATAGTTGTTAGAAACTCCTGTACCTCTCTTAGGTTAAGATTTGTTAAGTAAATTGTAAGCTCAAATAACGTTTTCTGAGAATTCTGTTTATTTGCATGGCCTACAAGAAGCTGCTTGGATGGTGCAGATCTGCTTGCTGCAAGTGAGAAATCTCCAAGGAAATTTCAAATGCTGTATTTCCACTAGTATTAACAGCCAATGTTTTGATAAAGCAAATACTACACTGATAGATCTGAAACAGGACTTCGATCTGGTAAGGGAAAACAATATTCAATAAATATGACAGCCAAAATGGAGTTCGAAACTTTGAGGAATAAATTTATGACAACCTTATAGGTTGACTGTATTTGACTGGACTTGCAGATTTGTCTATTTATGGCTACAACATAGAAACAACCTGTGGCTATTGTGGGACAGTATGATGAGATTGCTAGCAAACTGATATACTGATTGTTATATACCAATTGTCACTCTACTCAAGAAAATGCAGGGAATTAATTTAAGTCTTAATAGGCCATGATCCTTTTGTCATATATGTACCATTTGTGAAATTTAATTTTGATTTTTTTTATTTGTAATCTATGTCTCTATAAATTGCACTAGCTGGTTTTCTTAACACCACAGCTTTTGGTATGCATAAATGTAAAATGTAAATTACTGCAGAACCTGCAAGTCTTTAACATCAGGTCATAGGCCATACTTGTATTTGTTCTGATCCTACATACTTGCAAAGTTTTTGTCGATGGTTTTGGGAAGTCTCATAAAGCTGTAGTGGTTTAGTGTGAAGATAACAATTGGCATCATTCTGAAAAAATTTTTGAAGGTTCAACCCAATTAGCAGAACTTGGCACAGCTTTAAATTACTTAGAGATTTTTAAGGAGGAACTTCTAAATTTGATTTGTGATTCTGAGTACATAATCAAGGTACAAATCACATATCTGCTTCTGAACTGTGTTTTTTTGTTTTGGTTTTGTTCTTTTTTAAAACAAAAAGGGGGGAGAAGTAGGGAAAACACCACAAAACCAATTGTCAAAAGCATTGTATGTGATTAAATACTTTGCAAGTATGACCCAAAATCATGCTAAATCAGAAAGAACCTACATTAGTTATGGTCAAATCACTAGTCAATGGAAAAGGCCACATCAATTGATAACCTGGGGGAGAGGTTCTGCTTGTGTCTTTTCAGATCAAGGGCCGCAATGGTTGCTGGCACGAAACGTGAAACCTGTGCTATCTTCCTGACAATGATTGTTGCAGCTGCTGTGTTTTGGATGCCCGCACAGACAAAGACTAACATGTGGAGTACTTCAGCCAACATGACTGACCAGGACTCCATATGCCTGGCTATGGTATCTCCGGAAAACCCGTTTCACACATGCTTGGTCGGCATCCTCCTTGATGACTACAGCAGCATCACACAATTGTTTCAAATAATGGTCGATGCAGAGGCATTGCAACAAACTGTAATAATACCAACATGGCACTTTGGATTAACTGTCTCCCGGAAATAGACATTGAACCACAGGAACTGGAATTGCTGGGATCTGTGCCCATGGATGCTTGTATCCAGCTGGTTTGTGAAAAGTGCCAGAACAATATGCTAAAGCATGAATGGATAAAACTTCAAAATGTTAACGCTACCATTGGTGACTACAGAAATGAAACTCGATGGTGTAATGCCTCGCAGAAGAATCCAAGGGTTGTCATTGATAATGTGGAACAGCGACCCCAAAACCTCCTGTATGGTGTATTCTTGATCTGTGGAGATAGAGCCTGACCAGGAATTCCTTCTAATGCTGTTGGAGGACTGTGTATTTTGGGACTATTAACTCTCTTAACGCCCAATGTATCTATGATAATAGATCACAGAAGAGTAAGATGAGAAAAACAGCTTTTGCGTGTATAAGAGTCAAAATGTGATGATAATGTAGATTTTTGGGGATCAAGGTTAAGGGTTTTAGAATCTCTTGTATCTGGTGTTGGCACAGCTAAAAGCTTTAAATATTTTAGAAAATTAGGATGCTGGCTAGTTAAGCAAACTAACAGAACTTAAAAGGCTTTAAGTGGACTTTTGTTAGATGTAGATTCTGTAAGACACGCCACACGGCAGAGTAGGGCCACGATAGATTTTTGTTATTAGCTCAAGGACATGGGTGTGAAGATTTTGATGGGATTTGTTAAATAAATTGCTTAGTGGTTGAGAATTTTTAGGATGGTTGTTATCAGTAGTGAAAACAGGACTGATCATTTGGATGATTGTTGTGGTTGTGTTACTAATGTTGCCATGCATGATTTCTCTGCTGCAAAGGGCCCTGCAGCGGACAATGAGGGCAGCATTTTTAGCACAAATTAAAAAAGGGGGAATTGTGGGAAACTGCAGCGGGTCTGTGGAATCCTTGACAGAAAATATGAGAGTAGAGATCAGCCTTGAGATATTAAGATTTACCCTTGTGAAGGATGGGAGTAAAGGAGTATCCGGAGATATGGAGATGTACCCGTGAGAGAGAAGGGGATAGAAGAATAACATGGATGATAGCAAGTTTAACCAATGAGATGTTAGTGCTGTAACTTGTAACCAATAGTGAAAAGACACATGAACTGGCAGAATTGTATAAAAATGCACTTGTAGCAATAAATGGTATCTATTACTTTCATCTTGAAAGAATTTGGTCCATGTCGCTTGTCCGTCTCAACCGCGACAAGTAAGCTGTTACAGTAATTGTCAGATACTGCTCTTAGCCCATCTCAGTCAAAACCCCATTCCTGCTCCGGCACAATAAAATCTGTCACGATTTCTCATGCAAATCCGAGTCACAGCACCAATAGAACCTGTCATGGTTTCTCTTATCTCATCCCTGTACACTCTCTCTCTCTGTATGGTCTTTTTCCCTGTACGGGCCACCAATTAAATCTGTCAAGGTTTAAGGCAAGACAGCAATAAACTGTGGCAGACGCTCCCTGTTACCCCCTCACCTCCCGTCACCCCTTTCCTTTAGATCGGAAAGATGATAGGGAAGATAAGGAGGAAGGAAGAGGCACTTAGACTTCAAGTTGGAAGGTTTTAAAGGGTTTTACTAATGCTACTAATAAATAGAGAATATATAGATATATAAAATATACAAAACCAATCTTGAATGCTCGATGTGGAGTTGGTGCCACTCCAGCAGCAGGAGCTGGGTGTGCGGAGCTGGCGGCTCCAGCAGGTGCAGCTCAGGCCCCTGGAAGTCATGGGCGGGACTTCACAGCAAACGGAACCTGGTTGCAGGATGCAGGGCCTGAGGCCTGTAGATCACAGGCAGACAGACAGGGCCCTCTCTAGATGCCAGCCATGGTCGAAGAGAGAGTGACCCTCGTGATCGCCCTCTTATATAGGGGGTATGACGATTATGGGATGGAATACTCAGTTGGTCAGTTCTAGTCACCTGTTCCATCCACCCCTCCTCAAACACGCCCCTCTCACGACGGAACATGGGAAATCTTATCAGTCTTTCTTGGCTACCATAGTAATAAATCTAAACATGAACTTCTTCAGCATTCCATTGGTCTCTTATCAGCACCGAGTACAGCATCCGAGGAAAAATATGCAGGCTAAAACTCAGAAAAGTGCAGCCACCTAGAAGAACTGAGCTGAAAGAAAAAACGCTAAAAGAGAACTGGTCTTGTTTTTAACAAAACCAGGACAATATGTAAAGGGTGAGTGTCAGGAGGATGGAGCCAGGCTCTTCTCGGTGACAACCAATGATAAGACAAGGGGCAATGGATGCAAACTGAAACACAGGAGATGCCATTTAAATTTGAGAAGAAACTTCTTCATGGTGAGGGTCATGGAGCACTGGAACAGGCTGCCCCGGGGAGTTGTGGAGTCTCCTTCTCTGCAGACATTCTAACCCGCCTGGTTCCTGTGTAACCTCATCTGGGTGTTCCTGCTCTGGCGGGGGGATTGGACTGGATGAGCTTTCAAGGTCCCTTACAATCCCTGACATTCTGTGATTCTGTGTAAACCCTGCTTTCCTCTGTATCGGGGTCCTCCATGTATTAGGCTAGGGCACTGCTATGTGCATAGCTAAAATAAGAGAATAAATTCCTTTGGCAATTCTATGCTAAGTGTTCTTGTCTCCCTCCTTGACGACCGAAGAACTGACTTTTACACTGGCAAACCAAAACTGTAGGATGCCCTAGAAAGTGCATGTGCCCTGTGCCCTACCCCCAATTGCTGTTTCTTATAACATGGACAGTGTTATGAGGAAATGAGCTCAGGTCATAAGAAACAATTAGAAGCTATAAATATCTATGTATACTTGGAAAATTTTACACTTTTCTGTATAAGAAAGACAAGGTGAAAAGACCAGTCAAATGAAAATATTTTTGAAGAATAGCATTACTAGTAGTTGCCAAATCATTGCCCATGAATAAATGGGTATTCGCAGGGGTTTGCTATCTTGATAACGAAGGGTACTTCACAAGAAAGTGATTCAGAAGGTGAAGTAAAAGAGCTATTGTGTGTACAGTATTATACAATGAGAAGATGAAAAGAAAAAAAAAAGAACTAACCAATGTAAAGTCTGTTAGGAGTTACCTGAAAAGTTTAAACAGGGAATTTACTGATTAGGAGAAAAAAAAGTGGGTAGACTTTTCTAGTCTGTCTTTCACCAAAAAGGTAAATAGATGAATCTGAAAGTTTGCACTCTTCTTTTTCTTTTTTTTAATGCAACCAGAGTATATAGGAATTAAAATATATAATATGGCTAACATTGTTAAACTAATAGCACAGTATTAACTAGGATAGCAGTGTTGCAGAAAGCAGGTTTGTGGCACTACAAGAAAACCAGTTTGGAATAATTTGTTATTATGAAATATATATGATGGTGTAAGAGGGAGGATGAAGGTGGGAAACTGGTAGCAGAGGCTTGTGATGAACAGACACAAAAATAGCAGAAGTCTGCACACTGCTTTTCAAGAGCACCTACAGAAATCTTCAATCTTCCTTTAAGTCACAAATGGATTGAGACATATGATAAATATATTTATGCGATATGACAGTTAAAAGTGGCACTAATGATAAAAGTTACTATATATTTCAAAAAGAAGACACATCTTAATGTGTTTTACACATGGCTATCAAAATATAACTCAGAAACATCAAAGAGAGAACAACAGGAAGATAAGAACTACCAGGCATGACAGCAGTACATAGCATGATTTTCCTAATTTTGCAGAGAGTTTATATTTCATCAGAGATTCTCTTTTACTTCAGTTTAATCTCACTAGCTGAATATTTTCATTTCTTCAGACAATAATACTTGTACAGCATGCTTCAGGACTAACAGTGGGAGAAAGTATTCCTACCCTGCAAATCTGTTCTTTGGGAAATGAAGAACTTAATTCAGCACGGTATGGGTTGTGAAACACAGAAATCCATCTTTCTGTTGCACTTGTATTTTGCCAGCCATTTCAACCCAGCTGGTGAAAATAACTAAATTCTGAAAACATACTTTTGAGTAATTTTATGTGTACATTTTGGTGTCAACAGAACAACTAATGACAAAGTATTTGCAGGGTATGGGACTGTAATTCTATCTGAACCAATACTATATCCTTGCTCTATGAAATGCTGATTTCAGATGGGTTTTTTTGAGAGCAAGATCAGGCACTGATTCCAAGAACTCTGCCCCCAATAACTGATGCCTCTTTCTGCTTTTCTATAATACTAACTGGATGTCCAGGAGGAAGTCCAGGAAATCATTATGTAAGGAATAAAACCTCTATTCAATTCAAAGGTTTTTTATTATTTGCAATGACAGATGTTATTCCATTATTGATGATGTAGGTGACTCCCTTCTGAGGGGAACAGAGGATCCAGCATGCCAGACAGACACTCTTAGGGATGTCTGCTGCCTTCCTGGGGCCCAGGTTAAGGACATCACTAGGAAACTTCCTAGCCTGGTACAGCCCTCAGACTACTACCCATTACTGGTCTTCCATGTGAGTGGCGATGAAGCTGCGACCCATAGTCCAAGGGTGATCAAAAGAGATTCAGGATCACAGGTTATTTTCTCCTCTCTCTGTCCAGTTGAGGGC
Source organism: Nesoenas mayeri (assembly GCF_963082525.1). Classification (NCBI taxonomy): domain Eukaryota; kingdom Metazoa; phylum Chordata; class Aves; order Columbiformes; family Columbidae; genus Nesoenas; species Nesoenas mayeri. The sequence continues at coordinate 1,002,715 of NC_137553.1, read as the reverse complement.
AGCAACATTAGAAGAAACTGACGGACCCAGTCTATTAATACATGGCTCTGTGGCTGCTGTCACTGCCACAATTTGGGGTTTTTTGATAATGGGATGGCTCACACAGCACCAGGTTTGCTGATGTTGGATGAGGTTCACCTTTCTCAAAGAGGGAGGAGGCTATTTGCTCATGAGCTAGCAAGGACCATTGACAGAGCTTTTGAGGTGCTGAAATAACCTTACAGCCCTTGAGATTGTAAAGAAGGTATGTATTTACACGGCGCCGGGCACACAGGGAATAATTTCACCTAATACGTGTGTAAAATTACAGTAGCTGTGAGCTTGGTTAAATGCAGTAAAGTGTTACATATTCATGAAAGTTTTAGGAACGCCTATACATATTCATAACCTGTCCCCGAGAAGGCGGTTCTTATTACAGTGAGTTACGGGAGACCATTTCCATAGTCTCCACCTCTGGCTCCTCCTGGTTGCAGCTGCGCAGTGATCGTGAACCTGGTTCCTCTTCTCTGTACACGGTCACCTTTGGTCCAGTGTGATGAGTTGGTTGGGACTCAGACTGCTGAGTTGGTTAAAACTGGCAAATCTCCTGTCCTGTGCCCAAGTTTCTGTTCTCTAGTTCACCCAAGGATGCACCCAAGGATTATTATCTTTGCAAGGTGCCAGCAAACTCCTGTTTCTTGTACAATAAGTTACACAAAGCTGAGCAAGGCTGGGCAATAGTGATGTGGGTTAAAGGGTTAGCTCTCTGTTAGCTCTTTAAGTGTTAGTTCTTTAAGCGTTAATTAGTTAATTGTTAATTCCCTGTATCACTTTAAACTAGACATGATGGGGGAGGGGGACGATATCAGGCTTGCCTGTGAAAAGCTGTGGGATGACACACCAAGGTTAGAAGGGCAGGGTGCTAGTAAAGACCCTCAGCCGCTGGCCCTGAGACATGTTGGTCACACTGGAGCTGTGTGAGCCAGTGCAGGCAGATCGCAGGAACAATTAGAGGCCACAGAAGCAACACAAAGAGCAAATTTATTTTTTGCTACCTCACTACTGGGGGAGAGGTCACAAAAGCGGAGATGCAGGTGCTGAAGAATTCAGCCCATGGTGAAGATCAATGAGCATGCTCGTTTCGGCAGAGGTGCAGTTTACCACATTGCTTTGATCTTTGCCTGCAAGAATCTCGAGGATGTATGATAAGGTGCCTTTACGAATCTTTTCATAGAGTCATAGAATCGTTTCAGTTGGAAGAGACCCTCAGGATCGAGTCCAACCATAACCTAACCTAACTCTAGCACTAAACCATGTCCCTGAGAACCTCATCTGAACACCTTTTAAACCCCTCCAGGGATGGTGACTCCACCACTTCTCTGAGCAGCCTGTTCCACTGTTTCACAACCCCCTCTGTGAAGATTTTTTTTCCTAATATCCAATCTAAACCTCCCCTGGTGCAACTCAAGGTCATTTCCTCTTGTCCTGTCAGTTGCCACTTGGGAGAAGAGATCAGCACCCTCCATGCTCCGACCTCCTTTCAGGTAGTTGTAGACAGCAATAAGGTCTCCCCTCAGCCTCCTGTTCTCCAGGCTAAACAGCCCCAGTTCCCTCAACTGCTCCTCATAAGACTTGTGCTCCAGGCCCCTCACCAGCTTTGTCGCCTCCTCTGCACTCTCTCTAGTACCTCCATGTCCTTCTTATGATGAGGGGCCCAAAACTGAACACAGTGTTCAAGGTGGGGCCTCACCAGTGCTGAGTACAGTGGCACAATCACTTCCCTAGTCCTGCTGGCCACACTATTCCTGATACGAGCCAGGATGCTGCTGGCCATTTTGGCCACCTGGGCACGCTGCTGGCTCATATTCAGCCGGCTGTCAATCAACACCCCCAGATCTCTTTCTGCCAGGCACTGTGCCCTTGTGGCCAAGAAGGCCAATAGCATCCTGGGGTATATTAGAAGGAGGGTGGTTAGTAGGTCAAGAAAGGTTCTCCTGCCCCTCTACTCTGCCCTGGTGAGACCACATCTGGAATATTGTGTCCAGTTCTGGGCCCCTCAGTTCAGGAAGGACAGGGAACTGCTGGAGAGAGTCCAGTGCAGGGCAGCAAAGATGATGGAGTGGAGCATCTCCCTTACGAGGTAAGGCTGAGGGAGCTGAGTCTCTTTAGTTTGGAGGAGACTGAGGGGTGTACAAATATATAAAGGGTGAGTGTCAGGAGGATGGAGCCAGGCTCTTCTCGGTGACAACCAATGGTAACACAAGGGGTAATGGGTTCAAACTGGAACACAAGAGGTTCCACTTCAGATTTGAGAAGAAACTTCTTCTCGGTGAGGGTAACAGAACACTGGAACAGGCTGCCCAGGGAGGTTGTGGAGTCTCCTACTCTGCAGACATTCAAAACCTACCTGGACACATTCCTGTGTAGCCTCATCTGGGTGTTCCTGCTCCGGCGGGGGGATTGGACTAGATGAACTTTTGCGGTCCCTTCCAATCCCTGACATTCTGTGATTTCCAGCTCTTCCCCGAGCCTGTAGTGCTCCATGGGGTTGTTGTGAGCCAAGTGCAGGACTCAGCACTTGGCCTTGTTAAACCTCATACAATTGGCCTCAGCCCAACGATCCAGCTGGTCCAGATCCCTCTGTAGAGCCTTCTTACCCTCCAGCAGATCAACACTCCCACCCCGTTTGGTGTCATCTGCAAACTTACTGAGGGTGCACTCAATCCCCTCATCCAGATCACTGACAAAGAGATTAAACAGAACTGGCCCCAATACTGAGTCCTGGGGAATCACAGAATCACAGAGTCACTGGGGAACACCAGTTGTGACCAGCCACCAACTGGATTTGGGGCCGTTCACCACAATTTGGGTCCGTTAACAGGCCTGTTATCTAAACACAGAGGTTATGTGTTTTTCTACACCCCAGATGCAGTCGCCATTCTTGTGCTATTCCCACACAGGAGCACACTTGAAGTCTATCAGAGATGAGCCAGGGGCTCCTGTGGTAATAGAAGCCAACAGGAAAACACCAATGAAATACTTCAAAGGAATTAAGGGGAGTTCCTCTAAGAAGGTGACGCAGGCGACAGCCCAGCTGAATTGCCTCTACACCATTTAGGAAAGGAAGAGTACATGCAGCATGGGAGATTCTCAGAGAGAGCAGGCAATTTTTCTGACAGTATTTTTCAGCAGACATTTCTTCTGTTCAGTAATTTTCCCCTTCTAACCAGGCCACCTTTATGAATGCTCACAACACACATCATTAATTATTGTGCTGGTTCATAATAAAAGTTCCCAAATAAGCAGCATACTTAGCAGCAGATATTGATCACAGCAGATATTGATCAAAAGAGACTCAGAATCACAGGTTATTTTCTCCTCTCTCTGTCCAGTTGAGGGCAGAAACACTGGAAGAAACAGATGGACCCAGTCTATTAATACATGGCTCTGTGGCTGCTGTCACTGCCGCAATTTTGGGTTTTTTGATAATGGGATGGCTCACACAGCACCAGGTTTGCTGATGTTGGATGAGGTTCACCTTTCTCAAAGGGGGAGGAGGCTATTTGCTCATGAGCTAGCAAGGATCATCAACAGAGCTTTAAACTAGACATGATGGAGGAGGAGGACAATATCAGGCTCGCCCATGAAAAGCTGTGCGATGACACACAAAGGTTAAAGGGGCAGGGTGCTAGCAAGGACCCTCAGCCAGTGGCCCTGAGACGTGTTGGCCACAATGGAGCACACTTGAAGCGTTATGGAGATGAGCCAGGGGCTCTTGAGGTAATAGAGGCCAACAGGAAAACACCAGTGAAATACTTCAGAGGAATTAAGGGGAGTTCCTCTAAGAAGGTGACGCAGCCGACAGCCCAGCTGAAGTGCCTCTACACCAATGCACGCAGCATGGGCAACAAACAGGACGAGTTGGAAGCCACCATGCTGCTAGAAGGCTGCGACCTAGTGGCCATTACTGAAACTTGGTGGGACGGATCCCATGACCGGAGTGTGGTGATCGATGGCTGCAGGCTGTTCAGAAGGGGCAGGCAAGGAAGGAAGAGTGGAGGGGTTGCCCTCTACATCAAGAGGTAGATAGAGTGTGAAGAGCTGTTGCGTTGGATGTACTTGACCCCCTCCCAGACAAATCAACAGCAGTTTGGCACAGACTCCAAAAGAAGTAAAGGCCTGAGCTGCAGCCGGGCCAAAAAATCCTTTTAGGAAACCCACAAGGAAGCAGAAAGACACACTGAACACCAATAAGTTGTGGTTGCAAGCAGTCTTGTGGATATCTTTCCCACTGTATGCAGTTTGACCACAAGCCAACCACTTTATTTCATAAATATGGCAGTCCAGGTGAGCCTACTTTGAGCTCTTTCTGCTAAACAAGCCGGCTGTATGGTGATGATCTTTTACTACTCACTGATCCCTGGATGAGCCCAATTTAAGTTTCATATCAATCATTTAGCTTGAATACATGCATACTAAATAGAATGAACCGCTTAGAATTATAAGGTCGTGTGATATTTTTTTTAATATCCTGTCTGCTTCATGTTAGTAAGCTAAATTTGCTGAAATCTTAGGCTGTATGCTGTAACGTTCTGCTCATATTTACCAAACTTGCATCTACTTAATGGAAACAAAACCAGCTACAGACTACTGTGAACGTCTGCAAGATAATGCCTGTTCTGCACTTTGCTGGGAAGAAATAGGATTCATTCAGACAAAACAACACCTCCAAGGCCCTGAACTATAAACAATATCTACAGATAAACAAACCAAAGGCCCATCTGAGATCAGCGAAAAGGATCCAATGAGAAGCAAGAAGACCCCAGACTCAAATACTGCTATTGGACTGAATCATCATGTGAGGAGCGGGTAAGTAGTCTGTAAGGGTATAAGTACCCAGGGATTTCTATGCTTGGCTGGGACCTCTGTGAAGGCACCAGCTCGAGCCAAACCTGCTGCTATACTACCCCATTAAATTATTTATTTCTATGAACTTCAGTGCCTGAGAGCTTGCTTCTAGAGACCTGGGATCCAAACTTTGGAGCGACCTGACACCAGGCCCCTGGAGGGGAGGTAAGCAGGTTAGGATGCAGAATGATGAAACTTTGAAATCCTAGCCAAGCGATGTAAAGAATCAGGTGTGCACATATAATCCTTTGGCCATAAATACATATAATCCCTTACCCTCTGTGTCTCTTAGACATGAAACGTTGATCAAGTCTGGGGCTAAGCTTGAATCTAGCTGCACCTAGGCTCCTCTCTGAGAAAGAGTTTAAAAAGCAAGGGGGTCCATTCCCAACCTTGTGTCTTAATAGAAGGACCTCCCTCTACCCTTTTGCATCTCCTGTCCCCATACAAATCACCCTAAAACAACTCCCACCAGATTCTGCTTGGCATGTTTCCTCCATGCAGTAAGTAGTAGAGTGAACCTTGCCATTGAACTCTGTTAAGTCACACTTTTCTTTAAGTGATCTAAGCATTGCTCTGCTCAAGCAGGACCCTAAATGACTCATTCGCAACAGCTGTCTCTGAAGAATAGCCACGAGCAGGTTGAAAGCTTATGGGTGAGAATCAGAGACTGAGGCAACAAAGGAAACCTTGTGGTTGGTGTCTGCTACAGGCCACCCAATCAGGGGGAGACTATTGATGAAGCCTTCTTACTCCAGCTACAGGAGGCATCGTGCTCACAGGCTCTTCTCCTGCTGGGGGACTTGAACCACCCTAACATCTGCTGGAAAAGTTGCAATACTGGACCTGATGGTCGCCAATGCAAGTGAGCTAATAGGTGATGTCAAGATTGGAGGCAGCCTGGGCTGCAGTGATCACGTGCTCGTGGAGTTCGCAGTCCTGAGGGATGTGGGACAGGTGAAAAGTCAAGCCAGGACCCTGAATTTTAGGAAAGCCAACTTCCAGCTCTTCGAGTAGTTAGTCAATAGGACCCCCTGGGAAACTGCCCTCAGGGACAAGGGAGCAGAACAGAGCTGGCAGATCTTTAAGGACGCTTTCCATAGAGCACAAGAGCTTGTGATCCCCAGGTGTAAGAAATAGGGTAAGGAAGGCAAGAGGCCAGCATGGCTGAGTCAAGACCTGCTGGTCAAACTAAAGGGCAAGACGGAAATGCACAGGCGATGGAAGCAGGGACGGGTACCCTGGGAAGAGTATAGCGACACTGCCCGGTTGTGCAGAGATGGGGTAAGGAAGGCCAAGGCACAGCTGGAGCTGAACTTGGCAAGGGATGCAAAGAATGACAAGAAGGGCTTCTACAGGTACGTCAACCAGAAAAGGGAGGTCAAAGGAAGCGTATCCCCCCTGATGAGCAAGACTGGCGAACTGGTAACAACAGACGAGGAGAAGGCTGAGGTACTCAGCAACTTTTTTGCCTCAGTCTTCACTGGCACCTCTCTTCCCACACTTCTTGAGTGGAAAGTGAACTGCAAGACAGGGACTGGGGGAGCAAAGTCCCTCTGACTGTAAGTGACGATCTGGTTTGTGACCACCTAAGGAATCGGAACATACATAAATCTATGGGACCTGATGAGATGCATCCCAAGGTCCTGAGGCAATGGGCTGACGTAGTTGCCAAGACACTCTCCATGATATTTGAGAAGTCCTGGCAGTCAGGTGACTGGAAAAAGGGAAACATCATACTCATTTTTAAAAAGGGTAGAGAGGAGGACCCCGGGAACTACTGATCTGTCGGCCTCACCTCTGGCACTGGGAAGCTCATGGAGCAAATCCTTCTAGAAGCTATGTGTGGATGGGTTTCTATTAGATGGAGATTTGTTATTGAACTAGCCAGGCCCAAAGGAATTTCAAGGCCACCTTGGAAAGCTGAAAACAGGATCTGCTGTGAGAGTAAAACAGTTCAGCAGCTACAGGGCAGCAACATGACGTAAATCAACAGACCTATCAGCAGTGAGACTCAGGCACGTGGACAGCTCGTGAACATAGATGATAGCCAATCAGTGAATGCATGATTGGAGCGTGGACGCGTGATCGGGAAATAACTGCATATATAAAGAGGCTTGTTTCTGTAATAAATCGGCTTTGCGTGATTCACATTGAATCGGAATGCTGAGTCCTTTATTCGCTCCAACAAATGGTGACCCCGACGTGATACTCTGAACGGCGTCTCACTATGATCGGGGAAAAGCCTGGAGCAGCCCAGCCGGGGGGCAGATCAGCTGGACTGAGAACCAGACGGAGGCGTACGGACACCCCGGGGATAAATTCATCGACGGATCACCGGATAAGGTGAGTGGCTGAGAGCAGGAGGAGGGAAGAGTGAAGTTATGCGGCAAAACGTATCCTCTGAAGAACAAGCCATAGTTAAGCTCCTCCTGATATTCTCTCTGAGAGAGGACTTAAATATGAAGAAAGTAACATACGTAGACTGTTAGTCCGGTGTAGAACTAACGGCTACCCAGCAGAAACCGAGAAGGCTTTTAAACTTGAACCTTGGGACGATATAGGGCAGAAATTATGGGATAAGGTCAGCAATGGATATAAAGAAGCTAAATCGTTAGCAACTACATGGAAGCTTATAATTACCACCTTAAAAGATTTTAAGGCTGAACGGTCTGCTGCTGCTGGAATTTTTGAAGTGTTGCAGCCTGATAAGAAACCTGAAAATCGCTATGAATCTTACCCGGTTCGTGTCTTCGATACCCTCCCTACTCCATCCCCTGCTGTGCCTTTGGCGCCCCAGATGGCTCAGCAGTCCGGGGCGGGGGGAGGAAAAATGCTGACTGTGTGGATTTGATGGCCTGGCACATGAGATCCATGGGAATATAAGGCTTTGGTGGACACAGGTACACAGTGTACCCTAATGACATCAGAGTACAAAGAGGAAGAATCCATTTAGATTTCTGAAGAGAAAGGGGATCCCAACTGTTGCCTGTCTTGGAGGCCAAGGTGAATCTAACAGGGAAGACATGGCAGAAGCATCCTTTTGCAACCAGCCCAGAGGCCCCTGTGTGTCCTTGGAATAGACTACCTCAGGGAAGGGTACTTTGAGGACCCAAAAGGGTAGCAGTGGGTCTTTGGTGTAGCCACTACAGATAAAGAGAACATTCAAGAGATATCTATCTTGCCTGGCCTCTCAGAAGATCCCTCTGTTCTGGAGTTGCTATGCATTCAAAACCAGCAAATGCCAAGTGCTACCATGATGACACACTGACAACAATATCACACTAGCTGAGACCCCTGGTTCCCATTCATAGGTTGATTCTTCAATTAGAGAGCCAAGGAGTGATTAGCAAGACTCGCTCGCCCTTTAAGAATAACATATGGCCAGTGCGAAAGTCTGACCAAAGGTAGAGATTAACAGCAGACTGTTGTGACCTGAATGAAGTCAGGCACCACTGAGCGCTGCTGTACTAGACATACTAGAACTGCAATATGAACTGGAGTCAAAGGCAGCCAAATGGTATGCTACAACTGACATTGCCAATCAATTTTTCTCAATTCCTTTGGCAGCTTTGTAGGCCATTCTTCTGGGTCAGCTGAGATAGGGTTAATTTCTAGAAGTAGCTGGGGGGGTGACACAGCCAGGACAGCCGACTCAAAACTAGCCAAAAGGGTATTCAATACCATATAAAGTCATGCTCAGTTATAAAGGGCGCTGGCCAGGGAGGCAGCCTTTAAACAGATAAAGCAGGAGATAGATTATGTGGTAGCCCTTGGGCCTGTCCAGACAGGACTAGCTGTCCAAAACGTGCTCTACACTGCAGTTGGGGAGCATAGTCTCACATGGAACCTCTGGCAGAAAACACCAGGAGAAAGCTGAGGTTGACCTCTAGGGTTTTGGAGACAGAGGTATCAAGGATCAGAAGCCTGCTATGCCCCAAGTGAAAAACAGATACTAGCAGCATGAGGCATTTGAGCTGGTTCAGAAGTTGTTGGTAGAGAAGCACAGCTCCTCTTGGCAGCACAACTACCTGTTCTGCACTGGATGTTCAAAGGAAAGATGCTCCAGTGCTACATGGAGTAAGCGGGTAGCGTTGATCACGCAACAAACTTGACTGGAAAAATCCAACCACCCAGGAATCCTGGAAGAGATCATGGACTGGCCAGAAGGCAGAGATTTTGGAGCATTGCCTGCAGAGGTGGTTTGTGCCCAAGAGGCACCATCATATAATGAGTTATCAGAAGATGAAAGGTGTTATGCTTTGTTTACTGCTGAATCCTGTCATGTTTTAGGAAACCATCAGAAGTGGAAAGCTGCTGTGCAGAGTCCCACACGACAAGATGCCAAAGCCGCTAAAGGAGAACATGTTGAGACCATTTGCAGAAGTGAAAGCCATCCAGCTAGCCCTAAAGATTACTGAATGAGAAAAGCAGCCAGTACTCTATTGCTGTACTGACTCATGGTCTTCTTCCACTACTACAGCCACCCCCATAGGGCATTAGCCACCATCCAGGAGCAATCCAGGAGTTGAGTGAGCAATCACACAATGCAGCTGCCAAGATAAGTTTATCTCTGCTCAGATTTTGGCTAACACAGCTCACTCTAAGGCCTGATGTATGCTGGGAGCAGCAACATTAGGTCAAAGCAAGAGCACCACCTAGACAGAACAGGTGGCCAGAAAGAGTTAAAAGGCCATTATGCAGCTATTATCACCTGCAAATTGCTGTCTCCTGCAGCCAGCATGTTTGCATATTGATTGTCTGGAAGTTTCATCAGAATCCTCTAGCTCATGGAAATGGTATAGACCAAAGTTCCAAGTTCGAAGGTATAAAAACATCAGCTTACCCAAAAGGCTTTTGAAGCAGATTCAATAGCAGCTGAACTGCTAAGGCTTTCATGCTTCCCAGTGTGATAGAGGGGATGCCCCCACTGTGATGGAGAAAGAGGGATGAGCACTCTCACTGTCAGCTAGGTAACTATCTTGCTCATAGGTGCACGAGTTAAGAGTTATAGGTTATAAATTATGAAACCTCATGACTTATATGGTGACTAAGTGAAATCACAATAGACTAGTCTGTGCAAAGGGGATTGAGCCCTTATTTGTCATGTTTGTTTTATTAATTTACAGAGTATGTTGTCCTGTAAATTTGATAGATCCAAAGGGATTGTGACATACTGTGGCAAGACATGGCTGCCCAGGTAAAAAAAAAAAAAAGATATCACCATGTAGATGCTCATATGCTCAAGAACTATGCCACTGAAAAACATCAAAACGGTAGAGAAGACTGTCAAAACTGAAGGGGCTCAGGTAGACCTGGACTGGGAGTGGAAAGGTGAGCTATTTGTAGCTCAAAAGGCACATGCAACATCAGGGCATCTAGGGAGAGATGCAACATACAGATGGGAGAGGGGTGGACCTGACCATGGAAACTACCACGCAGGTCACCCATGAATGTGAAACATATGGCACAATCAAGCAAGCCACACAAGTAAAGTCTCCCTGGAATAGAGGGCAGTGGCTGAGTTTTCAATATGTTGAGGCCTGACAAATTGACTAGATTGGACCACTGCCACAAACACACCAAGGCAAGTGCTGCATATTCACCATGGCAGAAGTAACTACCAGGTAGCTAGAAACATACCTTGTAAACCATGCCACTGCCCAAAACATCCTCTTCTGCCTTGAAAGGCAAATTTTGTAGTGATACAGTGTGAAGGGGTTTCTGTTAGATGGAGATTTGTAGTTGAACCAGCTAGGCTCAAAGGAATTTCAAGGCCAACTTAGAAAGCTGAAAACAGGACCTGCCCTGGGAGAGAGGCACTTCTACAATAACAAGGCCTCAACGTGACGTAAATCAACGGACCTATCAGCAGTGAGAGTCCAGCGCATGGACAGCTCGTGAGCATAGATGATATCCAATTTGTGAAAGCATGATTGGAGCGTGGACGCGTGATCAGAGAATAGTTCCATATATAAGGACGCTTGTTTGTGTAATAAATGGCTCTAGCGTGATTCACATTGAATCAAAGTGCAGAGTCCTTTATTCACTCCAACAAATGGTGACCCCGACATGATACTCTGAATGGTGTATCACTGCGATCGAGGAAAAGCCTGGAGCGGCCCAGCCGGAGGCGGATCAACTGGACTGAGAACCGGGTGGAGGCGTACGGACGTTCCGCAGACAAATTTGTCGAAGAAATCACCGGAAAAGGTGAGCGGCTGGGGCAGGAACAGGGAAGAGTGAAGCTCCTCCTGATATTCTCTCTGAGAGAGGACTTAAATATGAAGAAAGTAACATACGTAGACTGTTAGTCCGGTGTAGAACTAACGGCTACCCAGCAGAAACCGAGAAGGCTTTTAAACTTGAACCTTGGGACGATATAGGGCAGAAATTATGGGATAAGGTCAGCAATGGAGATAAAGAAGCTAAATTGTTAGCAACTACATGGAAGCTTATAATTACCACCTTAAAAGATTTTAAGGCTGAACCGTCTGCTGCTGCTGGAGTTTTTGCAGCTTTGCAGCATGATAAGAATCCTGAAAGTCGCTGTGAAGTTTACCCGGTTCATGTCTTTGATACCCTCCCTACTCCATCCCCTGCTGTGCCTTCGGCATCCCTGATAGTTCAGCAGTCTGGGGCGGGGGGAGGAAAAATGCCAAGCGAGTGTCCTCCTACACTATTACCCAACCCTGATGAGAACAGCAAGTCCAGAGGATTGGAGTCAGACAACTTGCCCAAAGAACCTGTGAAAGCTGAGAATGCTAAGGTCATAAAGAAGTGTACTATCAGTCCTTTTACCAATTTGTATTTGCCTTTACCGCCTTTTAACCCTCCAACTTCCACGAGAGAGCAGAAGGAGTCGCCGGATAAGAACTGGGCAAAAGAACTCTGTGACAGATCAGATCAGCTAATAGCGAGTGAATCCAGCAGTCGGCAATGCGGTCACGCTGATCATGACGGGAAAGGGGGTGCTCCTGGGGACTCAGGTTATACAAATAATTATGATGCTAGAAAGTATTAGCGAGAATGTGTACCGTTCCGAACCCCCCTGTTATTAATGATTCTCCAGCACCGCTCAAGTCGGTGTTATCTGAGGACTTGGATGAGGATGAGGGTCTGCAGCATTTTCTTGAAAAGTTAAAAGGAAAAGGAGTATGCGTATGCATTGCCCTGAGATCAGATAAAAACCATGAAAGACTCAAGCAAAATTAGACCTGTGCAATGTAACAGCTATACATCATTTAGGACAGAACGACGGGGACTCGTTGAAAGGGGCAGATATCCCCCAACTCTTGGAACAGACACTAATTGGCACATCACAATTACAGGCGTGATTAGTTTCTGAAATCCTGAGGCAGTCAGCAGACCGTGCATATCAAGCTATGAGAGAGGTGCCTGAAACCAACAAAGCAGCCAAATCATTTACAACTATTAATCAGGGTCCCAATGAGAATTACGTGCAATTTATTGACCATCTTCAAGAGGCCATCAATAAGCAGGTTGAAAACTTAGAAGCTAAGGAAGCACCGATGTTGAAATTAGCAGTAGAGAATGCTAATGTTTGCTATCAACGTGTTATCTGCGAGTTTTACAGGACACATTATGTGCTTCTGTGTATTGCCTCTCTGAAAATCAAGCAGCTTGTCAGGAATGTGAGTTAATTGTTTTACTGGTTGTTGTTTGCAGTTCTTTATGATATTGTTCATGTGGGTGCACTGTGGGCCTTCTCCCCACTTTTCCCACTCACGCTGCAAGCAGCCCTGTGCTTCCCCCCCTCCCTCCCTCTTCTCAAGGTTTTTACTTACGAGATGGGGTCAGGAGTGACGGTTTGCAGTCGAGTTCCTAAGAAATCAGTATTGGGAGGTGTTTTAGAACATAGGAAAGCACTTGGAAATAGGAGGAAGGAGGATCTTGTGAAATATTGTAATTAATGGTGGCTGCTGTATAAGTTAAATGATTGGGAAAAGTGTCCGGAGGATAGAACCTTGAAGTATAACACCTTGTTGCAATTAATGTTGTTTTTAATGCCAGAAGAGCAGGACAAAATAAATCCCTACAAGAGATCATTACATCATTTCAGACAGTTTTACAGGCGGAACGGTTTGAACTTCAACAAGCTGAGAGAGTCAACTGATAACACACAGGTCAGAAAACTTGCTGAAGTCTGCAAGATGCTTTCCTCATTTACCTGTTTTCTTTGTAGGTATCTGTTTTAAGAATGCTACAGTTTAATAAGTCTTTGCCTGTTATATGGTACAGTAAGTTCACAGAGTGCTAAATCATGAGAATCCGTTGACTCAAAATGTGCGTTTTGTGATAATACAGAAGATCATGAGTAATTTAGTTCTTCACTGCGTGAACGTGATGATAAGATTTTGTGTCTAACAGCTGTTACTTTTCTTTCTAGCATGCTAGCTTTGTTCCAGCATCCAGACTTGCGCAACTCTGTGATAGGCTGTGTCTCATCTCGATGTGCTGGGTTTGGCTCTTTTGTATGCACACCAGGTAAAGAATCCTGGTTTGGGGATAACAGTTGTAGCGCGCCAGATGAGACACTAATAAAAGCCTTGCCCGGCCCAGCTCGCTGTGGGGGGGGCGGGTGCCGGTTGGGCTCCAGCCACACTGACCTGTTTTGTCAGGGAGACCCAGCGGTGCCTCCACCTGGCTGAGCAGTGAGCGGCCCAAAGGTGCAAAGCTAAAATTGAGATATTGTCTTGAATAAGTGTAACTGCGATCCACTTGCATATTTGAACTTGGTGTTTGGTTTTCATATCTGAGCTCAGTATTTTAGTTAGCGTATATATATATTTGGTACCAAAAGAATTTTGTTTGGGGAGATAATTACAAAATGGGAACCGGTTCCACTGCTAAAATTCCACCTTGCTCCCCCTTAGGATGGATCCTTACACCTTAGAGTAATTGCTCATATTGTTATCTAATAATTTTGAGACCAGAGAAGAATTGAAGCTGTTAAACTCCGATTCCCATCGAAAAAAACCAAACCAAACAAAAAAAAAAAAAAACCAAAAAAAAAAACCAAAACCAAAACAAACAAACAAACACCTAAATGCTATGATGGATGTGAACTTGGTATTGTATGAGGTTGTATTTAAAAGCTGCTAGAATATGAACTGATTTGCATCTAGGAAAATGGAATAATGGATTGATGCTTAAGATACCGGCTTTTGACATCTGTAAATTGTAGAAGGCAAATGGGGCTGAGGAATGTAACGACTGTAGAGCTAATTGGAATTGCGCATAAACTGTATGGTGGTTGGAATGAAATGGGCAAACAAAACAGCAAAATATCCCAGGCCTGTGCTTGAACATAAATTTCAGGCCTGTGTCGAGCTGCAAGATAAACGCAGCTTGTTGTAACCGAGGAGTTTGCCAGAGCCTCCCACTTTGCACCAGCGATTACGCCACCTGCGTGGCCTTGGTACAGCTGAACTGCAGCAAGAAGAGAAAGAAAAATGGAAAACAGAAAGTTTTAAATGCTTTACTAATGCTACTAATAAATAGAGAAAATAATACCAAATATACAAAACCAATCTTGAATTTCCCGGGGCAGCATTCCCTGCGGCGGAGTTGGCGTCACTCCAGCAGCTGCAGGGCAGGCAACCAGAAGTCCTGGGCTGGACTCTGCAGTAAACTGGAACTGTATTCAGGGATGCAGGGTCTGGAACCAGGCCTCGGATTGCAGGCATGACAGGCAGGGTCCTCTTCAGATGCCGGCCATAGTCGAAGAGAGTGAGACCCTCGTGATCTCCCGCTTTTATAGGGTGTATGATGTGTATGGGATGGAATACTCTGTTGTTCAGTTTTAGTCACTCTGTTGTTCACTTTAGTCACTTGTTCTGGCCGCTCCTCCTTGCAAATACGCCCCTCTCACTTACGGGACATGCAAAATTTTATCAGTAACCTTGGTTGCTATAGCAATAAATCTAAACCAGGAACTCTTCTGCATACCATTGCTCATCTTATCAGCTCCAGAGCGAACAGCGTCTCAAAAAACATGCAGCTAAATTCAGAAAAGTGCAGTTACTTAGAAGAACTTAGCTGAAAGGAAAATTCACTAAAAGAGAACTGGTCTTGTTTTTAACAAAACCACGACACACATAGAGGACAGAGAGGTGATTTGAGACAGACAGCATGGCTTCACTAAGGGCAAGTCCTGCTTGACCAACCTAGTGACCTTCTATGCTCACATAACTACATCAGTGGACAAAGGAAGGGCTACAGATGTCATCTATTTTGATTTCTGTAAAGCCTTTGACACGGTTCCCCACAACATCCTTCTCTCTAAATTGGAGAGGTATGTATTTGATGGGTGGACTGTTTGGTGGATGAAGAACTGGCTGGATGGTCGCACCCAGAGTGTAGTGGTCAATGGCACAATGTCTGGATGGACACCGGTGACAAGTGGCATCCCTTGGGGGTCCATACTGGGACCAGTACTGTTTAATGTCTTCATCAGTGACATAGACAGTGGGATCGAGTGCACCCTCAGCAAGTTTGAAGATGACACCAAGCTGAGTGGTGCAGTTGACACACCTGAGGGACAGGATGCCATCCAAAGAGACCTGGACAGACTCCAGAAGTGGACCCATGCAAACCTCCTGAGGATCAACAAGGGCAAGTGCAAGGTACTGCACCTGTGTTGGGGCAACCTCCAGCATCAATATAGGCTAGGGGATGAAGGGATTGAAAGTAGCCCTGTGGAGAAGGACTTGTGGGTACTGCTGGATGAAAACTTGGACATGAGCCAGCAACATGCACTCACAGCCCAGAAGGCCAATTGTATCTTGGGCTGCATCAAAAGGAGCATGGCCAGCAGGTCGAGGGAGGTGATTCTGCCCCTTCACTCTGCTCTGGTTTGAATAATTGGTGTGAATAATTCCATTTCTTCTGTAGTCAGTCCTGACACTGTATCCACAGCAGTGCCACCCCCTAGACCGGGGCGGAGGGCCCACACAATCAGCCTGACAGGTATTCAAAGCCCACTGGCCATGTTTTATCTTTCCCCATGGCCTACATAATGCCCTTAAATGTAACTGTGTACAAGTAGCACAATGATGTGAGCATGTTTTACAAGTATATAATAGCAAAGGGGTTTGAATGTGAGCAATGTCCCATGCGTGTGCAGTATAAGCTGATCCATGTCCACAAGCTATATGCATATTTAGAGCTTGAGCTTGGAGCTCAGCAGAGGTCATATTATCTGATTGCCTGTTGTTTTGTGATTCAAGTGTATCAACCTTATTGTGTTATTCTATTAACCCTTCACAAGGGGAATCCTCCTCCACAGAAGATGTGGGGATAAGTTCTCCAATGCCCTAAAAATCCCAAAAAGGCATGTAATTGTTTTACTGCAGCTGGTACAGAAAACTGCTGGACTGTGTGCTGTATCTTATCTGGTGTTTCTCTAAGCTGTCCATGCCAAACTATTCCTAAAAATAGTACAATAGCACTAGGACCCTGTGTTTTAGTCATATTAATTGTCCAGCCTCGGTCCTGCAAATGCACTTTCAGAAATCCAGCAGCCGCCTCAGCTTCTTGTTTTGTCAGTATTGAAATTTGTGTCCCTGCATCTACTAAAAAAATTCACCAATTGCCCTCGAGGGCCAACTGGAATTAAAATGTATGGGCCATCATCATTTATCTGCTGATAAGCTTCTACCTTCCGGACAGGCAGGCCCATTTGCTGTCCGGACTTTACTCAGTTTTTTGGATTCATGCCCTGTGATCCTTCCCTTGGAGGGAGGAAAGGGTTAACACTCCTTCTTGGAGCAGGCACTGGAGAAGTTGGAATGTGTTCCTTCTTCTCATAACTATCTCGCTTCAGGAATGCTTCAATGAGATCTGATATAACACTGGGAGGCTTTTCCTGAATTTTGGCTTCGGGAATGCCTAGTGCCAGTGCCTTTCTCCACAGCTTATTTCTCAGTTCCCAAGACTCTGCTTGAAACTCTTTAAATGCCTTTTCTCTTAAATCAGTTTCTGTCTAAATCATAGACCTAGCTTCATACTCAGGAGGATACGAGAGAGACAAGGAATCATCTTCCCCAAAATCATCATCGTCAGGGTCACCCCATAAATTTCCATCCCATTCATCAGGGGGCGCAATAAGTTTCCTAATCCGTAGAAGATTAGGGGGATGAGGAGCCTACATAAGTATCATTCCAATTTTTTCCTCTAATTTTTTTCTTCCTTTCCCTTTCTTCTTGTATCTGTTTCTGCAGTTGCTCAATTCTCAAGGACAATAACAATCCAGCAGCCTTTTTACTTTCTGTTACTTCCCTCAGATCATGTTTTTCTCTATTCAAGGTCTCACGCTCCTCACAAGTGATTTCTAGGCAAGTACCTAGCATTTTACAGATGATTCCTTTTCCCTTTCCATCCTTCAGAGGGTCCCTAGCAGCTGTTAGTTGTTCCTCCACAGCTTTCCAATCATGCCAATTACCACGAACCCATTCCTCTGAAAATCTAGGACTTGGACTTACTCCATGCCTCTGTAAATAATTAGCAATAATGCCCTGCCATCCCACTTCTGACACCAAATTGTCGCGGGGGAGTGATTTTAGGGTTCTGCTTGCTGCAGAACAATGCAGGTGGTCAGAAAGCATTTATCTCATGCCAATTGATTAATGATGGGTACGTCTTTTACAACTTAATCACAGTATGCATGAACTTGGCAGTTTCTCTTCAATGCATACTATGGTGTCTCTTTTCATTCCCCAAACTACAAATCCCAGTCACTAGGCCTGCAGTTTGAGCCATTTACACCTCTTATTGTTCTTCTAACATTCTGTAAATGTCTTTTTTTTTTCAATCCAATTGTTCCAATTAACCCAAGGATCTATTATCACAGGTCCCATTTGGGTGCCTACATATAGTTCTAGAAGGTTGGTTGCAAATTTAACACTATAGGCACATCAGCAAAGGATCAGTCCCTCCATCACATATGGATTATGTACATGCAATCTCGGGAATACTCACAACTCAACCAGATCCTGTGAGTATGCCAGATGTTAAGTGATGTTAAGAGTGGCTGCCTCCTACCAGAAGCTCCGGCCCAGGATTCCCTCCCACCCAGCTGCTGGAGCCCAGCCCCGTGCATCCAGGGACCCGGGTTCTCTACCCAGGCTGGGGGATGCAGCTGCTGCTTTCCTGCTTGCAAGTTCAACCACTAGTGAAGCTGAGCACATATCCCAGAGACACACACATAGGACACACGTGGCCATTTACACAGACTTCCACATACAACAAGCTCCAGTGGCAAACTTTCAGGCAAGGCCCTTAACTGCATGCAAAACAGACTTTCAGGAAACAAAATTCTCAGAAAATAAAAAATGTAATGGAGTAGAATAGCAGAAGGGCTGGCTCAAGCTGGGTACCAGCACAGAGGTCCGCCTGTACCCATTCACAAAGCAAACTGTCAGGCGTCTGCCCTCCCTGATAACCATTTGCTCCAGGGACTGTGTTTTGAAGCTCCGGAGGCAAACTTTCAGGTGAGGCTTATGTCCACCACAATGCAAATGTTTGGGATTCTTCTTGCCCTGATAACCGTTCGCTCTGGAGCCTGTACTTAGAGCTCTGAAGGCAAACTTTCAGAGGAGACCCGTAACTGCATGCAAAACAGACTTTCAGCAGACAAGATTCTCAGAAAATAAAAAATGTAATGGAGTAGAAAAGCAGAAGGGCTGGCTCAAGCTGGGTACCTGTGCAGAGGTCTGCCCACGCATAGAAAACTACAAACTTTTATATCTCTACAAACCATTCACACCAAGATCCAGTCCAACAGCAAAATTTCACCACCAGGTCCTTTGCTCCCCATTGGACCCTTTTTACCTGACTCCACGCGGGCCTCTGTTTTGTTCAGTTGTTGACATTGGTTTTGGTCCATATCCTTGCAGGTACTGTTTTGTCTGGATAAATCCTTTCTTCTCAGCAAAGTGCAAAATAGGCCCCGCTTTGCAGATATCTGTAATGTCTCCACATTAGCCTTGGATCATTGTTTTCCCAGTCAGTTCCATTTTTCCCAGCAAAATGCAAGCTGGACTTTTGCAGGCGTTTAGTGTAGTCTGCAGTTGCTTTTGGTAAATACAAGCTTAAAATTTTAGCAAATCTAGTCTACCAAGTAACATGAATCAAAGAGTATATTAAAAATCATACAACCTTATATCTCTAAATAATCCATTACATTTGGTGTGCATCTACTTAAGCTTAAATGATCAACCCATTACAGTTCTGCTCTGTTTGATGGAGTTCCATTTGGGAGTTTCTTTTAGTTCTACCTTTTGCCATCCTGCTGTATTGCAGTGGGCTTATGGGCCTTTCTGCCTTTTCCCCCGGGATCAGCTGTTCGGGACCAGGGTGCTCTCTTCCCAGGACTGGCTGCTTGGTGGGAACGGAGTTAAGAATTGCATTGAGTATCTTTTACTTTATATTCTATTCTCCATTTAATATATATTAGTAGCAGTAGTGGTATATTAGTGTTATTTTGTTATTTTATTAAACTATGTTTGTCTCAACCCCTTCCTTTTCGATTGTCTCTCCTATTTGGGGGGGGGGGGGGGAGGGGGGGGGGAAGGAAGGAGGGAGTGGCTATCGTAGTTGTGATTACTAGCTTGGATTAAACCGTGACACTCAGATATGAATAGAGCTGGTTTAGCTGTTTGGCTTAAAATTTACTGGGTGGACAAGCTTTAAGGGATTGCTGATCTGTCAGGTTGCTAGCAGCAAAGTGTTACAGAGTGATGGTTTGTCTAGCAAACGTAGTTAGGGGTTTTGTGTTGTAACAGTACATCGTGAGAGTTCTTCATAAAGTCATTCTCTGTATCATTCCAGCTCACTGCAGCACTGCAAAAGGGCCTGTGCGCTCCCCTCACTCAGCATTTGTCTATGATGCCTATTTACATACTTTCTGTAAGTTACTGGGGAAGGTAAAGGTGACCAAAACATGGTTCATGTTCCAGAGGTTTAAATCCAGCATCTCCCTTGGGGAACACAGTGTTTGGTCCTCAGTCTGAGGCTTGGCTGCTGTGCAGGCTGGGCTAGGGAAGCAGTGTTTGAGCTTCATGTAGTCAGGGTGTGGGGTGAAGGGGTCCCCAGGCAGGCTAACATGGATCAGGAGAGAGGATGCAGTTTACTGGTGGTGCAGAAAGCAGGGATGCTCAGCTAATATGCTGTGTTGGTGGCAGGTTGAGGATGAAGCTGGTTTTATATGCTGGTACAAGTCCATTCCCAAAGCAAACTAATTACCATTTTTTAAAAGAACAGTAATTTGGTATAGGGGAGTATAATACTAAACAACTTAAATTGACCCACCAGAAATCTGCTAATGAAAGACAAGCTCTAAAACTTTTGTATTATAAGTTAACTGGAAGATGTACTTCAGAACACAAATACCCACTGTCACCTGACACTACCCGATGCTATGGGGAGAGGCAGGTTCTTTTAAGGATCCTTGGTAAAACAAGAACTGGGCACAGGGTTATAGTTATAATTGGAGCTTTATTATTATATACAATTTTAGTAATCAGCGTAGCTTATCGTTAGACAGAATTTTTAGCGGCTCAAATAGCTTTCCTGTTACCTAAAATTTCAGTTACCTAGACTTTTCTGTCACCTGGACCCTCTGTAGATTGGGTCAAATTCTTAATAATCATCACAGAATCACAGAATGGTTGGGGTTAGAAGGGACCTCTGGAGATCATCTAGTCCAACCCACCTGCTAAAGCAGGTTCACCTAGAGCAGATCACACAGGAAGGTGTCCAGGTGGGATTTGAATGTCTGCAGAGAAGGAGACTCCACAACCTCTCTGGGCAGCCTGTTCCAGTGCTCTGGCACCATCAAGGTAAAGAAGTTTTTCCTCATATTCAGATGGAACCTCCTGTGCTTCAGTCTGTGCCTGTCGTTCCTCATCCTATCGTTGGGCACCACGGAAAAGAGTCTGGTCCCATCCTCTTGACACCCATCCTTGAGATATTTATAAGCATAAATAAGATCCCCTCTCAGCCTTCTCTTCTCCAGGCTGAACAGCCCCAGCTCTCTCAGTCTTCCCTTTTAAGAAAGCCGCTCCAGACCCCAGCATCTTTGTAGCCCACCGCTGGACTCTCTTGAGTAATTCCTTGTCCTCCTTAAACTGGGGAGGCCAGAACTGGACACAGTACTCCAGATGGGGCCTCACCAGGGCAGAGCAGAGGGGGAGGATCACCTCCCTCGACCTGCTGCCCACACTCTTCCTAATGCACCCCAGGATACCGTTGGCCTTCTTGGCCACAAGGAAACTTTGCTGGCTCATGGTCAGCCTGTTGTCCACCGGGACTCCCAGGTCTTTCTCTGCAATGCTGCTCTCCAGCAGGTCCAGCCCTAACCTGTACTGGTGCCTGGGGTTATTCCTCCCCAGGTGCAGGACCCTACACTCCCCTTTGTTGAATTTTATCAGGTTCTTCTCTGATCAGTCCTCCAGCTTGCCCAGGTCTCTCTGAATGGCAGCACAGCCATGGAAGTACCCATCTAAAACATCAGCCATTTCTGCTGATGGAAAACCAAAGTTAACTAAGGAAATAAAAGGTTTGAATTACTGGCCGTCACCCTAGCTTTTGAAGCTGGAGCTGACTGGGTTTACATTGACTCCTATGTTGTGTGGGCTGGAGCCACCCAGTGGTTTGGAAACTGGCGATGACATGACTGGCAAGTAGGGAAAGGAGAAGTTTGGGGATACCCGTATTGAGAAAAATTATATCAATCGGCCTTATCTGTTCCCTTCAAGTAGGGCATGTACCTGCTCACAAAAAAGCTAACACTAAGGAAGCCAAACTCAATGCCAAGGACATCCAGCTACCTCAAATAAATATTGCTATAGACTCTGGTTCCACTAAATGGAATAGATTAGCCCACTGGCTGCATGCTTCATTAGGACGTACTGGTACAGATTATTTACTTAAACAAGCACACATTATGGGATGGCCACTTCTATGAAAATTCCCTTCCATATTATATCAATCAGTCTTTATGGGGGGAGTTGTAGCTGGGCTTGTCCCAGTGGGGCAGTGCTCTAGAGTTGATGAAGACTGGGAGGCCTCCCACCCCCCTAGGGTGAAATCAGTGTGCTCAGCTCGCTCTCTGAAATGCCTGCACACCAATGTGCACAGCATGGGGAATAAGCAGGAGGAGTTAGAAACCTGTGTTAGGGCAGGAGATTATGACCTGGTGGCAATTACAGAGACATGGTGGGACAGCACACATGACTGGAATGTGGTCGTGGATGGCTGTGCCCTTTTCAGGAAAGACAGGCCAGCCAGGCGTGGTGGTGGAGTTGCTCTTCGTGTGAGAGAGCAACTACAATGTACTGAGTATTGTCCAGGCCTGGAGGAGGAGCAAGTTGACAGTCTATGGGTGAGAATGAAGGGGCAGGCTGGCAGGGGTGATACTGTTGTGGGTGTCTATGACAGGCCACCAGATCAGGGTGAGGAAGTTGATGAGGCCTCTACAGGCAGCTGAGAGCGGCCTCACAATCACAGGCCCTGGTTGTGGTGGGGGATTTTAACTACCCTGATGTCTGCTGGAAGGACCATTCAGCCAGCCAGCCAGCCACAGTCCAGGAGGTTCCTCCAGTGCCTTGACGAGAACTTTCTCATGCAAAGGGTGGAGGAGCTGACTAGGAGAGGAGCCCTGTTGGACCTCATCCTCACTAACAAGGAGGGGCTGGTTAAAGCGGTAAAGGTTGAGGGCTGCCTGGGTTGCAGTGACCATGAGATGGTGGAGTTCAGGATCTCCTGTGGCAGGAACAGAATAGCAAGCAGAACTGCAAACCTGGACTTCAGCAGGGCCAACTTTGGCCTTTTCAAACAATTGCTAGGGGAAATCCCATGGGCAAGGCTGCTTGAAGGCAAAGGGGCCCACGATAGTTGGTTAGTGTTCAGGGACTGCTTCTGCCAGGCACAAGATCAGAGCATCCCGACACGTAGGATGTCAAGGAAGGGAGCCAGGAGACCTGCGTGGTTAAACAGGGAGCTGCTGGGTAAGCTCAAGTGGAAGAGGAGAGTTTACGGATCATGGAAGGAGGGGCTGGCCACTTGGGGAGAATATAAGGCTGTTGTCAGAGGGTGTAGGGAGGCAACTAGGAAAGCTAAGGCCTCCTTAGAATTAAACCTGGCGAGAGGGGTCAAGGACAACAGGAAGAGCTTTTTGCAATGCCGCTGAGGCCCCAGAGGAAGTCGGGACAATGGAGGAGTTTGCCTGGGTTGATGAGGACTGGGTTAGGGAGCAGTTGGGCAATCTGGACATCCATAAATCCGTGGATCTGGATGGGATGCACCCGCGGGTGCTGAGGGAGCTGGCTGAGGTCATTGCTGGACCGCTCTCCATCATCTTTGCCAAGTCTTGGGAAATGGGAGAGGTGCCTGAGGACTGGAGGAAAGCAAATGTCACTGCAGTCTTCAAAAAGGGCAAGAAGGAGGACCCGGGTAACTCTAGACCGGTCAGCCTCACCTCCGTCCCTGGGAAACTGATGGAACGACTTCTCCTTGGTGCCATCTCAAGGCATATCAAGGATAAGAGGGTCATTAGGGGCAGTCAACATGGCTTCATCAAGGGGAAGTTGTGCTTGACCAACCTCATTGAATTTAATGAGGACATAACAAGATGGATGGATGATGGCAGAGCGGTGGACATGGTCTACCTTGACCTGAGTAAGGCATTTGACACAGTGTCCCACAGCATCCTCACAGCTAAACTGAGGGAGTGCGGTCTGGATGATCGGGTAGTGAGGTGGGCTGCGAACTGGCTGAAGGGAAGAAGCCAGAGAGTCGTGGTCAGTGGGGCAGAGTCTAGTTGGAGGCCTGTACCTAGTGCAGTGCCTCAGGGGTCAGTACTGAGGCCTGTATTATTCAATATATTCATCAACGATTTGGACGAGGGAATAGAGTGACTGTCAGCAAGTTTGCTGATGACACCAAGCTGGGAGGAGTGGCTGACACTGGAAGCTGTGCTGCCATCCAGAGACCTGGACAGGCTGGAGAGCTGGGCGGGGAGAAATTTAATGAAATAGAACAACGGCCAGTGTAGAGTCTTGAATCTGGGCAGGAACAACCCCAGGTTCCAGTATAGGTTGGGGAATGACCTATTAGAGAGCAGCGTAGGGGAACGGGACCTGGGGGTCCTGGGGACAGCAGGGTGACCATGAGCCAGCACTGGGCCCTTGTGGCCAGGAAGGCCAATGGTACCTGGGGTGGGTTAGAAGGGGGTGGTCAGTAGGTCAGAGAGGTTCTCCTGCCCCTCTGCTCTGCCCTGGGGAGACCACACCTGGAATCTTGTGTCCAGTTGTGGCCCCTCAGCTCCAGCAGGACAGGGAACTGTTGAGAGAGTCCAGCACAGCCACCAAGATGCTGCAGGGAGTGGAGCATCTCCCGTGTGAGGAAAGGCTGAGGGAGCTGGGGCTCTGGAGCTGGACAAGAGGAGACTGAGGGGGGACTCATTCATGTTTACAAATATATAAAGGCTGAGTGTCAGGAGGATGGAGCCAGGCTCTTCTCGGTGACAACCAATGATAGGACAAGGGGCAATGGGTTTAAACTGGAACACAAGAGGTTCCACTTAAATTTGAGAAGAAACTTCTTCTCAGTGAGGGTAACAACGCTGGAACAGGCTGCCCAGGGGGGTTATGGAGTCTCCTACTCTGGAGACATTCAAAACCCACCTGGACACATTCCTGTGTAGTCTCATCTAAGTGTACCTGCTCTGGCAGGGGAACTGTATTAGACAATCTTTTAAGGTCCCTTCGAATCCCTAACATTCTGTGATTTTGTGATTCTGTGTGAAAGTGTATTAACTTTGTTAATACATATATACTAGTTCACATTATACATTGTAATGTAATGCAGTAGTGGAATTTTCCTGGAGACTTTGGTATTGTTCATGATTAAGTAAAACAAACTAAAGGACAGCCTGGCCCTGGAAATAAGGACTTTGCTTCTTGGAAGCTTGGAGCTTGGCCTAGAAGCTTGTATCCTTTGGCCTGGAGGAGACTAGAGTGCGCTTAGGAAATCATAACCTTAAAATCGTGATGACATCTGTTGTACTGTGCTTATCCTTATTTGCATCTTTTTTTTCCTTATCCTAAGAATGGAACAATATCATTTCATTCATGGATGTGTTGGTGTCATGGGGCTCCCAACATTTAAACGCTACGCTTTCATTAAAACCAAAGCTTTCACTCACTGAATGTTGTGCCTCATCCCTGAGGGACCTGCACATGCTTTTTGCTTGTAATACCAGGTAACAGAAATGAGGAGAATAGGCTATCCAGTTTCCCATCCTTATTCAATGGGATTTTCCCTGCAGGGCTTCAACTATTTTAGCACATTGCACTGGACCCTGGCATCTCTTTAAAGCTATTGCTTTGTGCTTTAGTTTTCTTGTGCCTCACATTTGAGCTGAACTGCAGCAAGAAGAGAAAGAAAAGAAAAATGGAAAAACCTGGTTGCCCGCTGCTAAGCGTAGAAAGGGGGGCTTTACTCCCCCCACTCTGTCTTTTTTTCCTGGAGTATTGCCATCCATCCTTGTTGTGGCACTGCGTTGCTTCTCGGCTTTGAATCAGGGGTTGTTGGTGCTGTTTCTTTTTGCTTCTGTCTTGTCTCCTAGGTTTTGACACATCTGGGGAGAGAGCTCATCAATTCACCTCCTTGCTGAGGTTGTTCTTTTCACACTGGTCAGCTTTGTGGGGTCAGAGTGCTCAGTGCTTCTCTGGGTCAGACTGGTAGTGATGTGGGTGTGGAGTGGAGCCAGGTTGGTTTGATGTGGAGTTCAAACTGATGTGTTTTCATGCTGGGCTGGAGATCCTGCCATCCCAGATGGGGGCGAGAGGGAGGTTTTATTCCCCCTCCCCCAAGCAATGTTACTGCTAGAGAACAGTAATACTGCATCAAGGAGTCTGAGGGTGAAATTTAAAGGCATCACCAGTGGATCCATAGTTCTAATGAAGCTGGGAAATTAAACCAAAACTGGTTGTAAGAGACTTCTTAGTGAATTCACCGTGCTAGTTTTTGAGGTCATGGGAGAGAACGAAGGGCTGTTTTTTGGGACCAAAGGAACTCCAAATTTGGAACAAAGTTTTACCACATGAATTCTTGTAGTTGCCAGAAAGCAGTGCACCTCTCTTGGATCAAGATTTGTTAAGTAAATTGTAAGTTCAAATAACGTTTGAAGCTGCTTGGATGGTGCAGATCTGCCTGCTCCAAGTGAGAAATCTCCAAGGAAATTTCAAATGCTGTATTTCCACTGGTATTAACAGCCAATGTCTCGATAAAGCAAACACTACACTGATAGATCTGAAACAGGACTTCGATCCGGTAAGGGAAAACAATATCCAAAAAATATGACAACCAAAATGGACGTGGAGATTTTGAGGAATAAATTTATGACAGCCTTACAGGCTGACTGCATTCGATTGGACTTGCAGATTTGTCTGTTTATAGCTACAACATAGAAACAACCTGTGGCTATTGTGGGACAGTATGATGAGATTGCTAACGGACTGATATACTGATTGTCACTCTGATCAAGAAATGCAGGGAATGAATTTAAGTCTCAATCGGCCACGATCCTTTTGTCATACGTGTACCATTTGTGAAATTTAATTTTCATTTTTTATTTGCAATCTACATCCTTGTAAATTGCACTAGCTGGTTTTCTTACCAGCACAGCTTTTGGCATGCCTAAATGTAAATTGCTGCAGAACCTGCAAGTCTTTAACATCAGGTCACAGACCATACGTGTATCTGGTCTGATCCTACATACTTGCACAGTTTTTGTTGATGGTTCTGGGCAGTCTCATAAAGCTGTAGTGGTCTGGCGTGAAGATAACAGTTGGCATCATTCTGTACAAATTATTGAAGGTTAAACCCGATTAGCAGAACTTCGCGCAGCTTTACATTACTTAGAGCTTGTTAAGGAGGAACCTCTAAATTTGATTTGTGATTCTGAGTACGTAGTCAAGGTCCAATGCATGTATCTGATTCCGAACTGTTTTTTGGTTTTTTTAAAAAACAAAAAGGGGGAAGTGACTGCACTACTCCACATGACAGACTGAGCAAAGCATTATATGTTTTGAACTTTTTACGCCTCCCCCAAGGGTTCGATATTCCACCTATGATTCGTCATGGAACAAGTTTAAAAGGCCATCTGACAGACCTTAGGGAAAATCAGTGTCAGGTCAAAGTGCGCAATAGTGTTACTGGTGAATGGGAAGGTCCTTTCCAGTTAATAACTTGGGGACTTAGACGAGGGAATAGAGTGTACTATCAGCAAGTTTGCTGATGACACCAAGCTGGGAGGAGTGGCTGACACGCCAGAAGGCTGTGCTGCCATCCAGGGAGACCTAGACAGGCTGGAGAGTTGGGCGGGGAATAACCTAATGAAATTTAACAAGGAAAAGTGTAGAGTCCTGCATCTGGGCAGGAACAACCCCAGGTTCCAGTATCGGTTGGGAAATTACATATTAGAGAGCAGTGTAGGGGAAAGGGACCTGGGGGTCCTGGTGGACAACAGGATGACCATGAGCCAGCACTGTGCCCTTGTGGCCAGGAAGGCCAATGGCATCCTGGGGTGTATTAGAAGGGGGGTGGTTAGTAGATCAAGAGAGGTCCTCCTTCCCCTCTACTCTGCCCTGGTGAGACCCCATCTGGAATATTGTGTCCAGTTCTGGGCCCCTCAGTTCAAGAAGGACAAGGAACTGCTGGAGAGGGTCCAGTGTAGGGCAACCAAGATGATTAAGGGAGTGGAGCACCTCCCTTATGGGGAAAGGCTGAGGGAGCTGGGTCTCTTTAGTTTGGAGAAGAGGAGACTGAGGGGTGACCTTATTCTTATTAATGTTTATAAATATATAAAGGATGAGTGCCATGAGGATGGAGCCAGGCTCTTCTCGTTGGCAAACAATGATAGGACAAGGGGCAATGGGATCAAGCTGGAACACAAGAGGTTCCACTTAAATTTGAGAAAAAACTTCTTCTCAGTAAGGGTGACAGAGCACTGGAACAGGCTGCCCAGGGGGGTTGTGGAGTCTCCTTCTCTGGAGACATTCAAGACCCACCTGGACATGTTCCTGTGCAACCTCACCTAGGCGTTCCTGCTCCAGCAGGGGGATTGGACTAGATGATCTTTTGAGGTCCCTTCCAATCCAGAACATACTGTGATACTGTGATACTGTGAAAGGGTTATGCTTGTGTCATTACAGGCCGAGGATCAAAGTGAATTCCCGCGAAATGGATCAAGCCATGGCTGAATAAAGACAACAAAGATTCAATGGATGTAGATGGACGTGAGGGAGATAAGTTGTGAGGGTTGTTTCAGATGTAAACCATGGATCCTAATTCAGTGTTATAGATGCTCACAGACCTGGTGGTCTAGAAGCCTATTAGCAAGCAGGTGCTGTACCTTCCGTGGAGAATGGCAATTTGAGCAAACAGCAGGAGAGTCAAAAGGGCAATATTACACTTAGATAGTCAATGCAAAAATGAGGTAAAATTATGAGACATTCCTACCATAGTATCTACTGCACTCTTTCTCCTTAGTCTAGCAGCTGGTAAAGCTTTAGGAGACATATCAAAGTTAAGCTATTGGTCTTTTAAACAGGCTAATCTAACTTCTGAGAGACTAACTCAATTAATAGTAGATGTTGATGGTATTAGGCATGCTACTCTACAAAATCACACAGTTATAGATCTTTTACTTTTAACACTAGGTCATGGTTGTGAAGAATTCAAGAGAATGTGTTGTATTTACTTGTCTGATCCTTCTGAATCTATTCATAGTACTTTAGACAAACTAAAACAACACGCTTATAAGATTGTCGTAGTAGAATTAGGGTTTGACAAATGGCTTAAAAGCTTGGGAATAGGTGGGTGGTTGTTTGATCTTATTAAGTAAGGCTTAACTGCATTATATGTAATTGTAATTATGTTGTTAATCATGTGTTGTATGTTGCAGAGTATTTCAAAGATGATTCAGCACGCTGTAAATAAGGCCTGGCTGGTTCAAGAACAAAAAGGGGGAATTGTGGATGGGTTTCTATTAGATGGAGATTTGTTATTGAACTAACCAGGCCCAAAGGAATTTCAAGGCCACCTCGGAAAGCTGAAAACAGGATCTGCTGTGGAAGTAAAACAGTTCGGCAATTACAAGGCAGCAACACGACGTAAATCAACAAACCAATCAGCATTGAGACTCAGGCGCGTGGACAGCTCGTGAACATAGACAGTATCCAATCAGTTAATGCATGCTTGGAGCGTGGACGTGTGATCAGGAAATAACTGCATATATAAAGAGGCTTGTTTCTGTAATAAATCGGCTTTGCGTGATTCACATTGAATCGGAATGCTGAGTCCTTTATTCGCTCCAACAGCTATGCTAAAGCACATGGAGGAGAGGGATGTGATTTGAGACAGCCAGAATGGCTTCACCAAGGGCAAGTTCTGCCTGACCAACCTAGTAGCCTTCTACGATGGAGTAACTACATCAGCAGACAAAGGAAGTGCTACAGATGTTGTCTATCTGGACTTCTGTAATGTCTTAGACACAGTCCCCCACAACATCCTTCTCTCTAAATTGGAGAGATATGGATTTGATGGGTGGACTCTTTGGTGGATAAGGAACTGTCTGGGTGGTTGGTTGTACCCAGAGAGTAGTGGTCAATGGCACAATGTCTGCATGGACACCAGTGGCAAGTGATGTCCCTCAGGGGTCCATGCTGGTACCAGTACTACAATATCTTCATCAGTGACCTAGACAGTGGGATTGAGTATACCCTCAGTTAGTCTGTGGATGACACCAAGCTGAGTGATGTAGTTGACACGCCTGAGGGATGGGATACCATCCAGAGGGACCTGGACAAGCTCAAGAAGTGAGCCCAGGGGAACCTCATGAGGTTCAACAAGACCAAGTGCACCCAGGTCGGTGCAGCTGTCAAAGACAAAGGTAATGGCTCAAACATTGTGGCAAAACCAGTTCATCCGGCTGCAGGAGATAGTACATTCCAAGGAGCAGGAAATGGGACATTCAGTATAAAGTGAATTGTGATTTACATATCAATGACAAGCTAAGGAACCACAGACAAAGGCCAGCTGGCTGATACAAGAGGTGGGGGACTTGTTGGAGAGCATGTAGCGCTGTCTTCTGATAGGTCCAGTATGGCACTAAGGGAAAAGCTGTGACCCTTCAAGATGGCCCAAGACTTCTCTGTCTTTTGCAATCACTCTCCCAGACTTTTCTATCTTTAGCAATAACACCTCCACAAAAGACCAAAAATTACACAAGTGGGCAACCCAGAGGACTATAAAAGCCCACCTTGTGCAAGCACTGGTGGCGCCCACCTACCATCCTGAGGACCACTCCACCCACCAGTCTCACCGCATGAAGACACCAGAGTATGCTGCGCATTACTGGATCCAAGACTGAAACTGAACTCCATCACACACAAAGCAGAGCCATAAGGACAGTGAAATATTTATTTTCTCTTTCTTTCTTTTTCTTTCTTTCTTTCTTTCTTTCTCTTTCTTTTCTTTTCTCTTTTCTTTTCTTTTCTTTTTTTTCTTTTCTTTTCTCTTTTCTTTTCTTTTCTTTTCTTTTCTTTTCTTTTCTTTTCTTTTCTTTTCTTTTCTTTCTTCTTTCTTTCTCTCTCTTTCTTTCATTCATTCATTCATTCATTCTTTCTTTCTTTCTTTCTTTCTTTTGCTTCCCTTTTTATAAGTAATATAGTAACATAAGATTTCCAGCCCTGCATATGCTGCAAACTTTTTATGTTCACCAATTGAACCTACAATAATGTAAATCCTTCTGCCCCCAAATCATTTGCCAATTGGGCCAAGCTGCAAAATAAAAGCCTTTTGTTTATGGACCTTAAGTATTGTGTATACTGTTTTCTAACCAAGGGGAACCAGGAACCTGAGTCACCTCTCCCCCCCACTCATACCTCTGGGTGGGATGTGACAACAACCCCCGGTATCAATACAGGCTGGGGGATGAAGGGATGGAGGGAAGCCCTGTGGAGGACTTGGGGGTACTGGTGGATGAAAAATTGGACGTGAGCTGGCAATGTGTGCTTGCAGCCCAGAAGGCCAGTCGTATCTTGGGCTGCATCAAAAGGAGCATGGCCAGCAGGTCGAGGGAGGTGATTCTGAAACAAAGAAATAAACTTAACGGCAGAGTCAATTATACTGTTAAGTGACATTCTTTATTTTCTCATCGCTGGGGAACACTGGGGATCATCCTCCATAAGTGCTCCAAAGACTGGATGCTCTTGTGTTGCTTACATTCACACAATTATTGCATATTAATTACAATTTTTGGAAATTTTTAACATACAATATATTATACTAAGAAAGAATTGATTATATAAGTTATAATTGATTAGTTTCTTAGTTACAATCCATCTATTAATTATTAGTCAAATATAAACTAAGCACTCTGCATCTAAACAATGTATTAATCTTCTGTCTCCCTCTTGTCATGCAGAAGGATCTAAAACTTGAAAAATATCTCCTCATTTTGCAGGTGGTCAGAAAGCATTTATTATGTCAATTGGTTAATGATGAGTACATCTTTTGTAATTTAATCACAGTATACATTAATTTAGCAGCTTCTCTTCAATTCTGCCCCTCTACTCTGCTCTGATGAGACCCCACCTGGAGTACTGCCTCCAGCTCTGGAACCCTCAATACAGGTGTCACGGAGGCACCCCAGAAGTCAATTTAGGTGGACAAGTTCCAAAACAGACTTTATTCTAACCAGAAAGGTGTAGCCAGTAAACTGACTAGAAACAGGGTTTATAGAAATTATTTAGCACTCTGACAACATAAAACACAGATTCAGATACCAGTTGGGCAGATTATTGGGGTACGACAACATAAGAATAACGAGGATCCACAGCATGCACACATTCACTCCCAAGAAACAAAACCAGAGGCCTCTTTCACCCAAGGGTACCTAGAAGAAATAATCACTTGCCTTGCTTAGAATATATCCAGTGGAGAAAAACCACCACTCACTGAACGAGGAGGTGAGGCATACTCAGTCCCCAGAAGTCTCCTTAGATGGTGTCCCAGTGTAAGTGGAGGGCTCCATTTCACAGTCCTGCTGCTTCAAGACCACTCAAAGGGGATTTTCAGCAGGGCCTCCATTTTATGGCCTGGTCAGATCTGGCTGTAGTCATTATGACATGGTCCAGAAGCTTCTCAGCTACTCTGGGCACCTCCTTTGTTGAGGATCCTGTCATATGACTGAGGGTCCCACCCCTCCTGCCCCCCCCCGAGCTGGGTGGAGGTGAAGACAACCTGCCCCCAGTTGGGGAGGATGTGACTGCCAGCACCATCCTAGGTGTGTACATGGGGAAAAGCACAGTGGGGCACAAAAGGTGTTAAAGAGCCATCAGCTGCCCTATTGAAGGCTCTAGATCTATCAGGGGATGTGCAACTGCCACACAATCCACCCCATGACCACAGTCATGATCTGACAGACTACTTTGGAGTGTTAGTGCAGTCACCTCTTGCCTCCAAATTTAAAAGGGGGCACACTGTTGGTGACTTTCAATGCCTGCTGTGGATCATCATACCTCTAAGTGTAATTTTGCTGTTATACATTATCACTAAAAATCAATTTGCTAACAATAAAACAACAGAATAATGCAAATTACAACAATTACAGTTATTATCGAATATTGGAGGAGGTTGTTTAGCCATCCTGATAAGGAAAACCCAAATGCATTGAAAGTGTTTTTCAGTAGTTAGTACCCAGTACAGCAAAAATTACCACTGAGTCCTTTGTTATTTGTCCTCAAAGTTGTTCTTGTAATGGCACCCACATGCTCAGGATGTAGACACAGCTTCCCACATACACCTTTTTCCTTCAATAGGATCAAGTGCAATATGGCCTGTCTTTGGATAGTTTTTCTGTTTGCATTTAGATGATGATTTAGGGAGCCTATGCAATGTCATGCATAGGATCCAGTTGCAGGGTCCCCTCCTGAATGGCCTGTTGATTTCACCCTGGTGTGATCCTCATACCAAAGACTGACTCTAATCACCACCAAACTAATGCGTGGAAACAATTTTACAACCTATAAAGTCATAAAACTTTGCAACTCAAAATGAGTGTGATAATATAAAAAAACGGGTGTGTAATAATAGCTACCAGTATACTTCCATGTAAGACAATAGGAACTTACTCAAATCAATTCTATATCAATAGTATGTTGTTTCTGTGATAAGCAGAATAACATATATGCACATAACCTTTTGAGATGCTATAATCAGAATACACAAAATGTTTCCCTTCTGTTTTATCAGATTAAATTTAAAAGTCCACAAAATTTTCTTCTTAAAGACTGAAATAACATTTCATTCACCTAGATGCTCAATATTTCAACTGCCCTACATATATAAAACACACAGAGCCAAGGAAATCAGATAATACCAAGTCCTAAAATTAGTTCTTGATGCATCAGTTAGGCCCTCATTGTAAATGAACCTTCAACTGCAGTAAGTTTCAGATACTCTCATTTCATAGCAAACATAGAATGATTTAGGTTGGAAAACACCCTTAAGATCATCAAGCCCAACCATAAATCTAACACTGCCAAGTCCACCACTAAACTATATCAGTAAGCACCAAGTCTACATATCTTTTAAATTCCTCCAGGGATGGTGACTCCACCACTTCTCTGGGCAGCCTGTTCCAATGCCTGACAAACCTTTCCAGGAAGAAACTTTTCCTAATATCCAATCTAAACCTCCCCCGGTGCAACTTGAGGCCATTTCCTCTCATCCTATGACTCGATACCTGTGAAAAGAGACTGAAACCCTCCATCCTACAACCTCTTTTCAGGCAGTTGCAGAGAGTTATAAGGTTTCCCCTCAGCCTCCTGTTCTCCAGAACAAACAACCCCAGGTCCCTACCACTCCCCATCACACTTGTGCTCCAGCTCTTTCCCCAGCTCCATTCCCTTCTCTGAACTTGCTCCAGCACCTCAAGGTCTTTCTTGTCATGAGGGGCCCAGAACAGACCCCAGGATTCGAGGTGCAGCCTCACCAGTGATGAATACAAGGGGATGATCACTTCCCTAGTCCTGCTGGCCACGCTATTCCTGATACAAGCCAGGATTCTGTTGGCCTTTTTGGCCACCTGGGCACATGCTGGCTCATATTCAGCCAACTGTTGACCAACACCCCCAGGTCCCTTTCCTCCAGGCAGCTTTCCAGCCACTCTTTCCCAAGCCTGTAGTGTTGCCTGGGGTTGTTGTGACCCAAGTGCAGGACCCGGCGCTTGGCCTTGTTAAACCTCATACAATTGGCCTCAGCCCAATGATCCAGCTGGTCCAGATCCCTCTGGATGGCCTTGTTAAACCTCCAGCAGATCAACACTCCCACACAATTTGGTGTCATCTGCAAACTTACTGAGGGTGCAATCGATCACAGTATCACAGTATCACAGTATGTTTGGGATTGGAAGGGACCTCAAAAGATCATCTAGTCCAATCCCCCTGCTGGAGCAGGAACGCCCAGGTGAGGTCACACAGGAACATGTCCAGGTGGGTCTTGAATGTCTCCAGAGAAGGAGACTCCACAATCCCCCTGGGCAGCCTGTTCCAGTGCTCTGTCACCCTCACTGAGAAGAAGTTTCTTCTCAAATTTAAGTGGAACCTCTTGTGTTCCAGCTTGATCCCATTACCCCTTGTCCTATCATTGTTTGCCACCGAGAAGAGCCTGGCTCCGTCCTCATGGCACTCACCCTTTATATATTTATAAACATTAATAAGAATAAGGTCACCCCTCAGTCTCCTCTTCTCCAAACTAAAGAGACCCAGCTCCCTCAGCCTTTCCTCATAAGGGAGGTGCTCCACTCCCTTAATCATCTTGGTTGACCTACGCTGGACCCTCTCCAGCAGTTCCCTGTCCTTCTGGAACTGAGGGGCCCAGAACTGGACACAATATGCCAGATGTGGTCTCACCAGAGCGGAGTAGAGGGGAAGGAGGACCTCTCTTGATCTACTAACCACCCCCCTTCTAATACACCCCAGGATGCCATTGGCCTTCCTGGCCACAAGGGCACAGTGCTGGCTCATGGTCATCCTGTTGTCCACCAGGACCCCCAGGTCCCTTTCCCCTACACTGCTCTCTAATATGTAATTTCCCAACCTGTACTGGAACCTGGGGTTGTTCCTGCCCAGATGCAGGACTCTGCACTTTCCCTTGTTAAATTTCATTAGGTTATTCCCTGCCCAACTCTCCAGCCTGTCCAGGTCTCTGATGGCAGCACAGCCTTCTGGCGTGTCAGCCACTCCTCCCAGCTTGGTGTCATCAGCAAACTTGCTGATAGTACACTCTATTCCCTCGTCTAAGTCGTTAATGAATATATTGAATAATACTGGCCCCAGTACTGCCCCCTGAGGCACTCCACTAGATACTGGCCTCCAACTAGACTCCGCACCATTGACTACCACTCTCTGGCTTCTCTCCTTAAGCCAGTTTGCAACCCACCTCACTACTCTATTGTCTAGACCACACCTCCTCAACTTAGCAACTAGGATGCTGTGGGAGACTGTGTCAAAGGCTTTACTGAAGTCAAGGTAGACCACATCCACCGCTCTGCCATCCTCCATCCACCTTGTTACATTCTCGTAAAAGGCTATGAGGTTGGTCAAGCATGACTTACCCTTGGTAAAGCCATGCTGACTGCCCCTAATAACCCTCTTATCTTTGATATGCCTTGAGATGGCACCAAGGATAAGCTGTTCCATTACTTTCCCAGGGACAGAGGTGAGGCTGACCGGTCTATAATTATCCGGGTCCTCTTTCTTGCCCTTTTTGAAGACTGGAGTGACATTTGCTTTCCTCCAATCCTCGGGCACCTCTCCCGTTTCCCAAGACTTGGCAAAGACGATGGAGAGCGGTCCAGCAATGACTTCAGCCAGCTCCCTCAGCACCCGCGGGTGCATCCCATCTGGACCCATGGATTTATGGGTGTCCAGACTATTTAATTGCTCCCTAACTCAGTCCTCATTGATTAAAGCAAACTTCTCCATTGACCTGGCTTCATCCGGGGTCTCAGGGCTACAGGGCTCCCCAGGACAGCCTCTGGCAGAGTAGACAGAGACAAAGAAGGCATTCAGTAATTCTCCCTTCTCTGTATCTTCCGCCACCAGGGCACCCACCCCATTCCTCAGTGGGCCTACATTGCCTCTGGTATTAGTTTTATCCGCTATGTATTTGAAAAAGTTCTTTTTGCTGTCCTTGACCCCTCTCGCCAGCTGTAATTCTAAGGAGGCCTATGGATCCCCTCATCCACATCATTGATAAAGAGATTAAACAGAACTGGCCCCAACACTGAGCCCTGGGGAACACCACTCGTGACTGGCCGACAACTGGATTTGACTCCATTCACCACAACTCCTTGGGCCCGGCCCTCCAGCCAGTTCTATGTCCATCGAAGAGTACACCCATCCAGGCCATGAGCTGCAGCTTCTCCAGGAGAATGCTGTGGGGTACGGTGTCAAAGGCTTTACTGAAGTCCAGGTACACAACATCCACATCCTTTCCCTCATCCACTAAGCAGGTCACCTTGTCATAGAAGGACATCAGGCTGGTCAAGCGGGACCTGCCTTTCATAAACCCATGCTGACTGGACCTGATTGCGTGGCTGTCCTGTACATGCCATGTGATGGCACTCAGGATCATCTGCTCCATGACCTTCCCTGGCACCGAGGTCAGACTGACAGGCCTGTAGTTCTCCAGATCCTCCTTCCAGCCCTTCTTCTTAGATGGATGTCACATTTGCCAGCTTCCAGTCAACTGAGACCTCCCCAGTCAGCCAGGACTGATGATAAGTAATTGAAAGTGGCTTAGTGATCACCTCTGCCAGCTCCCTCAGCACCGTCAGATGGATCCCATCTGGCCCCATAGACTTGTGGGTGTCCAAGTGGTGTAGCAGGTCACCAACCATTTCCCCTTGGATTATTGGGGCTTCATTCTGCTCCCCATCCCTGTCTTCCAGCTCAGGGGGCTGGGTACTCCGAGAACAATTAAAGACTGAGGCAAAGAAGGCATTAAGTACGTCAGCCTTTTCCTCATACCCGGTCATTATGTTTCCCTCCACATCCAATAAAGGGTAGAGATTCTCCTTAGCCTTACTTTTGTTGCTAATGTGTTTATAGAAACATTTTAAATTCTCTTTTGTGACAGGAGCCAGATTGAGCTCTAGTTGGGGTTTGGCTCTTCTAATTTTCCCCCTGTATAACCTCATGACATCCTTGCAGTCCTCCTGAGTTACCTGCCCCTTCTTCCAAAGATCATAAACTCTTTTTTTTCCTGAGTTCCAGCCAAAGCTCTCTGTTCAGCCAGGCCCATCTTCTTCCCTGCCAGCTTGTCTTTCAGCACACAGGGAAAGCCTGCTCCTGCACCTTTTAAAATTCCATTCTTGGAGAATGTCCAGCTTTCCTGGACTCCTTTGCCCTTCAGGACTGCCTCCCAAGGGACTCTGTCAACCAGGCCCCTAAACAGGACAAAGTCTGACCTTCAAAAGTCCAAGGCAGAAGCTCTGGAAAGGCCCCTCCTTACTTCTCCAAGAACAGAAAACTTGATCATTTCATGATCGCTATGCCCAAGGCGACCTCCAACCGACACATCACCCACAAGTCCTCCTTTGTTCACAAACAACAGATGCAGTGGGGCACCTTCCCTAGTTGGCTCACTGACCAGCTGTGTCAGGAATTGTCTTCCATGCACTGCAGGAGCCTCCTAGACTGCTTCCTCTCTGCTGTGCTGTATTTCCAGCAGACATCTAGTAAGTTGCAGTCCCTCATGAGAAGAAGAGCTAGCGATCGGGAGACTTCTCCCAGCTGCCTGCAGAATATTTCATCTGCCTCTTCATCCTGGTTGGGTGGTCTGTAACAGACCCCCATCAGTATGTTTGCCTTGTCCTTCCCCCTGATTCTTACCCACAAATGCACCACCCTATCTTCACCCTCATCAAGCTCCAGACAATCAAACCACTCCCTAACATACAGGGCTACCCCACCTCCTCTCCTTACTTGCCTATCTCTTCTGAAGAGTTTATAGCCATCCATTGCAGCACTCCAGTGGTGTGAATCATCCCACCATGTTTCCGTGATGGCAACTATATCATAGTTTTTCTGCTGCACAATGGCTTCCAGCTCCTCCTGTTTGTTGCCCGTGCTGCGTGCATTGGTATAGGTGCACTTCAGCCGGGCTACTGATCCTGCCACCTTTTTTGGAGGAGAAGCTCTAATTCCTATGTGACCATTCTCAGGTGCTTCCACGCTTTCAAACACATCAACAACCCTTGCATCTTTGCTGCTGCATGGATGTCCATATCTGGGAAATTTGGATCAAGACTGAAGAAAGACTTGTCTGAGTAAGACCCCTTGTGTCTTTGGCATAGACTGCTTCAGGAGAGGGTACTTCAAGGACCCAAAGGGTTACCGACGGACTTTTGGTGTAGCCACCACGAACACATAGAAGGTTAAAAAGTCATCTGTCTTGTCTGGTCTCTGCATCCCAGAGTCCTGAGGGAATTGGCTGCTGTAGTTGCCAAGCCACACTCCATGATATTTGAGAAGTCCTGGCAGTCATGTAAAGTCTCTTGTGACTGGAAAAAGGGAAACGTTGCACCCATTTTCAGAAAGAGTAGAAAGGTGGACCCCAGGAAATACCAACCTGTCAGCCTCACCTCTGTGCCTGGGAAGATCATGGAACAGATCCTCCTAGAAGCTATGATAAGGCACATGGAGGACAGGAAGGTGACTGGATACAGCCAGCATGGCTGCACCAAGGGCAAGTCCTGCCTGACCAAAATAGCGGCCTTCTATGATGGAGTAACTATATCAGTGGACAAAGGAAGAGCTACAGATGTCATCTATCTGGACTTCTGTAAAGCCTTTGACATGGTCCCCCACAACACCCTTCTCTCTAAATTGGAGAGATATGGATTTGATGGGTGGACTGTTCAGTGAGTGGCCTTTGCTGACATGTCACTCCCTGTTTTCCTGCCCTATTTGCTTGTGTTCCTGGTCACTGGTGCTCCCCAGGGGCTTCTTTTATGTGTGTGGGGGCTTGGTCACCTGGCCCCATCCAGATCTCATCAGCTGCTGTCACATGAGCTGCAGGCTTCTAGCAGGTCTCTTGGCTCCCCTGAGGTTCCCTGGATTGGGAAACCCCCCTGTGCACCATGATAGAGCACTCTGCTGCTGATCGTGCCAGGACCAGGGCTGC
This sequence comes from Nesoenas mayeri, assembly GCF_963082525.1. Taxonomy (NCBI): domain Eukaryota; kingdom Metazoa; phylum Chordata; class Aves; order Columbiformes; family Columbidae; genus Nesoenas; species Nesoenas mayeri. The sequence goes on along the minus strand of NC_137553.1, from coordinate 963,541 downwards.
TCGCCTCAGCAACTGAGTATTTTTCTTGAAGGCATTAAGCTCATAAGTAAATTCTTGTTCCATTAAAAGGTTTTATTAGCAGAACCAGATAATGGAAATTTCAAATAAATTTATAAAATAGTATAAATGAAGCAGAGTAGCAATGGTCAGTATAATTTCTATATTTCATGGTGCCATTTAGAAAAGTTATTAAAAATAGGGCCCAAATTAGAATTTCAGTCTTACTACAGACTGTCACTAGCAGGGGATCTTATGATCAGAGAATTGTTATAAACTATTTTTCCTTGATATTCAGACTATGATGCACATTACTAAAGACAGAAGTTTTAAAGTACTTTCTGTACTCCTTCAAAACTTATAATTCAGTTGTGAAACTAATTTTCTTAGGATTATAAGTTTATTTGGTATACATGGCAAGTTTTTGGTAGCAGACACATACAACGCAACACCTGCAGGGGTGTCCTCCATGATAAACTGACCTGTGCCAGACATAGCTGGTTCCAGCTGGCTTGGCAGTCGTCCTAATTAAAAGTTAAAAAGTAAGATAAAATAAATATTTCACAACACAGGGCTTTGAGCAAGCTTAATCAGGCAAGAGATAGCAGAGCCATCTGGAACAGAGATAAGGAAACAGACAGACCTTGAGTTGGGGGCTCAAGGAAACCTCCCTCCCTCATGAGCTCAGAGATACCACAAGATTTGTCCAGCTTGTGTCCCTTAGATGAACTTTTCTCAATATAATCTCATTATAATGTCAAAACCCATACCTCCAGCAATGAAGCCCTTGGCCTAAGCAAAGACCCACACACACTGAGCATGCACTGTAAATTTAAAACATGCTGTACCTTTAAGTGAAGCTGGGCATTACAAGAACCAATGGTAATGAGGGTGATCAAGCCTAACTGAAAAGTTACTGATAACTGTTGCTTGAAATATATGTTAACTGTATGATAGCCAAGAGGGGTGCTAGCTTTGTGGAGTTACAACCTAGGACTCATCTCTGAACAGACATGGAATAAACAAATATCTTGACTCTGTTATTTGTCACTTTGCACACCGGGTAAAAGAACCCTGATTTTTGGGACAACTGCCCCAGCTGGCCAAAGTTGAGCCAATCAGCGAAGCTGGTGGCACCTTTGTGAAAACATATTTAAGAAAGGGCAAAATACCACTGGACAGGCAGAGGAGGAGGGGGAAATTTTTTTAAAGTGTGAGAAACAGCAGAGAGAACACCAATTAAAAAAAAGGAGGCATTCCATGGTGCTAGAGCAGATATTCACACTGCAGCCCATGTATGACCCATGCTGGAACAGTTAGATATTTCCTGAAGGAACTGTGGCCCATGGAGAATCCACAGAGAACATATGCCAGAGCAGTTTTCCTGACAGGATTGTCTCCCCTGGAAGAGCTCATGCTGGAGGAGGTTTTCCTGACAGGAACTGTGGCCTGTAGAGAACCCATGCCAAAGCAGGGAAAAAGTAAGTACAAGGTGGAAGGAGCAGCAGAGAGCAACCATTATGTACAGACTGTAAACTACCTTCCCTGCTTTCCCCTGTACCACCCTGGGGGTGGTGAGTGGCAGAGGAGTCTGGAGTGAAGGAGTGAAGTTGAGCATAAGAAAGGGGGGAGGAAAGATGTTTTAATGTTTGTCTTCCTGTTTCTTACCACCTGAATCTATTCTAATTGGCAATAAATTAATTTTCCCCAAGTCAAGCCTGTTTTGCCTGTGATGGTAACTGGTAAGCAATCTCCCTGTCTTGACCCATGAGCTTTTTCATCTTATTTCCCCCCCTGCCCCACTGAGGAGAGGGAGTGAGTGGGTGGGTGGGAGTTTGGCCCATACCCAAGTATAACCCACCACATCAAGTTAAAGTGTGATCAGAAATTCACAAGGAATAAGTACAGTGGTAGTTAAACTGCAGATAAAACCTCCACCTCAAAGTCCTTGAACTGCCATTTATGAGTAACTTGGAGAGCATAAGGAAGATTTTATACTTATGCTGTTCTGTGCACTCTTCCCTTACACATCAAGGGTGGAAAAGATGAGTCAAGAGACTACTGACTGATCTGACACAAACAGGGTCAGTTTCATGTTCACAAAGATCATCACTACTCATTGACACTGACATAGTACTCAGAAGAACTGCCCTTTTGCAACTGACCTATAACCATGGGATCTCCTTCCAAAAGGATCAATGGTTAACTGTCACTCTAGTTAAGAAGAGTTCAGAAGACTAATCCACACATTTTGTCACTTCCTCAGTTACTAGACCATGCCTTGTTCCATCCTGTTGGCTCTTCCCTCCCCCATGAACTTCTGAATCTAGTTTAGAATCTCCCCTATGGCCTTCAAGTGCCAAAAGACTTGTTCCTCTTTTTCTTTTAATGAGGAATGTAAAAGTCTTCATAACTAAATTACTGACAAAGTATGTATTACTAATTCATGGTCTGCTGTAACAGCTCATAGTAGTATCAGCATACATTTTAAAATAGTGATTCATATCACACTTGTTTAATATAAACATGTCTACAGTACCACTTACTGTTAATTTCAAAAATGTAAGCAATGAATATCAAATAAAAATAACTCTATACTAGTCTCTGTCATTCTCAAAGAAGTCAGTGAGCAGCACACAAAGTCATCTTGGTTTGGTACAAAATAAAACCCTTACCAAACAATTCTTCAACAGTTAAACTAGGTTACATTAATATAAAACTCAGTTGGGCACTTAAGTTAAATGTCTCAAAACCATGTGACTTAAGATCATGACTTAATATGCCCCATAAAAGCCTTTATGCTACAAAAATATACAACCTATTTAGGTATTTAAATAAGTGTATATCAACACAACAATAAAGACAAATCTAGCCACCCTCAAGTACAAAAGGCAACCCACCTCTGATAGTCTTCCCATCATATACTCCTTTCTCTGAGCGGTTGAAAAAGAACAAGAGAAATTAAATTTTAACTCTACCTGTCTCTAGACAAATAAATGTTTATCTTTGCCTTGTAAGGAGATAGACAAGACTGAATGGTGAAGAGTTGGTGGAAGGAATTAGAGTAGTTTTACATCAGGTATTGTGCCTGGGAAACAGTTAATATTAATTCAAATGTCAATCACAGAAAATATTTCTGTCAGACAAATTGCTTTGGATTGATGCATATTGTATATCACCACTATAGGACTTCATACTCAAAATCTAACTAGTAGCATTTTATATAATTTCACCTTTCCCCTGTTTTTTTAGAGTTGACCCACTCAAGATGCAGCCCAATGCAACATCTATCTGTTAGACACTAAGGTCAATCATGTCTAAGCTATTATCTCTATCTTCTCACATTTACTCATAGCAGCATTTAGCTGCTACTACTTCAAAATGTAGTAGAGAGAATAATATATGCCATGAATGTACAGGATAAGCAAGTATCCCTCACGCAAATAACAGCCACCTTATAGAAGTACTTCAGTATGTCCCTTATTTTTTTAAAAAAGGTGAAAAATCCTTTTCAAAAACTAGAGCTCTAATGAATCCTACAGTACATGTGCCCAATTTCCAGCTTGCAACCACTTGTCTCTGAATTATAGAATAAATTGTAAAATTGTATTTACAGGATAATTTATCTCAGAATAACATTCAAAATGATGTTTAGAACACTACCAATGGTGCATTCTTTCCCAGTGTCCTCCCAAAAGAATTAAAGTCTGACTCTACATACATACACTGAATACTACTCCACATGATTTTCAAGAGCAAAATCACTGGAAAAATACAGATAAATTTTTAGAATGGTACTTCCAGTTAATGAAAACTATACTTCAGGAAAAATACTAGCAACTTACTTGTGGGAAGTTCTTTTTTTCATCATGCTCGCAGAGACTCCTGCATGACCTACAATATAAATGATGGAATTATTGAACAATAAAGTGTTTTTATACATAATGTCAAAAAGGTATCTGTGGCGGATGCACTCGACCCCCCCCCCCCCCCCCCAGGCAAACCAGCAGCAGTTTGGTCCGGGCTCCAGAGGAGGTAAAGGCCTGAGCCGCAGCCAGGCCAAGAACTCCTTCCAGGAGACCCACGGGGAAGCAAAAGAGCACACTGAACGCCGGTGGCTTGTGGGCGCAGAGAGTCTTGTGCAGACTTTTCCTACTGTATGCGATTTGACTACGAGTCAACTACTTCATTCTATAAACACGACAGCCTGGATGAGCCCACTGTGAGCTCTCCCTGCTACATAAGTGAGCTGTATGGCAATGGCTTTACTACTCACAGGTCAGTGGATGAGCCCAATTCAAGTTCGATGTTGATCATTTAGCTCAAGTAGATGCACACCAAATGTAATGGATTATTTAGAGATATAAGGTTGTATGATTTTTAATATACTTTTTGCTTCATGTTACTTGGTAAGCTGGATTTGCTAAAATTTTAGGCTGTAAAGTTCTGCTCATATTTACCAAAAGCAAATACCGACCACACTGAAAACTTGTAAGATAAGGTCTAGTTTGCACTTTGCTAGGAAAAATGGAACTGGCTGGGAAAAATAACAATCTAAGGCTAACATGGAGGCATTACAGACATCTGCAAAGCAGGGCCTATTTTGCACTTTGCTGAGAAGAAAGGATTTCACAGTATCACAGTATGTTTGGGATTGGAAGGGACCTCAAAAGATCATCTAGTCCAATCCCCCTGCCGGAGCAGGAATGCCTAAGTTAGATTGCACAGGAACATGTCCAGGCGGATTTTGAATGTCTCCAGAGAAGGAGACTCCACAACCCCCCTGGGCAGCCTGTTCCAGTGCTCTGTCACCCTCACTGAGAAGAAGTTTTTTCTCAAATTTAAGTGGAACCTCTTGTGTTCCAGCTTGATCCCATTACCCCTTGTCCTATCATTGTTTGCCACCGAGAAGAGCCTGGCTCCATCCTCATGGCACTCACCCTTTATATATTTATAAACATTAATAAGGTCACCCCTCAGTCTCCTCTTCTCCAAACTAAAGAGACCCAGCTCCCTCAGCCTTTCCTCATAAGGGAGGTGCTCCACTCCCTGCAGCATCTTGGTTGCCCTACCCTGGACCCTCTCCAGCAGTTCCCTGTCCTTCTGGAACTGAGGGGCCCATCTGGACCCATGGATTTATGGATGTCCAGACTATTTAATTGCTCCCTAACCCAGTCCTCATCAACTAAAGCAAACTCTTCCATTGACCTGGCTTCATCCGAGGTCTCAGGGGTACAGGGCTCCCCAGGACAGCCTCCAGCAGAGCAGATAGAGACAAAGGCATTCAGTAATTCTCCCTTCTCTGTATCTTCTGCCACCAGGGCACCCACCCCATTCCTCAGTGGGCCTACATTGCCTCTGGTATTAGTTTTATCCGCTATGTATTTGAAAAGGTTCTTTTTGCTGTCCTTGACCCCTCTCGCCAGCTGTAATTCTAAGGAGGCCTTGGCTATCCTAGCTGCCTTCCTACATCCTCTAACAGCAGCCTTATATTCTTCCCAAGTGGCCAGCCCCTGCTTCCATGACCTGTAAACTCTCCTCTTCTGCTTGAGCATACCCAACAGATCCCTATTCAACCACGCAGGCCTCCTGGCTCCCTTCCTTGACTCCCTACGTGTGGGGATGCTCTGATTCTGAGCGTGGAAGAAGCAATCTCTGAATGCAGTCCAGCTATCTTGGGCCCCTTTTCCTTCAAGCAGCCTTGCCCATGGGATTTCCCCCAGCAATTGCTTGAAAAGGTCTAAGTTAGCCCTGCTAAAGTCCAGGGTTGCAATTCTACTCGCTATTCTGTTCCTGCCACACAAGATGCTGAACTCCACCATCTCGTGGTCACTACAACCCAGGCAGCCCTCAACCTTTACTGCTTTGACCAGACCCTCCTTGTTAGTGAGGATGAGATCCAGCAGTGCACCTCTCCCAGTCGGCTCCTCCACCATCTGCATGAGGAAGTTCTCATCAATGCACTGGAGGAACCTCCTGGACTGTGGCTGGCTGGCTGAATGGTCCTTCCAGCAGACATCAGGGAAGTTAAAATCCCCCACCACAACCAGGGCCTGTGACTGTGAGGCCGCTCTCAGCTGCCCATAGAAGGCCTCATCAACTTCCTCAGCCTGATCTGGTGGCCTGTAACAGACGCCCACAACAGTGTCACCCCTGCCAGCCTGCCCCTTGATCCTGACCCATACACTCTCAATCCGCTCCTCATCCGCTCCTGGGCAGAATTTAGTACATTGTAGTTGCTCTCTCACACAAAGAGCAACTCCACCACCATGCCTGGCCAGCCTGTCTTTTCTGAAAAGGGCATAGCCATCCATGACCACATTCCAGTCATGTGTGCTGTCCCACCATGTCTCTGTAATTGCCACCAGGTCATAATCTCCTGCCCTAACACAGGTTTCTAACTCCTCCTGCTTATTCCCCATGCTGCACACATTGGTGTGCAGGCATTTCAGGGAGCGAGCAGAGCACACCCATTTCTCCCTAGGGGCATAGGAGGCCACCCGGTCCACATCAGTTTTAGAATGCTGCCCCACTGAGACAAGCCCAGCTACAACCCCTTTCCCCTTCGAGTCTAGTTTAAAGCTCTCCAAATGAGCCCAGCTAATTCCTGCCCCAGCATCCTTTTGCCCCTGTGAGATAAACCTTTCCCGCGTGACACTGTCCAGACTGGTGTCTTATAAAACCAACCATTATAAAAAATCCAAAGCCCTGCCTGTAGCACCAGTCTTGGAGCCAACCATTTAGAGACTGAATTTTCCTATTCCATCCCACATCGTCACTTGAAGATGGAAGGAGTGAAGAGAAGATCACTTGAGCCCCTGAGTCTTTCACCATCCTTCCCACGACCTTGAAATCGTTCTTCATTCCCCTCAGACTACGGGAAGCAGCTTCCTCCCCGTCTGTCTGGAAGACCAGCAGCGGGTAGTAGTCTGTCGGGTGCACCAATTGACATGATAAATGCTTTCGGACCACCTGCAAAATGAGGGGTTATTTTTTGAGTTTTAGATCACAGAATGACAGAATCCCAGAGTGTCAGGGGTTGAAGGGCCCTGGAAAGCTCATCCAGTGGAATTCCCCCCTGGAGCAGGAACACCCAGATGAGGTTACACAGGAAGGTGTCCAGGCGGGTTGGAATGTCTGCAGAGAAGGAGACTCCACAACCCCCTGGGCAGCCTGGGCCAGGCTCTGCCACCCTCACCCCCAACAAGTTGCTTCTCATATTTCAGTGGAACCTCCTGTGTTCCAGTTTGCACCCATTGCCCCTTGTCCTATCACTGGTTGTCACCGAGAAGAGCCTGGCTCCATCCTCCTGACACTCAGCCTTTCCATATTGATCCCCAGGAATGAGTCCCCGCTCAGTGTCCTCTTGTCCAGCTCCAGAGCCCCAGCTCCCTCAGCCTTTCCTCACACGGGAGATGCTCCACTCCCTTCAGCATCTTGGTGGCTGCGCTGGACTCTCTCCAGCAGTTCCCTGTCCTGCTGGAACTGAGAGGCCACAACTGGACACAAGATTCCAGGTGTGGTCTCCCCAGGGCAGAGCAGAGGGGCAGGAGAACCTCTCTGACCTACTGACCACCCCCTTCTAACCCACCCCAGGTACCATTGGCTTCCTGGCCACAAGGGCCCAGTGCTGGCTCATGGTCACCCTGCTGTCCCCAGGACCCCCAGGTCCCTTTCCCCTATGCTGCTCTCTAATAGGTCATTCCCCAACCTATACTGGAACCTGGGGTTGTTCCTGCCCAGATTCAAGACTCTACACTTGCCCTTATTCTATTTCATTACATTTTTCCCCGCCCAGCTCTCCAGCCTGTCCAGGTCTCTGATGGCAGCACAGCTTCCAGTGTCAGCCACTCCTCCCAGCTTGGTGTCACCAGCAAACTTGCTGACAGTCACTCTATTCCCTCGTCCAAATCGTTGATGAATATATTGAATAATACCAGCCCCAGTACTGCCCCCTGAGGCACTGCACTAGGTACAGGCCTCAACTGGACTCTGCCCCACTGACCACGACTCTCTGGCTGCTTCCCTTCAGCCAGTTCGCAGTCCACCTCACTCCCCGATCATCCAGACCGCACTCCCTCAGTTCAGCTGTGAGGATGCTGTGGGACACTGTGTCAAATGCCTTACTCAGGTCAAGGTAGACCATGTCCACCGCTCTGCCATCATCCATCCATCTTGTTATGTCCTCATTAAATTCAATGAGGTTGGTCAAGCACAACTTCCCCTTGGTGAAGCCATGTTGACTGCCCCTAATGACCCTCTTATCCTTGATATGCCTTGAGATGGCACCAAGGAGAAGTCGTTGCATCACTTTCCCAGGGATGGAGGTGAGGCTGACCGGTCTAGAGTTACCCGGGTCCTCCTTCTTGCCCTTTTTGAAGACTGGAGTGACATTTGCTTTCCTCCAGTCCTCAGGCACCTCTCCCGTTTCCCAAGACTCGGCAAAGATGATGGAGAGCAGTCCAGCAATGACCTCAGCCAGCTCCCTCAGCACTCACGGTGCATGCCATCCAGATCCACGGATTTATGGATGTCCAGATTGCCCAACTGCTCCCTAACCCAGTCCTCATCAACCCAGGCAAACTCCTCCATTGTCCCGACTTCCTCTGGGGCCTCAGCGGTACGGGGCTCCTCAGGACAGCCCCCGGCAGAGCAGACAGAGACAAAGAAGGCATTCAGTAACTCTGCCTTCTCTGTATCTTCTGTCACCAGGGCACCCACCTCGTTCATCAGTGGGCCTATGTTGCCTCTGGTGTTAGTTTTATCTGCCATGTATTTGAAAAAGCTCTTCCTGTTGTCCTTGACCCCTCTTGCCAGGTTTAATTCTAAGGAGGCCTTAGCTTTCCTAGTTGCCTCCCTACACCCTCTGACAACAGCCTTATATTCTCCCCAAGTGGCCAGCCCCTCCTTCCATGATCTGTAAACTCTCCTCTTCCACTTGAGCTTACCCAGCAGCTCCCTGTTTAACCACGCAGGTCTCCTGGCTCCCTTCCTTGACATCCTACGTGTCGGGATGCTCTGATCTTGTGCCTGGCAGAAGCAGTCCCTGAACACCAACCAACTCTCTTGGGCCCCCCTTTGCCTTCAAGTGCCCTTTCCCATGGGATTTCCCCCAGCACTTGCTTGAAAAGGCCAAAGTTGGCCCTGCTGAAATTCAGGGTTGCAATTCTGCTTGCTATTCTGTTCCTGCCACAGGAGATCCTGAACTCCACCATCTCATGGTCGCTGCAACCCAGGCAACCCTCAACCTTTACTGCTTCAACCAGCCCCTCCTTGTTAGTGAGGATGAGGTCCAACAGGGCTCCTCTCCTAGTCGGCTCCTCCACCCTTTGCATCAGAAAGTTCTCGTCAAGGCACTGGAGGAACCTCCTGGACTGTGGCTGGCTGGCTGGCTGGCTGAATGGTCCTTCCAGCAGACATCAGGGTAGTTAAAATCCCCCACCACAACCAGGGCCTGTGATTGTGAGGCTGCTCTCAGCTGTCTGTAAAAGGCCTCATCAACTTCCTCACCCTGATCTGGTGGCCTGTCATAGACACCCACAACAGTGTCACCCCTGCCAGCCTGCCCCTTCATTCTCACCCACAGACTCTCAACTCGCTCCTCATTCCTGCCTGGACAATACTCAGTACATTGTAGTTGCTCTCTCACATAAAGAGCAACTCCACCACCATGCCTGGCTGGCCTGTCTTTCCTGACAAGGACACAGCCATCCATGACCACATTCCAGTCATGTGTGCTGTCCCACCATGTCTCTATAATTGCCACCAGATCCTTCTACATGAGAAGAGGGAGACAGAAGATTGCTTACTTTATATTTAACTAATAATTAATAGGTGCATTGTAAGTAAGAAACTAAACAATTATAACTATTATATAACTATTATAACTATAAATTATAATTTAGATTAATAATGTGAATACAGCCTACTTACAAGAAGAGATTATTACAAGGTACATGAAGATCCCAGTACAGGAAAGACATGGACCTGTTGGAGAGGGTCCAGAGGAGGGTCACGAATATGGTCAGAAGGCTGGAACAGCTCTGCTATGAGGACAGGCTGACAGAGTTGGGGTTGTTCAGCCTGGAGAAGAGAAAGCTCAGAGGAGAACGTAATGTGGCTTTTTAACATATAAAGGGGCTTATATGAAAGACAGAGAGAGAACTTTTTACCAGGGCCTGTAGTGATAGGACAAAGAGTAATGGCTTTAAATTGAAAGAGGGTAGATGTAGATTGGATATAAGGAATAAATTGTTAATGATTAGGGTGGTGACACATTGGAACAGGTTGCCTAGAGAAGTTGTGCATGTTCCATCAATGGAAATGTTCAAGGTCAAGCTGGACAGGGATTTGAGCAACCTGATCTAGTGGAAGGTGTCCCTGCCCATGGCAGAGGGGTTGGAACTAGGTGATCTTTAAAGGTCCTTTCCAACCCCTACCATTCTATAATTTTGACAAAATCATCCTAGTACTGACTACAAGCCTATTGGCCATAATACGCATTTGTACTTTGTATTGTGTGAATACATTAATGTCTCAAGAAAATAAAAACTCTTTTAAAACCATCTCAGCTTAAACTGTGTGGCACTTCGCACTTCACATCTTTTGAAATTGTAACAGGAGTTCACTGAGTTTCTCCCCCCTATAGCAGGTATAAACAGGGAGATGGAACAACATGGAATCCTTATTTTTAACATCATTAAGCTTTATCCTTACAGAGTAAAGCAAAATCCAAAGTTACTCAATGAATCTGCCTGCCTGAACGTATCTTTATTCAGGCAAATTACCTCAGCAATATAGCTTTTCCAATGTAAAAGCCACAAGAACTCTGTAAGGAACCATTAACAAGGGAATGTTGTTTTTACAAAACTGGGGACCTGGCACCTGACCCCAGCGGGGCAGGGGGGGAAGGACTGAGAGACATCAGACTATAAAGCACTTATGAAGAGCACTTGTAAGAGCACGTATGGAGGATGATCCCCAGTGTTCCCCAGCGCTGATAAAATAAATGCCTGCTTAACAGTATAATTGACTCTGCTGATCAGTTTATTTCTTCATTTCATAATCTTTATAGCTCTCCCCTGAACTCCCTCCAGTAATTCCTTGTCCTGCTTAAATTGGGGAGCCCAGAACTGGACACAGAACTCCAGATGTGGGCTCACCAGGGCAGAGCAGAGGGGGAGGAACAACCTCCCTCGACCTGCTGGCCACACTCTTCCTAATGCGCCCCAGGTACCATTGGCCTTCTTGGCCACAAGGGCACATTGCTGGCTCATGGTCAACCTGTTGTCAACCAGAACTCCCAGGTCTGTCTCTGCAGTGCTGCTCTCCAGCAGGTCCAGCCCTAACCTGTACTGGTGTACAGGGTTATTCCTCCCCAGGTGCAGGACCCTGCACTTGCCCTTGTTGCACTTCATCAAGTTTTTCTCTGCCCAGTCCTCCAGCCTGTCCAGGTCTCGCTGGATGGCAGCACAGCCTCTGGTGTGTCAGCCCTTCCTCCCAGTTTGGTATCATCAGTCAGCTTGCTGAGGGTGCACTCAGTCTCTTCATCCAGGTCATTGATGAAGAGGTTGAACAGGACTGGACCCATTGCTGACCCCTGGGGAACCCCAGTAACTACAGGCCTCCAACCAGACTCTGCACCGTTGATCGCAACCCTCTGAGCTCTGCCGTCCAGCCAGTTCATGATCCATCTCACCGTGCATTCATCCAACCCACACTTCCTGAGCTTGCCTATGAGGATGTTGTGAGATAGTGGGAGACAGTGTCAAAAGCCTTGCTGAAGTCATGGTAGAAGACTATGAGGCTGGTGAATTTATGTTGACTGTTCCTGATAATCTTCTCTTCCTCCACATGTTTGGAGATGATGTCCACAATAAGCTGTCCCATCACCTTTCCAGGGATGGAGGTAAGGCTGACTGCCCTGTAGTTTCCTGGGTCATCCCTCTTGTCATTTTAAAAGACTGGAGTGACGTCTTTCCTCCAGTCCTCAGGCACCTCTCCTATTCTCCATGACCTTTCAAACATGATGGAGAGTGGCTTTGCAATAACATCTGCCATCTGTCTCAGCACTCGTGAGTGGATCCCATTGGAGCCCATGGATTTGTGGGTGTCCAGTTTGCCTAAAGTAATGCTTTTAAATACTAGCCCAGATAACTACAGATGCAAAAAAAAAAAAATCATGCAAATGCAGTTTTTATACCTCAGGAAACTGGTTTTACACTTGAAAACTATAGTATAAACAGTATTCTTACCCACAACATTGCATCAGTAAGTTGTACATATTCTCATCTGTGTAACTGAAGCATGTGAAAGACTATTTTCCTATTAAGTGCTTACACTAAAGTCCAGATATAGCACAAAAAGGTGGTATAGAATATAACAGAGTATTTTTGTAGTTGGAAGGGACCTAACATGATCATCTAAGTCCAGTTGCCTAACCACTTCAGGACTGACAAAGCATGTTATCAAGGGCATTGTCTAAATGCCTCTTAAACACTGACAGGCATGGAGCATCAACCACGCCTCTCTAGGAAGCCTGTTCCAGTCTTTGACCACCTAATCAGTAAATGTCCAGTCTGAACCTCCCCTGGTGCAGCTTCAAACGATTCCCATGTGTCCTGTCACTAGATGCCAAGGAGAAGAGCTCAGCCCCTCCCTCTCCACTTCCCCTCCTCAGGAAGCTGTAGCAATGAGCAATGAGTTTGCTCCTCAGCTTCCTTTTCTCCAGACCAGACAAACCCAGAGCCCTCAGTCGCTCCTCATAGGACATGCCTTCCAGCCCTTTCACCAGCTTCATTGCCCTCCTCTGGACGCATTCAAGGACCTTAACATCCTTCTTAAATTGTGGGGCCCAGAGCTGCACACAGTACTCAAGGTGAGGCCACACTGGGATAATCACCTCTTTTGACCAGCTGGTTATGCTGTGTTTAATGCACCCCAGGATGTGGTTTGCCCTAAGGTGCCAGGGCACACTACTGCCTCCTATTGACCCTGCTGTCAACCAGCAGCCTCAGATCCCTCTGCAGGGCTGCTCTCCAGCCACTCCTCTCCCAGTTTGTACTTGTGTCCAGTGTTACTCTGTCCCAAGTGCAGATTTGTTTTGGTTGGAAAAGACTTTTAAGATCATAGAGTCAACCTGTTAATATAACACTATCAAGTCCACCTCTAAACCACGTCCCTAAGAACCTCATCTGTCTTTTAAACACCTCCAGGGATGGTGACTCAACCACTTCCCTGGGCAGCCTGTTCCAATGCCTGAAAAGGCATTCGACTAGAACTGCCATAAAAAGGAACTATATCATAGTTTTTCTGCTGCACAATGGCTTCCAGCTCCTCCTGTTTGTTGCCCGTGCTGCGTGCATTGGTATAGGTGCACTTCAGCCGGGCTACTGATCCTGCCACCTTTTTTGGAGGAGAAGCTCTAATTCCTATGTGACCATTCTCAGGTGCTTCCATGCTTTCAAACACATCAACAACCCTTGCATCTTGTGCAACTCTGTAATAAACATCTCTGTGTGCTAAATTTGGCTCTTTTGTATGCATACTGGGTAAAGAACCCTGTTTTGGGACAACACAAGGATAACACTACTTGTGCTCCTGATCCTTTAACCAGTCATCCCAAGGCCCTGAAGTCCCTCTTGATTTCCCTCAGATTTCCTGTTGCAACCTCATCACTGCCTACCTTAAAAATCAATAACGGATAATAATCTGAGGGCCATAGCAGGGCAGGAAGTTTTCTCTTCACATGTTTAACCTGAGCCCCAGGGAGGCAGCAGACTTCCTTAAGAAGTGGGCCTTCTGTTCCCCTCAGAAGGGAGTCTCCTATGACAATGACCCATCTTTCTTTCCTTTACAGAAGCAGTTTTGACAGAGGGTGTAGACTGACAATTTCTGCAGCACCTCCAACTTAGTTGAATTGTCATCCTCAGTATTGTTTGGTTTCACTTGCAGAACCTCATACCTGTTTTGCAAAGGAACCTGGGAAGGTGGGGCAGTCACAGCAGAGACATTCCTGGTGCACTGGTCAGGAACATGCTGCCATCACCCCCTATCCCTTAAGTCACCACATTCCGCCATGCAGAGAGAAGGTGGGGAGTCCTTCGTCTCATGTGCCCTGTCTACCTGCTGGGTCTGTCCCAGGGAAGGTAGGGTGCGACTCCGCTGGTCTATCTCCCTCTCACACTCCCTGATACTCCTCAACCTACTTACCTCCTCCAGGCTGTGTCACTATGTGGAAGAGTTCCTCTACTTGAGCACACCTCCCACAGCTGTGCTCACTGCTGCCATCCAGTACTGGTGTAAGAGCAGGGCTCACCCTGCAGCCTGACACCTGGGTGGCTGCATCTTCCCACCAGATCTTGGTCTGGGCAGCTGCATCACTTGTGGTGGGTGCCGAGCTTACAGAGGCCATGGCTTTCTGCTGGGTGGATACCATTGCTCTCCAGTGAGCTAGCAGAGCTGTGTGCCCTACTGTGCAAACTGCCACACCATGCCCTGTTTGCCTGCCCTGTTCACAGCTCTGCTGGTCACTGGCACTCCCCAGGGGCTTCTTTTATATGTGGTGGAGCTTGGCTGCCTTTGCTCCTGGCCCCACCCAGGTCTCATCAGCTGCTGTCAGGCTCCTGGTGGTTCTCCTGGCTCCCCCCAAGATTCCCCCAGATCGGGAAACCCCCTAGTGCACCACACTAGAGCACTCTGCTGCTGATCGTGCCAGCACCAGGGCTGCTCACCTTGGCAACAAATCAGCCACACAGAGGACTTTTTTTTCTCAATTTAGTATTCCAAACAGCTTGTACAGGTTCTTTACAAAGATGTTTATTTGTAAATGTATGATGTTGTAAGTATTGCTATGTCTTAATGACTTAAGACATTTGAGAGCAAATAAAAATATTTTAATATATTAATTTTTAACATATATGTTGCTGATCATCTCCTTTAGCAGAGAATGCCAAACATAACAAGCAAAGCAGCAACTTTGCTTACACAAATTATCCTGAAATTATCCAAGGGCAATATGTTCACACAAATATATCAAGTGAAAATTTAGTATATCAAGTGAAAATTTAGTATATCAAGTGTTTTAGGGTCAAGCATAGTTTGGTCTCAAGCAATAATATGACTTTGAAGATGTTAACAGTAATTAGAGAACAATAATGTATTTATCAAATTCTGTATAGCATGAATGTCATTGAATGGGTTTAAGTTCATACCCTTTACCTCCTTCTGACTACGGAATGGTAAGTGCTACTGTTCTAACTAGCACATTCCATAAAATTCCATCATTCAAAATAAACTCTGTACAATGAAGTTGCCATGAATATAAAACCAGAAGTTAATAATTAACAGTATCAAAAAAACCCCAAGCACACAAAGTGATTTGATTTGTTTTATGCTTCTTTGTAGTAAGCAGCAATGATTCAAACTTTGATAGACCTGAGGGAGGAGAAAATATTTATGGCTCAATCTCTTATGACTACAAAATTAAATATTTTCCATAACAAAAAGTCAACACAAACTCCCAACTCCCAGTCAAGAACAAAAGAATGAAGCATTTAATTGTCAGTTGGCCTTTGTTTTTTGAGCCTGAATTAATTCTGCCTAATATATTCTTAAAATATTGTTAAATTCAATAGCAAAACTAGAAGCCATGTTTCTGAATGCTTCTGCCTTACTCTCACAGAGAAAGAAAAAGGGTAAGACAACACAGAAATAAAATAAACATTCTTTGAGGGTGTGGACTCCACTTTTTCTCATTTCTCAGAATATCCCCAGTCTTTATGACAGGCAGCAAAAGCTGGACATTTTAAAATTATATCTCAGAATCTGCTGTGGAAACACCATATAATCACATGAAAATTGTTCTTGATCTGATGGCTCTTTCAGAATTACTTTGAGGGAACTAAACATTCCACAGCCATGTTTATTCATACCTAATATTGCCCAATGTCAGCTTTAAGAGTTTGGGGAACTGGACCAGGAGAAGAGTGGTAAAATGAATTCCCGACTCTGCCAAAAGATTTCATTGCATTTTTAAGCAAGTCAAATCTGGGAGTTGGATCTCTTCTTAATTCACAAGGACAGTACTGGTAACAGCTAGGAAGGAATGTAAATGACCATGTCGTACACTTCTATAGCATAAAACAAATGATCACTAGACTCAAAAAGACAAAATATAAATGTAAACACAAGGGTAATCACAACTTATCTTACAGACAATTAGATTAGATTATGTTAATGAAAAAAATCAGGATTTGCCTGTATTGGGGAGAATCATGCACTACTTAGAATCACAAGCACAATGTCAAGCACAAAGCAACTGTCTGATCTACTAAAACTATATCCTGGAAAGCTGCTCTATATTTTAACAAAACCACTGAGGCTGCAGATGCACACTCTACTGTTGTGAAAAAATAAGAAACAGGTTTGGCTTTCCTTTGTTTCTCTGTCTTCAGTGTTATCCTTTATTTCTCAAGATGGAACTATTAAGTCTGTTTCCCAGTAGAGATAGACTTCAAAAACCTGGATATTTTGGTCAAATGGATTTTTCTCCTCTTTTAAACCTACTTTACAGCAAATAAAAGCCTTTGTAAGCAGGCAGACAGGACAAGGAAAACTAGCTTTTTCAAAGAAGCCACCATATCTAAGTCTTTACTACTGATTTGGATTTCTAATTCCTTGTCTTCAGCCTTCAAAATCTTGATTTGATAAACTCTCATGAAATCAATTACTGCTTTTGCTGTTCTTTCCAAATAATTTGACGACTATCTGTGAAACTACAATGATAAACAAATGTTCTGTCTTTCCTGCTCAGTAGTTGTATGTTTTAAAAAAAAAAAAAACAACAAAAAAACACACAAAAAAAACATTAAAGAATTGGTTATGCAGTCTCCTAATAATGGCTACCTGGTACACTTTTTCCTAATATACCTCTATAATTCCATCACCACATAAGTTTTTTGTTTTTTTCAAAAAGCAATAAAGGCCAACTACCCACAGCCCATGTTGCGTAGGGATATTAAAAAGCAAAAATGGCATCTAAAGAAATCTGAGTATCAATTATAATGATTTTACATGGTGCAAAATGAAGATGCCAGTTATAGTATAAAATATAATAAAATAACAATGGAAAGTGTGACCACCTAAAATAAGTTGTTGGTTTTTTTTTTTTAATTGAGGACAAATAGTGAAATTTTCTACTTAACATGTAAAGTAAAATTACCTATTTTAATTCACAAAAATCACCCTCTACATAAAGTTCACACTGCGTGGACTGTGGAATTCTTAATTTGCAACTGATAATTTCTAGTCCCTGTCTTGTTGTGTACACGTACGCAGGCAGGTCACAAGAAGAGTCAGAGGCCAGGCATGCATTGCAAAGAGCAAGTTTTATTTTAGTTCCCTCTCTCCTGGGGGATCTCCGAAGTCGCACCTGAGCTCCCAGGCAGAGGTGACACAGGCGGGGACGCAGGCGCTGGTCAGTTCAGCCCTGCTGGTAGATCCTGGTGTTACCTAACACAGAGGTTCTACTCATCAAGCACACAAGGTCAGTAAAACAATTAGTGTGATGTATGTGCTTTTTCTGCAGACAGGTGCAAGTCACTTGAGCGTATTTACATTTAACTAACCTCCTCGCCAATCTTCTGATATATTCCCATACACCTGCACACTAGTCCAAACAGAATGCACAGCTAAAACAGTCTGGTTTATTTTATACAAGACCAAATACCAGCACACAGAACAATTTTTGACAGATAACTTGATTTTTTTGTTGTGTCATTGTAAATAATCCTTACCATATGCATCCACAAGATTTACTGAGATTCATTAGTCCATTGAGCTACAAAACTGAATTAGCCTAACCAGTCATAAAAAGCTAAGTGATTACTCATATTTTGTTTCTTGAAATAAAGAATTCTTTAAAATACTTTGACTAATTATTTCAATTTACAAAACACAATGTAGCAATAATCTCTGTGTACATTTAGAAAAACCTTTCTGAAGTGTTTTTGAGAGATGCTCTTTCATAATTGCTATCTGATCAATTTCTTTAATTAAAAATTTTACACCATGTTATAAATATATGGTGAATACATTATTGTTAATTTTCCAGCACTTCTGATATGAGCAAAAGAGAATTTTTTTCCCTTAAAGTGTTAGTCTATGGTATGGAATATCTCTTTGGTCAGTTGGGGTAAGGTGTCCCAGCTGTGTCCCCTCTCAACTTCTTGTACACCTCCAGCCTACTTGCTGCAGGGGGAGCAGCATGAGAGAGAAGTCCTTGTCTCTGTGTAAGCACTGCTCAGCAGTACATAAAATGTCAGTGTGTTATCAACACTGTTTTCAGCACAAATCCAAAACATAGCATCATGAAACTACTATGAATAAATTTAACTCTATGCCAGCCAAAACCAGTACAACTTCTTATATGTAAGCCTGTATAGCTTAATTAAATGTATGCATATATTTTCAATTCCACAGTTTCTATAATGAAAGAAATAATTGTTATATCAAAATAAAAATAAAAAACCAAAACACACAAAAAAACCCCACAAGCACAAACAGTAAGAGCTTCATAAAGCTGCCTCAAGAGGTTGTGGAGTCTCCTCTGCAGGCATTCAAACCCACCTGGACACATTCCTGTGCAACCTGCTCTGGTGACCCTGCTTTAGCAGGTGGGTTGGACTGGATGATCTCCAGAGGTCCCTTCCAACCCCAACCATTCTGTGATTGTGACACTTTTTTACCCACTAAAAAACAACAAACAAAACCCCCAAATTAAGTAACACCTCACCTGCATTTGCATCAGCTCTGGATCGCTGACCTGTCGATTTTCCAAATGGGGTCTTCATTCATCTGTGTTTAAGTGAGCAGCGAAGCTGCTAGACTAGGGTGAAAATCCGGTTCTTCCCAACTCCCAAAATATCTTCTTACTCTCGTAATACAACAGCTACTTATTAATCCACCATCCAATCACCAATTTGTTATTCCTCAAATATAGGAGAAGCACTTTCAATTATATCACTCTGAAAAACAAACCAAAAAGTATAGTCCGATTTGAGACCTGGTTAAAATAAACATTGAAGTGAAACAAAATATTTTTTCTTTCATGCTCAATGAGAAGTCTCTTCATATTCTGTTATTCTGGATGCATTCAGTAAACAGAGGGCAGGTAGGCAAGAAGACAGCCAAATATTAAGGCTTGTACTTTTCCTCATATTCTGAATGCAAATTCTGTATCAAATCAAAGTCATCCACAGACAGATACACATAGAAAAACCTCATTTAAAAACCCCAACTTTTCTTAGTATAGGGAACAATGACTACTACTTTAAAAACCCTACCTGAAAGCAGAAGAAACTGCACTATCTTCACCATAGGAAAAGCACAAACCCACTACTTCCATCTGTTAGAAAAACTAAAATACTTCACACCCACATATCAGAATTCCTTCTCTACAGATATGTTCAAAAAAATGGTAGAAAGAATCTTAACACTTAAAAGATAAAAACCCCAAATATTCCATTGCAACACTGTTGTGGTTTTGTTAAAAACAAGACCAGCTTCTCTTGTAGTGAATTTTCCTTTCAGCTGAAGTCTTCTTAGTAACTGCACTTCTCTAAAGTAGGATACATGTTTTGGTAGACATAGCAATGGAATGCAAGGTCGCTGATAAGGATGCACATCCTGTAAGTGAGAGGGGCAAGGAGGAGCGAACTGAACAGGTGACTAAAACTGACCAGCTAAGTATTCCATCCCATCCACATGATACATCATATAGAAGTGGAAGATCACAAGGGCCTCATCCCTTTTTCCCTCTTCAACTATGGCCGGCATCTGGGGAGAACTTTGCAAGTCGTCCCTGCAAATCTGAGGCCTAGTGACAGACTGAATCCAGTTCCGGTTTGCTGCAGAGTCCAGCCCAGGACTTCTGGGTAGCTGTAGAGCAGTCAGCATTGATTTGCTGGGACTTTCAAGATTGGTTTTGTATATTTTGTATTATTTTCTCTATTTTATTAGTAGCATTTTAATATTTTCCAACTCTCTCTCTCTTTTTATCCTCCTTTGCCTTCCTATCACTTGTACTTAGTGGGGTGTGGGGGGGTGGGGGCTAAGGAAGACTGGGGGGAAGAGGGGGTTAACAAAGCATCTGCCATGGTTTAATTTTGCCCTGCAATCAAACCTTGACAAATGCTCAAACTAACAATTTGTTAAGTCATTAGTTTATAGAAGATCTGCAAAAGTCATTGGTGATTCACTACACCTAAATTCAGATTCCTGAAACATTTAGTAATCACATTTCTCTAGATAAGGGAGATTGGGAGGACAATTCTTTAAAGTATTTACCAATATTTAAATTACAGACACTTGTTATCACCTAAAATTTTGAAGAATTACAGATCAACTGTTTCAGACTAATGTTTCGGACAGCAAGCATTTCTCCTAATTATTCCATTCATTTCAATGCTGCACATGGCTAAAACAACAGGTTAGGTCAGCTCATCCTTTTAGCCTGGTTTCCCTAAGAAATATGATTACAGAATCACAGAATTACATGACTGCTGTAATCATGTTCTCTGTAATCTGTCAATCATCAGTGGCCTTCTCCCTTTCACTTTTTTTTCTTCCCAACAGGAGCTTTGGAACCTGCTGTTAATTTTTACAAAAGGGTAAAAAACAGAGGAATGTCTCTAACTAGTGACTCACCTGTGGGAAAAGGTGTACCTCATGCTCGTGCCTTACTGAACAACTAAATATACAAGGATATGCCTTGAGGTAAAGTACAAGTGCTATGATGAAACTTGCATTTACATCTACTAACACTTTGCCAATTCTTCCATGAATCACATCCACAAACTCCTATAAATATCAGATCAATGCAGAGGAATATTCCTATAAATAAAAAGCAATAGAGACATAAACAAAATGAAATACTAATTTCTGGTGTTTCTAGTTTAAGCAAGTATTTGGCAATTTCTAGTTTTTGGAAAAAGTGCCCATCTGCCATCCTGAGAGGGAGTCACGAGAGGCAGGCTGCCTTCTGGGAGCTAAGATGCAAGATGTTGCCGAGAGGGTTCCACAACTTGTCAAGAGCACAGACTACAACCCACTGCTGCTCTTTCATGTAGGCACAAATGACACTGCAAGCCGGAACCTGGGCAGAATCAATGAAGACCATAAAGCCCTGGGGGTGCAAGGAAAATATCAGTGCTCAAGTCATCTTTTCCTCCATTCTACCAGTTGGAGGAAAGGGGGCAGCCAGAAATGGATGCATAATGCACATTAACTCCTGACTTCAAGGCTGGTGCTGTCGTGAGGGTTTTGGCTTTTATGACAATGGGACATTCTTTTATGACTATAACCTGTTAGGGAGGGATGGAACCCACTTGTCTAGAAGAGGCAAGGGCATCTTTGGCAATAGGCTGACCAACTCGGTGAGGCAGGCTTTAAACTGAAGAGCTCAGAGAGCAGGGTCCAAAGTGGCAATGCTCATGGAATTGCATCCAACTGGGGAATAAGCCAGGCCAACCAGAGCAGCGACAAATATTCCTTAGCTGCCTCCCAAAATGAGAACCAGAAGGCCAACCACCTCAAGGGTGTTTGGCTCTGGTGGTTCCTTCTGCACACCTCATGAGAAACCTGCATGCTTGATTACTTCTCTGAATTGACTGCACACCAACACATGCAGCATAGAGAATAAATAGGAAGAATTAGAGATCTATGTGCAGTTGTAAGGCCACACAGTGCTCCAGGTGAGGCCGCACCAGTGCAGAGTAGAACAGGACAATCACCTCCCTTGACTGGCTGGCAATGGTGTGCTGAGGTTCCATCTGAACATCAGGAAACACTTTTTTACTGTGAGGCTGACTGAGCACTCTGGTTGCCCAGAGTGATTGTGAAGTCTCCCTCCTTGGAAATATTCAAAAGTCCTCTGGACAGGGTTTTGGGCAATTGACTCTAGGTGGCCCTTCTTGAGCAGGGGGGTTGGACAGGATTACTTGCAGAGGTCCCTTACAACCTCAGCCATTCTGTGAAAAACAAACAATATAGTAAAATTTGGCATTACCCCAGTTATTGCATGCTTCTTTTCTTTTGATAGTTCACATTTTTCCTGCCTAATCATTACTAGGTTTAGTAATGGTAACTGCTTGAGTAAAAGTTTAGTAGGAGAAAAAACTCCAGCTTGTGGCATGTATCTTTAAAATATGGGTCTGAAAAGAGGTGAAATGTAGTCAGAAAGACTGTAAAGTCAAGAGGGGAAAATATTTTTTTCTTCTCATGTGTTGATACAGCTTAAGGATTAGAAAAAGAGTGTGCTTATACAGGTGTGAGCTGAAAAGAAGTCAAGAGAATAAGTTATCTATCAAGCAGAAAAAGAAATAGGGCTTCTGTCTATAATCACTGAAGAGTTGTGGAGATCAGAGGATGTCCCTGATGACTGGAAGAGGGCAAATGTCACACTCATCTACAACAAGGGCCCAAAGGAGGACCCAGGAAACTACAGGCCCATTAATCTTACTTCAGTCCCTGGGAAAGTAATGGAACAAGTTCTCCTGGAAAGTGTTACAAGCCAAATGAAGCAGGTAATTGGGAAAAGCCAATATGGATTTACTAAAAGCAAATCATGCCAGACTAACTTCATCACCTTGTACAACAAAATAACTTATTCTGTTGACATGAGGAGAGCAGAGAAGTGGATGTTGTTTACCTGGACTTCAGCAAAGTGTTTGACACTGTTTCCTACAGCCTTCTCCTAGACAAACTGGCAAGATACAGACTGGATGGGTAGTCTGTGAGATGGATAGGAAATTGGCTAACAGGTTGCACTCAGAGGGTGGTAATCAGTGGTTTTTACTCAGGCTGGCAGCCTGTCACAAGTGAGGTTCCGCAGGGATCAATACTGAGCTCCACAGGGATGTAAAAACACAACTAACTAACCCCCAACCCATCTTTCTGATTCACGGAAATGGTGGGAAAGGGTGTAACCATCCCAAGAAGTTCTTTAAACATACTGTCCTGACATCAAGATGCTCTCTATACTCTTCTGCCTTCCAAATGCATACTCACATGCCAAACAGGCAATGTCATCAGAAAACATATTTCTCTTATTTCACAGAAGAGCCTGAAGTACTAAGTCATATAACAACAGCCAGTGAAAATGATTTTCAGTCTCAAAATTGCATGGATTAATAACAGCATCAATGTCTATAGCCAGCATAGAAAAAAAAAAAATCAATGCCTTTTCCTTTTAATTTTTCCTTCAAACTTTCTTTTTGTTTTCTTTTTTCCATAATGGAGGACATCCTTATAAATATCCCAGTATCATGAAATTTCCAGTCTCTCTTGCATAGTCTTTATGAGCTTTCTACAGTAACAAATCAGATCTTTTGCGAGGGCAAAAACTCATGGACTCCACACAGTCCAATATGAATTCAAGCGAAGCCATTTATTACAGAAACAAGCCTCCTTATATATGCGGTTATTTCCTGATCACACGTCCACGCTCCAAGCATGCATTAGCTGATTGGATATTGTCCATGTTCACGAGCTGTCCATGCGCCCGAGTCTCACTACTAATAGGTCTGTTGATTTACGTTGTGTTTTCAGCTTTCCGAGGTGGCCTTGAAACTCCTTTGGGCCTGGCTAGTTTAATAACAAACCTCCATCTAATAGAAACCCATCCACACATTAACTTCAAGAAAATCCCTCAAATCTCCCACAATCTTTCAGTGCAAAAACTTTTCTGAGGAATTTTAAGGCCTGGCAACATGGGGCAAAGAGCAGCACAAAGGCTCCTCTGTGGCCCCAACAGAAGTAGAATAAGGATATTAAAAACTTGTACTGAGTCTGACTGGGATGGAATCAACTTTTTTTATAGAAGCCTGTATGGTGCTGTGCTTTGCATCTGTGCCTAAAACAGTGTTGATAACAAAGCAATATTCTGGCTATTGCTGAACAGTGCTTGCACAGCATCAAGGCTTTCTCTCTTTCTGCTCCTCCCACCACACCCCCCCCTAGCCGGTAGGCTGGGGATGGGCAAGACTTTGGGAGGGAACATAACTGAGACAGCTGACCCAAACTGACCGAAGGGATACCCATATGGAATATGGAGGTGTCTTCTACCCATTCAATACAACATCATGCTCATCAATAAAAGCTCAGGGAAAGGAGAAGGAAGGGTGGATGTTCATGGTTACAGTGTTTGTCTTCTCAAGCAACCATTATGTGTGCTGAAGCCTTGCTTTCTAGGAAGTGGTTAAACATCTGCCTGCTGATAGGAAGTAGAGAATTAATTCTTTTTTCTTTGCTTACCTGTACAGCTTTTGATTTACCTATTAAAGTGACTTCATCTCAATCCAGAAGTGTTTTAACCTTCCTTTTCTTTTCTCTCCGTCCTCCAGGAGACATGTAGATGACACCAAACTGGGGCGAGTGGCTGATATGCCAGAGGGTTGCACTGCCATCCAGAGGGACCTGGACGGGCTGGAGAAATGGGCCAACATGAACCTCATAAAATTCATCAACAAGGGGCAGTACAAAAGTCCTGCACCTGGGGAGGAATAAACCCGTGCTGGGGGCCAACTGGCTGGAAAGCAGCTTGGCAGAAAAGGACCTGGGGGTCCTGGTGGACACCCAGTTGAACATGAACTGACAATGTGCCCTTGCTGCAAAGAAGGCTAATGGTATCATGGACTGCATTAGACAAAGTATTGCTTGCAGGTTGAGGGAAGTGACCTTTCCCTTCTACTCAGCACTAGTAAGTCCACACCTGGAGTCCTGTGTCCAGTTCTGGGCTCCCCAGTACAAGAGAGACATGGACATGGTCCAACAAAGGGCCATAAAGATGATTAAGGGTCTGGAGCATCTCTCCTCTGAGGAAAGGCTGAGAGAGTTGGGACTGTTTAGCCTGGAGAAGAGAAGGCTTGAAAGGGTTCTTCTCAGTGTGTACAAATACCTGAAGGGAGGGTGTAAAGAGGACAGAGCCAGGCTCTTTTCTGTGGTGCCCAGTGACAGAACAAGAGGCAATGGGCACAAAGTGAAACACAGGAAGTTCCATCTGAACGTCAGGAAAGACATTTTTACTGTGAGGGTGACTGAGCACTGGGGCAGTTTGCCCAGAGAGGTTGTGGAATCTCCTTCCTTGGAGATACTCAGAAACTGTCTGGACATGGTCCTGGGCAACCGCCTCTAGGTGACCCTGCTTGAGCCAGGTGGTGGACCAGAAGAACTCCAGAGGTCCCTTCCAACCTTTTGTGAGAGGGGAGCGAGAGGCTGGGTGAGTGTTTGACTGCTCACTGGGGTCAACCAACCACAGTCTTTTTTGGTGCCCAAAGTGGGGCACAAAGAAATTATACTTTTGATCTGAGCATGCTATAGCTATTGTAGATCTCTTCATGGAGAAGATTGTTCTGGGAGTTATTGAAAAACATCTGAACGACAATGCAGTCATTGGTCCCAGCCAGCACGGGTTCATGAGGGAAACGTCCTGCTTGACTAACTTAATTCTGTTCTACAACAAGGTTACCCACCTAGTCGACCAAGGGAAGCCTGTCAACATGATCTTTTTGGATTTCAGTAAAGCCTTTGATACTGCCTCTCGCAGTATCCTCCTGGACAAGATGGCCAGCACACAGCTGGGTAAACACACAGTGCAGTGGGTGAGCAGTTGGCTGATGGGCCGGGCTCAAAGGGTTCTAGCAAATGGGGTAAAGTCGGGCTGGCGACCAGTCACTAGCGGGTTGCATGGGGATCCATCTTAGGGCCAGCACTCTTCAGTGTCTTCAGAAATGACTTGGACACAGGACTTGAGGGACTGATTAGCAAGTTTGTTGATGACACAAAATCGGGGGGAGCTGTTGACACTCTGGAGGGCAGAGAGGCCCTGCAGAGGGATCTGGGCAATCACCAACCGCATGAAGTTCAACAAGAGCAAGTGCTGGATTTTGCACCTGGGACACAGCAGCCCTGGCTGTACATACAGACTGGGGACGAGATGCTGGAAAGCAGCTCCGTGGAGAGGGATCTGGGGGTTCTGGTTGATGTCAAGTTGAACGTGAGCCGACAGCGTCCCTGGCAGCCAAGAGGGCAACCGTGTCCTGGGTGCATCCAGCACGGCATCGCCAGCCAGTCGGGGGAGGTGATTCTCTTGCTCTGCTCTGCACTGGTGTGCCCTCACCTGGAGCACTGGGTGCACTTCTGGGCACCACAGTGCAAAAAGGATACAAAGCTACTGGAGAGTGTCCAGAAGAAGGCTACGAAGTTGGTGAAGGGTTTGGAGGGGAAGCCGTATGAAGAGCGGCTAAAGTCACTTGGTTTGTTCAGCCTGGAGAAGAGGAAGGAAAGGTGAGAGAGAGCAGCTGTCTACTGCTTGGCCTCTGCCCAATGTTAAACAGTAGCAGTTATTCATAAAAGAAAATGGAAATTTAGCCCTCTTATAAATGAAATCGGACCATTTAATGTAGAAGATATACCACAGAGGAGCTAAAGGAGCACATTAAATGGGTTAAGGTGAAAAATTCCTATATCATATATTAACCAGAAATAATCAAATTACTTTAAATACAGAAAAAGCAAAAAGCAGCTCAGATAGACAGAAATAGAAATGATTTGTTGATACTGGCAGCATGGGAAAGAATCAGATTCCTCCACTAAACTTCATCATCACAGTGTTGTGCTTGGATCTGACTATAAACCTTTTCTTAAATAAGCAGTGGAGTGGGACCAAATGACCATCCACAGACATACAATTAATTATTTTTTTAGAATAGATCCATAGCACAGATGTTTCATTACATGGAGTTCTCTCAGTTCTTCACTTTCTTAGAAATCTAAAGAATAAAAGATATGTTTATTTGGAAGAAAATTTTTAACTCATTTGGGGAATGAGTCATGCCATGCTCTGTTCTAGTGAAGAGGGATCTCAAATGTGAGGCACAAGAAAACTAAAGCACAAAGCAATAGCTTTAAAGAGATGCCAGGGTCCAGTGCAATGTGCTAAAATAGTTGAAGCCCTGCAGGGAAAATCCCATTGAATAAGGATGGGAAACTGGATAGCCTATTCTCCTCATTTCTGTTACCTGGTATTACAAGCAAAAAGCATGTGCAGGTCCCTCAGGGATGAGGCACAACATTCAGTGAGTGAAAGCTTTGGTTTTAATGAAAGCGTAGCGTTTAAATGTTGGGAGCCCCATGACACCAACACATCCATGAATGAAATGATATTGTTCCATTCTTAGGATAAGGAAAAAAAAGATGCAAATAAGGATAAGCACAGTACAACAGATGTCATCACGATTTTAAGGTTATGATTTCCTAAGCGCACTCTAGTCTCCTCCAGGCCAAAGGATACAAGCTTCTAGGCCAAGCTCCAAGCTTCCAAGAAGCAAAGTCCTTATTTCCAGGGCCAGGCTGTCCTTTAGTTTGTTTTACTTAATCATGAACAATACCAAAGTCTCCAGGAAAATTCCACTACTGCATTACATTACAATGTATAATGTGAACTAGTATATATGTATTAACAAAGTTAATACACTTTCACACAGAATCACAAAATCACAGAATGTTAGGGATTCGAAGGGACCTTAAAAGATTGTCTAATACAGTTCCCCTGCCAGAGCAGGTACACTTAGATGAGACTACACAGGAATGTGTCCAGGTGGGTTTTGAATGTCTCCAGAGTAGGAGACTCCATAACCCCCCTGGGCAGCCTGTTCCAGCGTTGTTACCCTCACTGAGAAGAAGTTTCTTCTCAAATTTAAGTGGAACCTCTTGTGTTCCAGTTTAAACCCATTGCCCCTTGTCCTATCATTGGTTGTCACCGAGAAGAGCCTGGCTCCATCCTCCTGACACTCAGCCTTTATATATTTGTAAACATGAATGAGTCCCCCCTCAGTCTCCTCTTGTCCAGCTCCAGAGCCCCAGCTCCCTCAGCCTTTCCTCACACGGGAGATGCTCCACTCCCTTCAGCATCTTGGTGGCTGCGCTGGACTCTCTCCAGCAGTTCCCTGTCCTGCTGGAACTGAGAGGCCACAACTGGACACAAGATTCCAGGTGTGGTCTCCCCAGGGCAGAGCAGAGGGGCAGGAGAACCTCTCTGACCTACTGACCACCCCCTTCTAACCCACCCCAGGTACCATTGGCTTCCTGGCCACAAGGGCCCAGTGCTGGCTCATGGTCACCCTGCTGTCCCCAGGACCCCCAGGTCCCTTTCCCCTATGCTGCTCTCTAATAGGTCATTCCCCAACCTATACTGGAACCTGGGGTTGTTCCTGCCCAGATTCAAGACTCTACACTTGCCCTTATTCTATTTCATTACATTTTTCCCCGCCCAGCTCTCCAGCCTGTCCAGGTCTCTGATGGCAGCACAGCTTCCAGTGTCAGCCACTCCTCCCAGCTTGGTGTCATCAGCAAACTTGCTGACAGTCACTCTATTCCCTCGTCCAAATCGTTGATGAATATATTGAATAATACAGGCCTCAGTACTGACCCCTGAGGCACTGCACTAGGTACAGGCCTCCAACTAGACTCTGCCCCACTGACCACGACTCTCTGGCTTCTTCCCTTCAGCCAGTTCGCAGCCCACCTCACTACCCGATCATCCAGACCGCACTCCCTCAGTTTAGCTGTGAGGATGCTGTGGGACACTGTGTCAAATGCCTTACTCAGGTCAAGGTAGACCATGTCCACCGCTCTGCCATCATCCATCCATCTTGTTATGTCCTCATTAAATTCAATGAGGTTGGTCAAGCACAACTTCCCCTTGATGAAGCCATGTTGACTGCCCCTAATGACCCTCTTATCCTTGATATGCCTTGAGATGGCACCAAGGAGAAGTCGTTCCATCAGTTTCCCAGGGACGGAGGTGAGGCTGACCGGTCTAGAGTTACCCGGGTCCTCCTTCTTGCCCTTTTTGAAGACTGCAGTGACATTTGCTTTCCTCCAGTCCTCAGGCACCTCTCCCATTTCCCAAGACTTGGCAAAGATGATGGAGAGCGGTCCAGCAATGACCTCAGCCAGCTCCCTCAGCACCCGCGGGTGCATCCCATCCAGATCCACGGATTTATGGATGTCCAGATTGCCCAACTGCTCCCTAACCCAGTCCTCATCAACCCAGGCAAACTCCTCCATTGTCCCGACTTCCTCTGGGGCCTCAGCGGCATTGCAAAAAGCTCTTCCTGTTGTCCTTGACCCCTCTCGCCAGGTTTAATTCTAAGGAGGCCTTAGCTTTCCTAGTTGCCTCCCTACACCCTCTGACAACAGCCTTATATTCTCCCCAAGTGGCCAGCCCCTCCTTCCATGATCCGTAAACTCTCCTCTTCCACTTGAGCTTACCCAGCAGCTCCCTGTTTAACCACGCAGGTCTCCTGGCTCCCTTCCTTGACATCCTACGTGTCGGGATGCTCTGATCTTGTGCCTGGCAGAAGCAGTCCCTGAACACTAACCAACTATCGTGGGCCCCTTTGCCTTCAAGCAGCCTTGCCCATGGGATTTCCCCTAGCAATTGTTTGAAAAGGCCAAAGTTGGCCCTGCTGAAGTCCAGGTTTGCAGTTCTGCTTGCTATTCTGTTCCTGCCACAGGAGATCCTGAACTCCACCATCTCATGGTCACTGCAACCCAGGCAGCCCTCAACCTTTACCGCTTTAACCAGCCCCTCCTTGTTAGTGAGGATGAGGTCCAACAGGGCTCCTCTCCTAGTCAGCTCCTCCACCCTTTGCATGAGAAAGTTCTCGTCAAGGCACTGGAGGAACCTCCTGGACTGTGGCTGGCTGGCTGGCTGAATGGTCCTTCCAGCAGACATCAGGGTAGTTAAAATCCCCCACCACAACCAGGGCCTGTGATTGTGAGGCCGCTCTCAGCTGCCTGTAGAGGCCTCATCAACTTCCTCACCCTGATCTGGTGGCCTGTCATAGACACCCACAACAGTATCACCCCTGCCAGCCTGCCCCTTCATTCTCACCCATAGACTGTCAACTTGCTCCTCCTCCAGGCCTGGACAATACTCAGTACATTGTAGTTGCTCTCTCACACGAAGAGCAACTCCACCACCACGCCTGGCTGGCCTGTCTTTCCTGAAAAGGGCACAGCCATCCACGACCACATTCCAGTCATGTGTGCTGTCCCACCATGTCTCTGTAATTGCCACCAGGTCATAATCTCCTGCCCTAACACAGGTTTCTAACTCCTCCTGCTTATTCCCCATGCTGTGCACATTGGTGTGCAGGCATTTCAGAGAGCGAGCTGAGCACACTGATTTCACCCTAGGGGGGTGGGAGGCCTCCCAGTCTTCATCAACTCTAGAGCACTGCCCCACTGGGACAAGCCCAGCTACAACTCCCCCCATAAAGACTGATTGATATAATATGGAAGGGAATTTTCATAGAAGTGGCCATCCCATAATGTGTGCTTGTTTAAGTAAATAATCTGTACCAGTACGTCCTAATGAAGCATGCAGCCAGTGGGCTAATCTATTCCATTTAGTGGAACCAGAGTCTATAGCAATATTTATTTGAGGTAGCTGGATGTCCTTGGCATTGAGTTTGGCTTCCTTAGTGTTAGCTTTTTTGTGAGCAGGTACATGCCCTACTTGAAGGGAACAGATAAGGCCGATTGATATAATTTTTCTCAATACGGGTATCCCCAAACTTCTCCTTTCCCTACTTGCCAGTCATGTCATCGCCAGTTTCCAAACCACTGGGTGGCTCCAGCCCACACAACATAGGAGTCAATGTAAACCCAGTCAGCTCCAGCTTCAAAAGCTAGGGTGACGGCCAGTAATTCAAACCTTTTATTTCCTTAGTTAACTTTGGTTTTCCATCAGCAGAAATGGCTGATGTTTTAGATGGGTACTTCCATGGCTGTGCTGCCATTCAGAGAGACCTGGGCAAGCTGGAGGACTGATCAGAGAAGAACCTGATAAAATTCAACAAAGGGGAGTGTAGGGTCCTGCACCTGGGGAGGAATAACCCCAGGCACCAGTACAGGTTAGGGCTGGACCTGCTGGAGAGCAGCATTGCAGAGAAAGACCTGGGAGTCCCGGTGGACAACAGGCTGACCATGAGCCAGCAAAGTTTCCTTGTGGCCAAGAAGGCCAACGGTATCCTGGGGTGCATTAGGAAGAGTGTGGGCAGCAGGTCGAGGGAGGTGATCCTCCCCCTCTGCTCTGCCCTGGTGAGGCCCCATCTGGAGTACTGTGTCCAGTTCTGGCCTCCCCAGTTTAAGGAGGACAAGGAATTACTCAAGAGAGTCCAGCGGTGGGCTACAAAGATGCTGGGGTCTGGAGCGGCTTTCTTAAAAGGGAAGACTGAGAGAGCTGGGGCTGTTCAGCCTGGAGAAGAGAAGGCTGAGAGGGGATCTTATTTATGCTTATAAATATCTCAAGGATGGGTGTCAAGAGGATGGGACCAGACTCTTTTCCGTGGTGCCCAACGATAGGATGAGGAACGACAGGCACAGACTGAAGCACAGGAGGTTCCATCTGAATATGAGGAAAAACTTCTTTACCTTGATGGTGCCAGAGCACTGGAACAGGCTGCCCAGAGAGGTTGTGGAGTCTCCTTCTCTGCAGACATTCAAATCCCACCTGGACACCTTCCTGTGTGATCTGCTCTAGGTGAACCTGCTTTAGCAGGTGGGTTGGACTAGATGATCTCCAGAGGTCCCTTCTAACCCCAACCATTCTGTGATTCTGTGATGATTATTAAGAATTTGACCCAATCTACAGAGGGTCCAGGTGACAGAAAAGTCTAGGTAACTGAAATTTTAGGTAACAGGAAAGCTATTTGAGCCGCTAAAAATTCTGTCTAACGATAAGCTACGCTGATTACTAAAATTGTATATAATAATAAAGCTCCAATTATAACTATAACCCTGTGCCCAGTTCTTGTTTTACCAAGGATCCTTAAAAGAACCTGCCTCTCCCCATAGCATCGGGTAGTGTCAGGTGACAGTGGGTATTTGTGTTCTGAAGTACATCTTCCAGTTAACTTATAATACAAAAGTTTTAGAGCTTGTCTTTCATTAGCAGATTTCTGGTGGGTCAATTTAAGTTGTTTAGTATTATACTCCCCTATACCAAATTACTGTTCTTTTAAAAAATGGTAATTAGTTTGCTTTGGGAATGGACTTGTACCAGCATATAAAACCAGCTTCATCCTCAACCTGCCACCAACACAGCATATTAGCTGAGCATCCCTGCTTTCTGCACCACCAGTAAACTGCATCCTCTCTCCTGATCCATGTTAGCCTGCCTGGGGACCCCTTCACCCCACACCCTGACTACATGAAGCTCAAACACTGCTTCCCTAGCCCAGCCTGCACAGCAGCCAAGCCTCAGACTGAGGACCAAACACTGTGTTCCCCAAGGGAGATGCTGGATTTAAACCTCTGGAACATGAACCATGTTTTGGTCACCTTTACCTTCCCCAGTAACTTACAGAAAGTATGTAAATAGGCATCATAGACAAATGCTGAGTGAGGGGAGCGCACAGGCCCTTTTGCAGTGCTGCAGTGAGCTGGAATGATACAGAGAATGACTTTATGAAGAACTCTCACGATGTACTGTTACAACACAAAACCCCTAACTACGTTTGCTAGACAAACCATCACTCTGTAACACTTTGCTGCTAGCAACCTGACAGATCAGCAATCCCTTAAAGCTTGTCCACCCAGTAAATTTTAAGCCAAACAGCTAAACCAGCTCTATTCATATCTGAGTGTCACGGTTTAATCCAAGCTAGTAATCACAACTACGATAGCCACTCCCTCCTTCCTTCCCCCCCCCCTCCCCCCCCCCCCCCCAAATAGGAGAGACAATCGAAAAGGAAGGGGTTGAGACAAACATAGTTTAATAAAATAACAAAATAACACTAATATACCACTACTGCTACTAATATATATTAAATGGAGAATAGAATATAAAGTAAAAGATACTCAATGCAATTCTTAACTCCGTTCCCACCAAGCAGCCAGTCCTGGGAAGAGAGCACCCTGGTCCCGAACAGCTGATCCCGGGGGAAAAGGCAGAAAGGCCCATAAGCCCACTGCAATACAGCAGGATGGCAAAAGGTAGAACTAAAAGAAACTCCCAAATGGAACTCCATCAAACAGAGCAGAACTGTAATGGGTTGATCATTTAAGCTTAAGTAGATGCACACCAAATGTAATGGATTATTTAGAGATATAAGGTTGTATGATTTTTAATATACTCTTTGATTCATGTTACTTGGTAGACTAGATTTGCTAAAATTTTAAGCTTGTATTTACCAAAAGCAACTGCAGACTACACTAAACGCCTGCAAAAGTCCAGCTTGCATTTTGCTGGGAAAAATGGAACTGACTGGGAAAACAATGATCCAAGGCTAATGTGGAGACATTACAGATATCTGCAAAGCGGGGCCTATTTTGCACTTTGCTGAGAAGAAAGGATTTATCCAGACAAAACAGTACCTGCAAGGATATGGACCAAAACCAATGTCAACAACTGAACAAAACAGAGGCCCGCGTGGAGTCAGGTAAAAAGGGTCCAATGGGGAGCAAAGGACCTGGTGGTGAAATTTTGCTGTTGGACTGGATCTTGGTGTGAATGGTTTGTAGAGATATAAAAGTTTGTAGTTTTCTATGCGTGGGCAGACCTCTGCACAGGTACCCAGCTTGAGCCAGCCCTTCTGCTTTTCTACTCCATTACATTTTTTATTTTCTGAGAATCTTGTCTGCTGAAAGTCTGTTTTGCATGCAGTTACGGGTCTCCTCTGAAAGTTTGCCTTCAGAGCTCTAAGTACAGGCTCCAGAGCGAACGGTTATCAGGGCAAGAAGAATCCCAAACATTTGCATTGTGGTGGACATAAGCCTCACCTGAAAGTTTGCCTCCGGAGCTTCAAAACACAGTCCCTGGAGCAAATGGTTATCAGGGAGGGCAGACGCCTGACAGTTTGCTTTGTGAATGGGTACAGGCGGACCTCTGTGCTGGTACCCAGCTTGAGCCAGCCCTTCTGCTATTCTACTCCATTACATTTTTTATTTTCTGAGAATTTTGTTTCCTGAAAGTCTGTTTTGCATGCAGTTAAGGGCCTTGCCTGAAAGTTTGCCACTGGAGCTTGTTGTATGTGGAAGTCTGTGTAAATGGCCACGTGTGTCCTATGTGTGTGTCTCTGGGATATGTGCTCAGCTTCACTAGTGGTTGAACTTGCAAGCAGGAAAGCAGCAGCTGCATCCCCCAGCCTGGGTAGAGAACCCGGGTCCCTGGATGCACGGGGCTGGGCTCCAGCAGCTGGGTGGGAGGGAATCCTGGGCCGGAGCTTCTGGTAGGAGGCAGCCACTCTTAACATCACTTAACATCTGGCATACTCACAGGATCTGGTTGAGTTGTGAGTATTCCCGAGATTGCATGTACATAATCCATATGTGATGGAGGGACTGATCCTTTGCTGATGTGCCTATAGTGTTAAATTTGCAACCAACCTTCTAGAACTATATGTAGGCACCCAAATGGGACCTGTGATAATAGATCCTTGGGTTAATTGGAACAATTGGATTGAAAAAAAAAAGACATTTACAGAATGTTAGAAGAACAATAAGAGGTGTAAATGGCTCAAACTGCAGGCCTAGTGACTGGGATTTGTAGTTTGGGGAATGAAAAGAGACACCATAGTATGCATTGAAGAGAAACTGCCAAGTTCATGCATACTGTGATTAAGTTGTAAAAGACGTACCCATCATTAATCAATTGGCATGAGATAAATGCTTTCTGACCACCTGCATTGTTCTGCAGCAAGCAGAACCCTAAAATCACTCCCCCGCGACAATTTGGTGTCAGAAGTGGGATGGCAGGGCATTATTGCTAATTATTTACAGAGGCATGGAGTAAGTCCAAGTCCTAGATTTTCAGAGGAATGGGTTCGTGGTAATTGGCATGATTGGAAAGCTGTGGAGGAACAACTAACAGCTGCTAGGGACCCTCTGAAGGATGGAAAGGGAAAAGGAATCATCTGTAAAATGCTAGGTACTTGCCTAGAAATCACTTGTGAGGAGCGTGAGACCTTGAATAGAGAAAAACATGATCTGAGGGAAGTAACAGAAAGTAAAAAGGCTGCTGGATTGTTATTGTCCTTGAGAATTGAGCAACTGCAGAAACAGATACAAGAAGAAAGGGAAAGGAAGAAAAAAATTAGAGGAAAAAATTGGAATGATACTTATGTAGGCTCCTCATCCCCCTAATCTTCTACGGATTAGGAAACTTATTGCGCCCCCTGATGAATGGGATGGAAATTTATGGGGTGACCCTGACGATGATGATTTTGGGGAAGATGATTCCTTGTCTCTCTCGTATCCTCCTGAGTATGAAGCTAGGTCTATGATTTAGACAGAAACTGATTTAAGAGAAAAGGCATTTAAAGAGTTTCAAGCAGAGTCTTGGGAACTGAGAAATAAGCTGTGGAGAAAGGCACTGGCACTAGGCATTCCCGAAGCCAAAATTCAGGAAAAGCCTCCCAGTGTTATATCAGATCTCATTGAAGCATTCCTGAAGCGAGATAGTTATGAGAAGAAGGAACACATTCCAACTTCTCCAGTGCCTGCTCCAAGAAGGAGTGTTAACCCTTTCCTCCCTCCAAGGGAAGGATCACAGGGCATGAATCCAAAAAACTGAGTAAAGTCCGGACAGCAAATGGGCCTGCCTGTCCGGAAGGTAGAAGCTTATCAGCAGATAAATGATGATGGCCCATACATTTTAATTCCAGTTGGCCCTCGAGGGCAATTGGTGAATTTTTTTAGTAGATGCAGGGACACAAATTTCAATACTGACAAAACAAGAAGCTGAGGCGGCTGCTGGATTTCTGAAAGTGCATTTGCAGGACCGAGGCTGGACAATTAATATGACTAAAACACAGGGTCCTAGTGCTATTGTACTATTTTTAGGAATAGTTTGGCATGGACAGCTTAGAGAAACACCAGATAAGATACAGCACACAGTCCAGCAGTTTTCTGTACCAGCTGCAGTAAAACAATTACATGCCTTTTTGGGATTTTTAGGGCATTGGAGAACTTATCCCCACATCTTCTGTGGAGGAGGATTCCCCTTGTGAAGGGTTAATAGAATAACACAATAAGGTTGATACACTTGAATCACAAAACAACAGGCAATCAGATAATATGACCTCTGCTGAGCTCCAAGCTCAAGCTCTAAATATGCATATAGCTTGTGGACATGGATCAGCTTATACTGCACACGCATGGGACATTGCTCACATTCAAACCCCTTTGCTATTATATACTTGTAAAACATGCTCACATCATTGTGCTACTTGTACACAGTTACATTTAAGGGCATTATGTAGGCCATGGGGAAAGATAAAACATGGCCAGTGGGCTTTGAATACCTGTCAGGCTGATTGTGTGGGCCCTCCGCCCCGGTCTAGGGGGTGGCACTGCTGTGGATACAGTGTCAGGACTGACTACAGAAGAAATGGAATTATTCACACCAATTATTCAAACCAGAGCAGAGTGAAGGGGCAGAATCACCTCCCTCGACCTGCTGGCCATGCTCCTTTTGATGCAGCCCAAGATACAATTGGCCTTCTGGGCTGTGAGTGCATGTTGCTGGCTCATGTCCAAGTTTTCATCCAGCAGTACCCACAAGTCCTTCTCCACAGGGCTACTTTCAATCCCTTCATCCCCTAGCCTATATTGATGCTGGAGGTTGCCCCAACACAGGTGCAGTACCTTGCACTTGCCCTTGTTGATCCTCAGGAGGTTTGCATGGGTCCACTTCTGGAGTCTGTCCAGGTCTCTTTGGATGGCATCCTGTCCCTCAGGTGTGTCAACTGCACCACTCAGCTTGGTGTCATCTTCAAACTTGCTGAGGGTGCACTCGATCCCACTGTCTATGTCACTGATGAAGACATTAAACAGTACTGGTCCCAGTATGGACCCCCAAGGGATGCCACTTGTCACCGGTGTCCATCCAGACATTGTGCCATTGACCACTACACTCTGGGTGCGACCATCCAGCCAGTTCTTCATCCACCAAACAGTCCACCCATCAAATACATACCTCTCCAATTTAGAGAGAAGGATGTTGTGGGGAACCGTGTCAAAGGCTTTACAGAAATCAAAATAGATGACATCTGTAGCCCTTCCTTTGTCCACTGATGTAGTTATGTGAGCATAGAAGGTCACTAGGTTGGTCAAGCAGGACTTGCCCTTAGTGAAGCCATGCTGTCTGTCTCAAATCACCTCTCTGTCCTCTATGTGTGTCGTGGTTTTGTTAAAAACAAGACCAGTTCTCTTTTAGTGAATTTTCCTTTCAGCTAAGTTCTTCTAAGTAACTGCACTTTTCTGAATTTAGCTGCATGTTTTTTGAGACGCTGTTCGCTCTGGAGCTGATAAGATGAGCAATGGTATGCAGAAGAGTTCCTGGTTTAGATTTATTGCTATAGCAACCAAGGTTACTGATAAAATTTTGCATGTCCCGTAAGTGAGAGGGGCGTATTTGCAAGGAGGAGCGGCCAGAACAAGTGACTAAAGTGAACAACAGAGTGACTAAAACTGAACAACAGAGTATTCCATCCCATACACATCATACACCCTATAAAAGCGGGAGATCACGAGGGTCTCACTCTCTTCGACTATGGCCGGCATCTGAAGAGGACCCTGCCTGTCATGCCTGCAATCCGAGGCCTGGTTCCAGACCCTGCATCCCTGAATACAGTTCCAGTTTACTGCAGAGTCCAGCCCAGGACTTCTGGTTGCCTGCCCTGCAGCTGCTGGAGTGACGCCAACTCCGCCGCAGGGAATGCTGCCCCGGGAAATTCAAGATTGGTTTTGTATATTTGGTATTATTTTCTCTATTTATTAGTAGCATTAGTAAAGCATTTAAAACTTTCTGTTTTCCATTTTTCTTTCTCTTCTTGCTGCAGTTCAGCTGTACCAAGGCCACGCAGGTGGCGTAATCGCTGGTGCAAAGTGGGAGGCTCTGGCAAACTCCTCGGTTACAACAAGCTGCGTTTATCTTGCAGCTCGACACAGGCCTGAAATTTATGTTCAAGCACAGGCCTGGGATATTTTGCTGTTTTGTTTGCCCATTTCATTCCAACCACCATACAGTTTATGCGCAATTCCAATTAGCTCTACAGTCGTTACATTCCTCAGCCCCATTTGCCTTCTACAATTTACAGATGTCAAAAGCCGGTATCTTAAGCATCAATCCATTATTCCATTTTCCTAGATGCAAATCAGTTCATATTCTAGCAGCTTTTAAATACAACCTCATACAATACCAAGTTCACATCCATCATAGCATTTAGGTGTTTGTTTGTTTGTTTTGGTTTTGGTTTTTTTTTTTGGTTTTTTTTTTTTTTTGTTTGGTTTGGTTTTTTTCGATGGGAATCGGAGTTTAACAGCTTCAATTCTTCTCTGGTCTCAAAATTATTAGATAACAATATGAGCAATTACTCTAAGGTGTAAGGATCCATCCTAAGGGGGAGCAAGGTGGAATTTTAGCAGTGGAACCGGTTCCCATTTTGTAATTATCTCCCCAAACAAAATTCTTTTGGTACCAAATATATATATACGCTAACTAAAATACTGAGCTCAGATATGAAAACCAAACACCAAGTTCAAATATGCAAGTGGATCGCAGTTACACTTATTCAAGACAATATCTCAATTTTAGCTTTGCACCTTTGGGCCGCTCACTGCTCAGCCAGGTGGAGGCACCGCTGGGTCTCCCTGACAAAACAGGTCAGTGCGGCTGGAGCCCAACCGGCACCCGCCCCCCCCACAGCGAGCTGGGCCGGGCAAGGCTTTTATTAGTGTCTCATCTGGTGCGCTACAACTGTTATCCCCAAACCAGGATTCTTTACCTGGTGTGCATACAAAAGAGCCAAACCCAGCACATCGAGATGAGACACAGCCTATCACAGAGTTGCGCAAGTCTGCAAAACGAGGGGATATTTTTCAAGTTTTAGATCCTTCTGCATGACAAGAGGGAGACAGAAGATTAATACATTGTTTAGAAGCAGAGTGCTTATTTTACATTTAACTAATAATTAATAGGTGCATTGTAAGTAAGAAACTAAACAATTATAACTAACATCATCAATTATTTTTTAGTATAGATGTATTGTATGTCAGAATTTTCAAAACCTGTAATGCATATGTAATAATTATGTGAATATAAACAACGCAAGATCATCCAGTCTGTGGAGCACTTATGGAGGATGATCCCCAGTGCTGTCAATAAAGAATGCCACTTAACAGTATAATTGACTCTGCTGTTAAGTTTATTTCTTTGTTTCAGTATAAGTAACAGATCACTTCCAACTATCAAATAGGCTATAAAGCAGGAGGAAAGGTGAGAGAATCAGGCTAAGGCTGAGCTTGCTAGTACTTGAACTTTCCAATCTGTGAAGAATCAGGTAGAAAAGGAAAATGCACAGTTGCAAAGGAAGAGCTGCAACTCGCAGACATTTCACCCTGATGGAGCCAAGGAATAGAGCTGATTATTATGGCAGAAATCAGTGAACTGTGGGGGAACAAACATCACTTAACTCTGCAAATAATGTACCTACTGTAAGTGCAAATCTCTTGTAGCTACTGTCATTAGACAAACACATGCTGTCTTGCTTATAAACAAGAGATGGCTGGACAGGACAACCCAGGGTCAGCCACAAGAGGTCCTTATGTCCAAGGATGCTCAAATAAGCCCCAAATCCAAGGGGATATATGATTATTATTCCTCATCCCCACTCCCCCAAATCAAAGGAGCTACAACACTTCTAGGGATCCTTAAAAGGTTCTGCCCTTAAGAATGACAACAATTCAGGAACAGGGTTACAGTTTCAGAGACATCCTGCAGGACATTCCCCGCCCCATCTTTAATGTAACTACTAAAGGTGGAAGCCACTTCAATGATGAAGGGTCACCACAGGGGGAAGGGACTGAAATAACACTCAGACCCTCCTTCCTGCCAGAGATACCAGGCTCATTCGCCGTAGGAGGAAAAAAAAATATATATATTGCTTTTAATGTTTCAGTTCATGCTAAATATGCTCTAAATTAACTACTCAACCACCACTGATTGAGATTAGATATCAAAGGATAAAGAAGGTGGGGGGTCAATCAGCTGAAACTGAGACATTCCCCCCAACCCCATAAAACTGCTGGGGAAGTGGGGTTGCTCAAGCTCCTGAGATGTGCCTGGGAATTTCTCCCTAGTGTAGTCACTGCCACTGAAAAGAATTAATCCAGTCGGCAATTGCTAACCTAAAGATATGTAAATCCTGTCAGTTTCAGGTGATTTGGGGAACTCCTTATCAGGGGCCCTGATTTTTTGCAGTTTAGATACCATGGAGCCTATGCAATTAGTTGAACATGTATCTCGAGATTGTCAGATAAAAGTATCCTTTTGGTGAACTATTCTCATTATATGCTCATTATAATACTAAAAATCACAACCACAG
Source organism: Nesoenas mayeri (assembly GCF_963082525.1). Lineage (NCBI taxonomy): Eukaryota > Metazoa > Chordata > Aves > Columbiformes > Columbidae > Nesoenas > Nesoenas mayeri. The sequence goes on along the minus strand of NC_137553.1, from coordinate 923,090 downwards.
GAGTGAAGACCCCAGCCCAACCTGAGACTCCTCCCCAGGGAGCACAGGTAGTGGTAAAATGATTGTGTAACCAATCAGCTCTTTAGGACTACCCTGAGGGTGTGACTACAGTGATAAGATTTTGTATATAATGGCTGTTACTTTTCTTTCTGGCATTCTGGCTTTATTCCAGCATCCAGACTTGTGCAACTCTGTAATAAACGACATCTCATCTCTGCGTGTAAAATTGACTCACACACCAGGTGAAGAACCCTTCTTTTCAACAACACTAGGAGATATTCCTGAAAAGATAATAAGGGAGAGACAGGGACACTCTCCTATTGCTTGAAAAATGTCTCTCCCACCCTGGTTTCAGGCTATAGTTCATTTGATCAGTTCACATTAATTGTACTACAGCTACCCAGGAGGCAGGAAGCACCCTGCAATGAACCTGTCTGGAATGATTTACAGCTTCCTGCATATTGCAGGCAAAATGGCTTTAGGAGTACAGCAAGAATAATAAGAGATACACCAGCCCTTAACTCTTGTGGCCATACCAACAAAGGGGGGATGATTGCAGCCATATGAAAACATTAGTTTGCTCCAAATTTCTTGTATGCGAATCTTTCAGCTATTTGTCTATTCTCAACATTATTTTAGAACAGAATGATAGCAATATAATGCTTTAGTGAAGTCACTGAGCTAATGAGTGCATCATTAAAATTCTGGCATATCCAAAGATACAGCTAATACTGAAAAAGGAAAGTTGAAGCACTTCAGTATGTGTTTCCCCTTTTTTAATAGTTCACATAAATGTAGGGTTTCTATAATTTATACACATTTTTATTTAATCAAATAATTCTATAACTTGAATGACCAAGAAGGAGCCACATTTTTGCCAGAAATTAAGGTGTAAAGGATTAAAGAGTGTTAGCACTGTTCCAATTTTTGAATCTTCATATTCTTAGGACACCTTTTCAACAAAATAATATAGGACAGCAGGAGAAGACAAGTATATCTGCTGATCTAAATTGGAGTCCAGTAATTCTGTGACATATGAAAAGTACCAACATCATGTTCTAACACCACAGCAATAATGGACTAGCCAGACCTCTATATAATAACTGTGAAAAGACTGTCCTTCAGGCCAGCAACTTGAGTGTCAAGGGCACCCCATGAAGCCAACCTCCTGCAGGTGCATGCCATGTGGCTCCTTCTGATTTTTCCTGCGTGACTGCAGGAGGACATAAGAAAGTGGGATGGTGAACCTACATCTAAGGTAGAAGCCCATGTATGTGAACAGTGGGGGAATGCAGCTGCTAAGAAGGGGCCATCCAAGAAGGTTGTCAGTTCAGTTGCTGTTGCGGTGGTAGAAGGTAACCAGCAATCCCCCAGACACAGAAGAAGCACTGAGATTGACCCTCCTCCTGATTTTGGTGAACAGACTTCTGGTCTGACACTGCAGGGGTCAGATGGTGAGTACTCTGACCAGGAGTACTGTATGCAATTTGACCACAAGCCAACCACTTTATTTCATAAATATGGCAGTCCAGGTGAGCCTACTTTGAGCTCTTTCTGCTAAACAAGCCGGCTGTATGGTGATGATCTTTTACTACTCACTGATCCCTGGATGAGCCCAATTTAAGTTTCATATCAATCATTTAGCTTGAATACATGCATACTAAATAGAATGAACCGCTTAGAATTATAAGGTCGTGTGATATTTTTTTTAATATCCTGTCTGCTTCATGTTAGTAAGCTAAATTTGCTGAAATCTTAGGCTGTATGCTGTAACGTTCTGCTCATATTTACCAAACTTGCATCTACTTAATGGAAACAAAACCAGCTACAGACTACTGTGAACGTCTGCAAGATAATGCCTGTTCTGCACTTTGCTGGGAAGAAATAGGATTCATTCAGACAAAACAACACCTCCAAGGCCCTGAACTATAAACAATATCTACAGATAAACAAACCAAAGGCCCATCTGAGATCAGCGAAAAGGATCCAATGAGAAGCAAGAAGACCCCAGACTCAAATACTGCTATTGGACTGAATCATCATGTGAGGAGCGGGTAAGTAGTCTGTAAGGGTATAAGTACCCAGGGATTTCTATGCTTGGCTGGGACCTCTGTGAAGGCACCAGCTCGAGCCAAACCTGCTGCTATACTACCCCATTAAATTATTTATTTCTATGAACTTCAGTGCCTGAGAGCTTGCTTCTAGAGACCTGGGATCCAAACTTTGGAGCGACCTGACACCAGGCCCCTGGAGGGGAGGTAAGCAGGTTAGGATGCAGAATGATGAAACTTTGAAATCCTAGCCAAGCGATGTAAAGAATCAGGTGTGCACATATAATCCTTTGGCCATAAATACATATAATCCCTTACCCTCTGTGTCTCTTAGACATGAAACGTTGATCAAGTCTGGGGCTAAGCTTGAATCTAGCTGCACCTAGGCTCCTCTCTGAGAAAGAGTTTAAAAAGCAAGGGGGTCCATTCCCAACCTTGTGTCTTAATAGAAGGACCTCCCTCTACCCTTTTGCATCTCCTGTCCCCATACAAATCACCCTAAAACAACTCCCACCAGATTCTGCTTGGCATGTTTCCTCCATGCAGTAAGTAGTAGAGTGAACCTTGCCATTGAACTCTGTTAAGTCACACTTTTCTTTAAGTGATCTAAGCATTGCTCTGCTCAAGCAGGACCCTAAATGACTCATTCGCAACAGCTGTCTCTGAAGAATAGCCACGAGCAGGTTGAAAGCTTATGGGTGAGAATCAGAGACTGAGGCAACAAAGGAAACCTTGTGGTTGGTGTCTGCTACAGGCCACCCAATCAGGGGGAGACTATTGATGAAGCCTTCTTACTCCAGCTACAGGAGGCATCGTGCTCACAGGCTCTTCTCCTGCTGGGGGACTTGAACCACCCTAACATCTGCTGGAAAAGTTGCAATACTGGACCTGATGGTCGCCAATGCAAGTGAGCTAATAGGTGATGTCAAGATTGGAGGCAGCCTGGGCTGCAGTGATCACGTGCTCGTGGAGTTCGCAGTCCTGAGGGATGTGGGACAGGTGAAAAGTCAAGCCAGGACCCTGAATTTTAGGAAAGCCAACTTCCAGCTCTTCGAGTAGTTAGTCAATAGGACCCCCTGGGAAACTGCCCTCAGGGACAAGGGAGCAGAACAGAGCTGGCAGATCTTTAAGGACGCTTTCCATAGAGCACAAGAGCTTGTGATCCCCAGGTGTAAGAAATAGGGTAAGGAAGGCAAGAGGCCAGCATGGCTGAGTCAAGACCTGCTGGTCAAACTAAAGGGCAAGACGGAAATGCACAGGCGGTGGAAGCAGGGACGGGTACCCTGGGAAGAGTATAGCGACACTGCCCGGTTGTGCAGAGATGGGGTAAGGAAGGCCAAGGCACAGCTGGAGCTGAACTTGGCAAGGGATGCAAAGAATGACAAGAAGGGCTTCTACAGGTACGTCAACCAGAAAAGGGAGGTCAAAGGAAGCGTATCCCCCCTGATGAGCAAGACTGGCGAACTGGTAACAACAGACGAGGAGAAGGCTGAGGTACTCAGCAACTTTTTTGCCTCAGTCTTCACTGGCACCTCTCTTCCCACACTTCTTGAGTGGAAAGTGAACTGCAAGACAGGGACTGGGGGAGCAAAGTCCCTCTGACTGTAAGTGACGATCTGGTTTGTGACCACCTAAGGAATCGGAACATACATAAATCTATGGGACCTGATGAGATGCATCCCAAGGTCCTGAGGCAATGGGCTGACGTAGTTGCCAAGACACTCTCCATGATATTTGAGAAGTCCTGGCAGTCAGGTGACTGGAAAAAGGGAAACATCATACTCATTTTTAAAAAGGGTAGAGAGGAGGACCCCGGGAACTACTGATCTGTCGGCCTCACCTCTGGCACTGGGAAGCTCATGGAGCAAATCCTTCTAGAAGCTATGTGTGGATGGGTTTCTATTAGATGGAGATTTGTTATTGAACTAGCCAGGCCCAAAGGAATTTCAAGGCCACCTTGGAAAGCTGAAAACAGGATCTGCTGTGAGAGTAAAACAGTTCAGCAGCTACAGGGCAGCAACATGACGTAAATCAACAGACCTATCAGCAGTGAGACTCAGGCACGTGGACAGCTCGTGAACATAGATGATAGCCAATCAGTGAATGCATGATTGGAGCGTGGACGCGTGATCGGGAAATAACTGCATATATAAAGAGGCTTGTTTCTGTAATAAATCGGCTTTGCGTGATTCACATTGAATCGGAATGCTGAGTCCTTTATTCGCTCCAACAAATGGTGACCCCGACGTGATACTCTGAACGGCGTCTCACTATGATCGGGGAAAAGCCTGGAGCAGCCCAGCCGGGGGGCAGATCAGCTGGACTGAGAACCAGACGGAGGCGTACGGACACCCCGGGGATAAATTCATCGACGGATCACCGGATAAGGTGAGTGGCTGAGAGCAGGAGGAGGGAAGAGTGAAGTTATGCGGCAAAACGTATCCTCTGAAGAACAAGCCATAGTTAAGCTCCTCCTGATATTCTCTCTGAGAGAGGACTTAAATATGAAGAAAGTAACATACGTAGACTGTTAGTCCGGTGTAGAACTAACGGCTACCCAGCAGAAACCGAGAAGGCTTTTAAACTTGAACCTTGGGACGATATAGGGCAGAAATTATGGGATAAGGTCAGCAATGGATATAAAGAAGCTAAATCGTTAGCAACTACATGGAAGCTTATAATTACCACCTTAAAAGATTTTAAGGCTGAACGGTCTGCTGCTGCTGGAATTTTTGAAGTGTTGCAGCCTGATAAGAAACCTGAAAATCGCTATGAATCTTACCCGGTTCGTGTCTTCGATACCCTCCCTACTCCATCCCCTGCTGTGCCTTTGGCGCCCCAGATGGCTCAGCAGTCCGGGGCGGGGGGAGGAAAAATGCTGACTGTGTGGATTTGATGGCCTGGCACATGAGATCCATGGGAATATAAGGCTTTGGTGGACACAGGTACACAGTGTACCCTAATGACATCAGAGTACAAAGAGGAAGAATCCATTTAGATTTCTGAAGAGAAAGGGGATCCCAACTGTTGCCTGTCTTGGAGGCCAAGGTGAATCTAACAGGGAAGACATGGCAGAAGCATCCTTTTGCAACCAGCCCAGAGGCCCCTGTGTGTCCTTGGAATAGACTACCTCAGGGAAGGGTACTTTGAGGACCCAAAAGGGTAGCAGTGGGTCTTTGGTGTAGCCACTACAGATAAAGAGAACATTCAAGAGATATCTATCTTGCCTGGCCTCTCAGAAGATCCCTCTGTTCTGGAGTTGCTATGCATTCAAAACCAGCAAATGCCAAGTGCTACCATGATGACACACTGACAACAATATCACACTAGCTGAGACCCCTGGTTCCCATTCATAGGTTGATTCTTCAATTAGAGAGCCAAGGAGTGATTAGCAAGACTCGCTCGCCCTTTAAGAATAACATATGGCCAGTGCGAAAGTCTGACCAAAGGTAGAGATTAACAGCAGACTGTTGTGACCTGAATGAAGTCAGGCACCACTGAGCGCTGCTGTACTAGACATACTAGAACTGCAATATGAACTGGAGTCAAAGGCAGCCAAATGGTATGCTACAACTGACATTGCCAATCAATTTTTCTCAATTCCTTTGGCAGCTTTGTAGGCCATTCTTCTGGGTCAGCTGAGATAGGGTTAATTTCTAGAAGTAGCTGGGGGGGTGACACAGCCAGGACAGCCGACTCAAAACTAGCCAAAAGGGTATTCAATACCATATAAAGTCATGCTCAGTTATAAAGGGCGCTGGCCAGGGAGGCAGCCTTTAAACAGATAAAGCAGGAGATAGATTATGTGGTAGCCCTTGGGCCTGTCCAGACAGGACTAGCTGTCCAAAACGTGCTCTACACTGCAGTTGGGGAGCATAGTCTCACATGGAACCTCTGGCAGAAAACACCAGGAGAAAGCTGAGGTTGACCTCTAGGGTTTTGGAGACAGAGGTATCAAGGATCAGAAGCCTGCTATGCCCCAAGTGAAAAACAGATACTAGCAGCATGAGGCATTTGAGCTGGTTCAGAAGTTGTTGGTAGAGAAGCACAGCTCCTCTTGGCAGCACAACTACCTGTTCTGCACTGGATGTTCAAAGGAAAGATGCTCCAGTGCTACATGGAGTAAGCGGGTAGCGTTGATCACGCAACAAACTTGACTGGAAAAATCCAACCACCCAGGAATCCTGGAAGAGATCATGGACTGGCCAGAAGGCAGAGATTTTGGAGCATTGCCTGCAGAGGTGGTTTGTGCCCAAGAGGCACCATCATATAATGAGTTATCAGAAGATGAAAGGTGTTATGCTTTGTTTACTGCTGAATCCTGTCATGTTTTAGGAAACCATCAGAAGTGGAAAGCTGCTGTGCAGAGTCCCACACGACAAGATGCCAAAGCCGCTAAAGGAGAACATGTTGAGACCATTTGCAGAAGTGAAAGCCATCCAGCTAGCCCTAAAGATTACTGAATGAGAAAAGCAGCCAGTACTCTATTGCTGTACTGACTCATGGTCTTCTTCCACTACTACAGCCACCCCCATAGGGCATTAGCCACCATCCAGGAGCAATCCAGGAGTTGAGTGAGCAATCACACAATGCAGCTGCCAAGATAAGTTTATCTCTGCTCAGATTTTGGCTAACACAGCTCACTCTAAGGCCTGATGTATGCTGGGAGCAGCAACATTAGGTCAAAGCAAGAGCACCACCTAGACAGAACAGGTGGCCAGAAAGAGTTAAAAGGCCATTATGCAGCTATTATCACCTGCAAATTGCTGTCTCCTGCAGCCAGCATGTTTGCATATTGATTGTCTGGAAGTTTCATCAGAATCCTCTAGCTCATGGAAATGGTATAGACCAAAGTTCCAAGTTCGAAGGTATAAAAACATCAGCTTACCCAAAAGGCTTTTGAAGCAGATTCAATAGCAGCTGAACTGCTAAGGCTTTCATGCTTCCCAGTGTGATAGAGGGGATGCCCCCACTGTGATGGAGAAAGAGGGATGAGCACTCTCACTGTCAGCTAGGTAACTATCTTGCTCATAGGTGCACGAGTTAAGAGTTATAGGTTATAAATTATGAAACCTCATGACTTATATGGTGACTAAGTGAAATCACAATAGACTAGTCTGTGCAAAGGGGATTGAGCCCTTATTTGTCATGTTTGTTTTATTAATTTACAGAGTATGTTGTCCTGTAAATTTGATAGATCCAAAGGGATTGTGACATACTGTGGCAAGACATGGCTGCCCAGGTAAAAAAAAAAAAAAGATATCACCATGTAGATGCTCATATGCTCAAGAACTATGCCACTGAAAAACATCAAAACGGTAGAGAAGACTGTCAAAACTGAAGGGGCTCAGGTAGACCTGGACTGGGAGTGGAAAGGTGAGCTATTTGTAGCTCAAAAGGCACATGCAACATCAGGGCATCTAGGGAGAGATGCAACATACAGATGGGAGAGGGGTGGACCTGACCATGGAAACTACCACGCAGGTCACCCATGAATGTGAAACATATGGCACAATCAAGCAAGCCACACAAGTAAAGTCTCCCTGGAATAGAGGGCAGTGGCTGAGTTTTCAATATGTTGAGGCCTGACAAATTGACTAGATTGGACCACTGCCACAAACACACCAAGGCAAGTGCTGCATATTCACCATGGCAGAAGCAACTACCAGGTAGCTAGAAACATACCTTGTAAACCATGCCACTGCCCAAAACATCCTCTTCTGCCTTGAAAGGCAAATTTTGTAGTGATACAGTGTGAAGGGGTTTCTGTTAGATGGAGATTTGTAGTTGAACCAGCTAGGCTCAAAGGAATTTCAAGGCCAACTTAGAAAGCTGAAAACAGGACCTGCCCTGGGAGAGAGGCACTTCTACAATAACAAGGCCTCAACGTGACGTAAATCAACGGACCTATCAGCAGTGAGAGTCCAGCGCATGGACAGCTCGTGAGCATAGATGATATCCAATTTGTGAAAGCATGATTGGAGCGTGGACGCGTGATCAGAGAATAGTTCCATATATAAGGACGCTTGTTTGTGTAATAAATGGCTCTAGCGTGATTCACATTGAATCAAAGTGCAGAGTCCTTTATTCACTCCAACAAATGGTGACCCCGACATGATACTCTGAATGGTGTATCACTGCGATCGAGGAAAAGCCTGGAGCGGCCCAGCCGGAGGCGGATCAACTGGACTGAGAACCGGGTGGAGGCGTACGGACGTTCCGCAGACAAATTTGTCGAAGAAATCACCGGAAAAGGTGAGCGGCTGGGGCAGGAACAGGGAAGAGTGAAGCTCCTCCTGATATTCTCTCTGAGAGAGGACTTAAATATGAAGAAAGTAACATACGTAGACTGTTAGTCCGGTGTAGAACTAACGGCTACCCAGCAGAAACCGAGAAGGCTTTTAAACTTGAACCTTGGGACGATATAGGGCAGAAATTATGGGATAAGGTCAGCAATGGAGATAAAGAAGCTAAATTGTTAGCAACTACATGGAAGCTTATAATTACCACCTTAAAAGATTTTAAGGCTGAACCGTCTGCTGCTGCTGGAGTTTTTGCAGCTTTGCAGCATGATAAGAATCCTGAAAGTCGCTGTGAAGTTTACCCGGTCGTGTCTTTGATACCCTCCCTACTCCATCCCCTGCTGTGCCTTCGGCATCCCTGATAGTTCAGCAGTCTGGGGCGGGGGGAGGAAAAATGCCAAGCGAGTGTCCTCCTACACTATTACCCAACCCTGATGAGAACAGCAAGTCCAGAGGATTGGAGTCAGACAACTTGCCCAAAGAACCTGTGAAAGCTGAGAATGCTAAGGTCATAAAGAAGTGTACTATCAGTCCTTTTACCAATTTGTATTTGCCTTTACCGCCTTTTAACCCTCCAACTTCCACGAGAGAGCAGAAGGAGTCGCCGGATAAGAACTGGGCAAAAGAACTCTGTGACAGATCAGATCAGCTAATAGCGAGTGAATCCAGCAGTCGGCAATGCGGTCACGCTGATCATGACGGGAAAGGGGGTGCTCCTGGGGACTCAGGTTATACAAATAATTATGATGCTAGAAAGTATTAGCGAGAATGTGTACCGTTCCGAACCCCCCTGTTATTAATGATTCTCCAGCACCGCTCAAGTCGGTGTTATCTGAGGACTTGGATGAGGATGAGGGTCTGCAGCATTTTCTTGAAAAGTTAAAAGGAAAAGGAGTATGCGTATGCATTGCCCTGAGATCAGATAAAAACCATGAAAGACTCAAGCAAAATTAGACCTGTGCAATGTAACAGCTATACATCATTTAGGACAGAACGACGGGGACTCGTTGAAAGGGGCAGATATCCCCCAACTCTTGGAACAGACACTAATTGGCACATCACAATTACAGGCGTGATTAGTTTCTGAAATCCTGAGGCAGTCAGCAGACCGTGCATATCAAGCTATGAGAGAGGTGCCTGAAACCAACAAAGCAGCCAAATCATTTACAACTATTAATCAGGGTCCCAATGAGAATTACGTGCAATTTATTGACCATCTTCAAGAGGCCATCAATAAGCAGGTTGAAAACTTAGAAGCTAAGGAAGCACCGATGTTGAAATTAGCAGTAGAGAATGCTAATGTTTGCTATCAACGTGTTATCTGCGAGTTTTACAGGACACATTATGTGCTTCTGTGTATTGCCTCTCTGAAAATCAAGCAGCTTGTCAGGAATGTGAGTTAATTGTTTTACTGGTTGTTGTTTGCAGTTCTTTATGATATTGTTCATGTGGGTGCACTGTGGGCCTTCTCCCCACTTTTCCCACTCACGCTGCAAGCAGCCCTGTGCTTCCCCCCCTCCCTCCCTCTTCTCAAGGTTTTTACTTACGAGATGGGGTCAGGAGTGACGGTTTGCAGTCGAGTTCCTAAGAAATCAGTATTGGGAGGTGTTTTAGAACATAGGAAAGCACTTGGAAATAGGAGGAAGGAGGATCTTGTGAAATATTGTAATTAATGGTGGCTGCTGTATAAGTTAAATGATTGGGAAAAGTGTCCGGAGGATAGAACCTTGAAGTATAACACCTTGTTGCAATTAATGTTGTTTTTAATGCCAGAAGAGCAGGACAAAATAAATCCCTACAAGAGATCATTACATCATTTCAGACAGTTTTACAGGCGGAACGGTTTGAACTTCAACAAGCTGAGAGAGTCAACTGATAACACACAGGTCAGAAAACTTGCTGAAGTCTGCAAGATGCTTTCCTCATTTACCTGTTTTCTTTGTAGGTATCTGTTTTAAGAATGCTACAGTTTAATAAGTCTTTGCCTGTTATATGGTACAGTAAGTTCACAGAGTGCTAAATCATGAGAATCCGTTGACTCAAAATGTGCGTTTTGTGATAATACAGAAGATCATGAGTAATTTAGTTCTTCACTGCGTGAACGTGATGATAAGATTTTGTGTCTAACAGCTGTTACTTTTCTTTCTAGCATGCTAGCTTTGTTCCAGCATCCAGACTTGCGCAACTCTGTGATAGGCTGTGTCTCATCTCGATGTGCTGGGTTTGGCTCTTTTGTATGCACACCAGGTAAAGAATCCTGGTTTGGGGATAACAGTTGTAGCGCACCAGATGAGACACTAATAAAAGCCTTGCCCGGCCCAGCTCGCTGTGGGGGGGGCGGGTGCCGGTTGGGCTCCAGCCGCACTGACCTGTTTTGTCAGGGAGACCCAGCGGTGCCTCCACCTGGCTGAGCAGTGAGCGGCCCAAAGGTGCAAAGCTAAAATTGAGATATTGTCTTGAATAAGTGTAACTGCGATCCACTTGCATATTTGAACTTGGTGTTTGGTTTTCATATCTGAGCTCAGTATTTTAGTTAGCGTATATATATATTTGGTACCAAAAGAATTTTGTTTGGGGAGATAATTACAAAATGGGAACCGGTTCCACTGCTAAAATTCCACCTTGCTCCCCCTTAGGATGGATCCTTACACCTTAGAGTAATTGCTCATATTGTTATCTAATAATTTTGAGACCAGAGAAGAATTGAAGCTGTTAAACTCCGATTCCCATCGAAAAAAACCAAACCAAACAAAAAAAAAAAAAAACCAAAAAAAAAAACCAAAACCAAAACAAACAAACAAACACCTAAATGCTATGATGGATGTGAACTTGGTATTGTATGAGGTTGTATTTAAAAGCTGCTAGAATATGAACTGATTTGCATCTAGGAAAATGGAATAATGGATTGATGCTTAAGATACCGGCTTTTGACATCTGTAAATTGTAGAAGGCAAATGGGGCTGAGGAATGTAACGACTGTAGAGCTAATTGGAATTGCGCATAAACTGTATGGTGGTTGGAATGAAATGGGCAAACAAAACAGCAAAATATCCCAGGCCTGTGCTTGAACATAAATTTCAGGCCTGTGTCGAGCTGCAAGATAAACGCAGCTTGTTGTAACCGAGGAGTTTGCCAGAGCCTCCCACTTTGCACCAGCGATTACGCCACCTGCGTGGCCTTGGTACAGCTGAACTGCAGCAAGAAGAGAAAAAAATGGAAAAATGGAAAAACTTGGTTGCCCGCTGCTAAGCGTAGAAAGGGGGGCTTTACTCCCCCCACTCTGTCTTTTTTTCCTGGAGTATTGTCATCCATCCTTGTTGTGGCAGTGCGTTGCTTCTCGGCTTTGAATCAGGGGTTGTTGGTGCTGTTTCTTTTTGCTTCTGTCTTGTCTCCTAGGTTTTGACACATCTGGGGAGAGAGCTCATCAATTCACCTCCTTGCTGAGGTTGTTCTTTTCACACTGGTCAGCTTTGTGGGGTCAGAGTGCTCAGTGCTTCTCTGGGTCAGACTGGTAGTGATGTGGGTGTGGAGTGGAGCCAGGTTGGTTTGATGTGGAGTTCAAACTGATGTGTTTTCATGCTGGGCTGGAGATCCTGCCATCCCAGATGGGGGCGAGAGGGAGGTTTTATTCCCCCTTCCCAGCGATGTTACTGCTAGGGAACTGTAATACTGCATCAAGGAGTCTGAGGGTGAAATTTAAAGGCATCACCAGTGGATCCATAGTTCTAATGAAGCTGGGAAATTAAACCAAAACTGGTTGTAAGAGACTTCTTAGTGAATTCACCGTGCTAGTTTTTGAGGTCATGGGAGAGAACGAAGGGCTGTTTTTTGGGACCAAAGGAACTCCAAATTTGGAACAAAGTTTTACCATATGAATTCTTGTAGTTGCCAGAAAGCAGTGCACCTCTCTTGGATCAATATTTGTTAAGTAAATTGTGAGTTCAAATAACGTTTGAAGCTGCTTGGATGGTGCAGATCTGCCTGCTCCAAGTGAGAAATCTCCAAGGAAATTTCAAATGCTGTATTTCCACTGGTATTAACAGCCACTGTCTTGATAAAGCAAACACTACACTGATAGATCTGAAACAGGACTTCGATCCGGTAAGGGAAAACAATATCCTAAAAATATGACAACCAAAATGGACGTGGAGATTTTGAGGAATAAATTTATGACAGCCTTACAGGCTGACTGCATTCGATTGGACTTGCAGATTTGTCTGTTTATAGCTACAACATAGAAACAACCTGTGGCTATTGTGGGACAGTATGATGAGATTGCTAACAGACTGATATACCAATTGTCACTCTGATCAAGAAATGCAGGGAATGAATTTAAGTCTCAATAGGCCACGATCCTTTTGTCATACATGTACCATTTGTGAAATTTAATTCTGATTTTTTATTTGCAATCTACATCTTTGTAAATTGCACCAGCTGGTTTTCTTACCAGCACAGCTTTTGGCATGCCTAAATGTAAATTGCTGCAGAACCTGCAAGTCTTTAACATCAGGTCACAGACCATACGTGTATCTGGTCTGATCCTACATACTTGCACAGTTTTTGTTGATGGTTCTGGGCAGTCTCATAAAGCTGTAGTGGTCTGGCGTGAAGATAACAGTTGGCATCATTTGATCTTATTCAATTTCATGTCATTAATGATTGTCCAGTGCTCCAATCTGTCTAGATCCTTCTGCAAGGCCTCTTGAACCATGAGACAGTCAACAGCACCTCCCAATTTGGTATCCTCTGCAGACTTGCTAAGGGATCATTCAACTCCTACATCCAGATCATTGATAAAAATACTGAACAGAACTGGCCCTAGAATCGAGCCCTGAGGAACACCAGTCACCAGCTAGATGTAGCCCCATTCACTACAACCCTTTGAGCCCTGCCTTTCATCCAGTTCTTCACACAGCACACTGTGTACCTGCTGATCCTAGAGCTGGACTTGCTCAGAAGGATGCTGTGCAGGACAGTATCAAAAACCTTACTAAAATCCAGAAAAACTGCATCCATCAGCTTCCCTTCATCCGCTTGGCAGGTGACCTTATCATAGAAGGATATCAAATTACTTAGGACTTCCCAGGAACTTGCTGGACATTGCCTGTTGATGGGAAGTAGAAAACCAATCTTCTTGCCTTTTTTTTTTTTTTTTTTTTTTTCTGTGCACACACAGCCATTGCTTGTCTTTTTTAAATTGCCTTTATCTCACCCCATGAGTTTTTAATCTTGTTTTCTCCCTGTCCTGTTGACAAGGGGGAGTGACAGAATGGCTTAGTGGGTACCTGGCAGCCAGTCAAGGTCAACCCACCATAGGTAGACACAAGTGAACTTCAAGTAGTAGAATGCAAGTGTTTTTGTCCTTAATCATTCTCTTACAAATGAAGTCGACACAAATAATTTATTGTAGTTGTGAGTAAGTTTACACAGGTTGGTTAGATTAACAGTGAAGATGACAGATCTCTGGAAAATAGAGGGAGGAAACATCTATTTTAATATTTTCTGTTCTCTATCTAAGAGTCTCCTCATACATGATATTAAGATCATTAGCCTTCATGTGAATACTGAATTTGATTGCTGTTATCTAAGTCTGAGAAATATTATTCCAAAATCAAAAGACTTATCCAAGTGTTCTGAAAGAAAATGCCCAGTGCAAATGTACACATCCCTGTGGTTAAAAGTGGCAGTGGAATAGTAAGTTACTACCACTTAGCTAGAAGTCTTATTTTAATTAATCATACATCAAACTCTTGATATTTTGAGTGCTAAACCACATTTGACAGCAAGTTCTCAACTTAGCAGACACTGATATACACATACTTACCAACTCTGAGACAACATTAAGCTTGATGTTAAATTTTAAAGGTGGGGGGGAATTGATTTGCCATTTTACACGCCACTTTAAAGTCTTTTTGTTCACCAGTGGCCTTTAGACCAAAAGTAACAAGTTAATCTAGGATATGCATTTTCAGACCTTAAGAGTCCAATACACTGAGATGTCACTGCAACACTAAACTGAAAATAAGTTTGGCCTAGGAAAATACTTTAATTACACTTAAGGATTTGTGAGGTCATTTATTTTTGTAAGATTAAATGTCTTGCTGACATACTTGAAACAAAATTTCTTCTAATGCAGCAGGCTTCTACAACTTTATTCATGATGGGCCACAAGACAGAACATTTTTTGTTTCCTGCATTCAGAGGTGACACAGTTCATGCTTTAGGAACCCCTTATTCCTAGGGTCTACATCCAAGTACTGCAGCTGTTTTATAACTTGCTTGCAACATAATCACTATTTGTCTTTAAAGATAAGCAGTGGCAGAACACCAAGTTGGAGGAAAGGGCCAGAAATCTGTCAGAAGACAGAAAAAAAAAAAAGGAGGGGGGGGGGGGGGGGGCATATTATATATTAAGATTTGTGGTACAGTAACCAATTTTGAAAGTATATAAAATCCATAAGCATTCAAAATTCTTATAATGACAAGCTATTTTTTATAGCATTTCATTGGTCTGAAAATGAATCTAAATAGCAGATAAGAGTAATAAAAAATAAGAAGGTATTTGACACTTAAAAAAAAAAAAAGCCACAAAACATTTAATGGAGGGACCAGTTTAAAAAAAAAAGGAGTTACACAACATTAGCTCCATATCCAACCAAAAACAAGACAAGCTGTTCTATAAATCCATTTATTCATTCATTTGAAACACCCGTGCCTAAAACTTCTCCCATAATCAACACGACTGTAACTACAATCACAGCAGACAGTACTGAGCTTATTACAGGCAGTAACTTGGGTCTCTACCCTACCCAAATGCTGACTGCAAAAAACTCAATTATCTTTCTTAAACCAGCTAACTGAGGGTGGAGGGGAGGAATTACAATTAAGTTATTGGGTAAATTAGGACTGAAGAAACCTTGTCTGGTCACAAGAAAATGGATAAATAACTTTCTTAGAAATTACTAGCAGTGAAAGAGTAAATATTAGCATTTTGCATAGAAATGCACTATGACACCAATACAAAGATCATAAGCCCCTACCCAAAGCACAGAGAAATTACCAGGTCTCCCTGGGAGATTAGGGAATTCAAATAGGTGGCAAGTTTCATTGTCTTTGCACAATTAAAAAGTCATTTTAGCTTAGATTAAAGCAGTTCTTATGTAAATGCATTCAAGTAACTGTATACATTAGGAAAGTAAATCACTTAAGTGAAAGCATTTGCTGTCAAATGCAACTCTTGCCATGGGTATTTACTCAATAACACAATTTTCTTTTAATTCCAGACTAATGGCAGAAAATTCACTCACTGCCTATGATGTTAATACAAATCTCAGCCTAAAAAGATTATAAACTTGAAATAGCGAACAGCTGCATTAGCTGTCAAAATTATAAAAATATAGTAACAGCAAGGCACTGAGAAAATTCAGCATTATATTCATAAAATCATTTCCTTTGGAGAAGACCTTTAAGATCATAGAGTCCAACTGTTAACCTAATACTGTCAAGTCCACCACTACACCATGTCCCCAAGAACCTCATTTATGTGTATTTTCAACCCCTCCAGGGCTGGTGACTCCAGCACTGCCCTGGGCAGCCTGTTCAATGCCCCACAGCCCTTTGGGGAATTGTTCCCCAGATCCAACCTCAACCTCCCCTGGCGCAACTTGAGGCCGTTTCCTCTGCTCCTGGCGCTTGTTCCTGGGGAGCAGAGCCCGACCCCCCTGGCTCCAAGCTCCTTTCAGGCAGTTCAGAGATCAGAAGGTCTCCCCTCAGCTCCTGTTCTCCAGCTGAACCCCCCAGGTCCCTACCACTCCCCATCACACTTGTGCTCCAGCTCTTTCCCCAGCTCCATTCCCTTCTCTGAACTTGCTCCAGCACCTCAAGGTCTTTCTTGTCATGAGGGGCCCAGAACAGACCCCAGGATTCGAGGTGCAGCCTCACCAGTGATGAATACAAGGGGATGATCACTTCCCTAGTCCTGCTGGCCACGCTATTCCTGATACAAGCCAGGATTCTGTTGGCCTTTTTGGCCACCTGGGCACACACTGGCTCATGTTCAGCCACTGTCACCAACACCCCAGGTGCTTTTACACTGAGCACTTTCCAGCTGCTCTTCCCCAAGCCTGGAGTGTTCATGGGGTTGTTGTGACCCAAGTGCAGGACCCAGCACTCGGCCTTGTTAAACCTCATACAATTGGCCTCAGCCCAATGATCCAGTTGGGCAGGATCCATCTGTATGGCCTTCCTACCCTCCAGCAGATCAACACTCCCACTTAGGAGCTCTAGCTACAACTAACTATCTATCTATATATATATATATATATATAAATTTAAAGAGTCAGTGAAAGATAGATAGTTCTTTAAAATGAAGTGTTGCTTGTAGAAGACTAGTAGAGCCATAGAAAAGAAATCAGAGCCATGTAATATTAATAATTTAAATATTGTAGTCAACACTGAAATGATGAAGTGCAAATGAGAACTGCATACTACCCATCCCTGGAGGTGTTTGTTTAAACAAGGTTCTTAGGGACATGGTTTAGTGCTAGAGTTGGGTTATGGTTGGACTCAATGATCCTGAGGGTCTCTTCCAACTGGAATGATTCTGTGATTCTATAGTGTTGTGGGGTTTTGTTTTCTTTTGTGTTCCCTCCCCCCCAAAGATTAAACCCCTCAGCATCATAGCACTGTATGTTATTTTCTTTTAGATACAGGTCTCTCAGTAGCTCAATAATTCACACTGTATTTAGTGCTCCCTTCCCCCCCCCCCCCCCCCCATCCCCCTTGTTAGAGTATTTTTTCAGAATGGAACATACCTAGCCTCTTGAGGGAGGAGAAATACCAACCAAAACACACACCAACCAAAACACACACCAACCAAAACACACACCAACCAAAACACACACCAACCAAAACACACACCAACCAAAACACACACCAACCAAAACACACACCAACCAAAACACACACCAACCAAAACACACACCAACCAAAACACACACCAACCAAAACACACACCAACCAAAACACACACCAACCAAAACACACACCAACCAAAACACACACCAACCAAAACACACACCAACCAAAACACACACCAACCAAAACACACACCAACCAAAACACACACTCCCTTTGTGAACTGGAGCAGTATTTAATAGTATTTACCAACACCTAGAAATAACTTACAGATATGAGAATTTAGCAGAGAAATAAGGTAATTTCATTATGTTATTGTACTTCAAAGATTATAAAACTGCAAAGAATTCTTATGAATAGGCATTGGCTTTGAGGAATTGCCTCTACAGACAAGAAAAATGCATGCCTCAAATGTTTAATTCCTCTTGTTCTGTATTAGCAGAGGTGAAAAATTATGTCAAGAAGGAAATCAAGACTCTGAGTGAAGATCACCTTAGTATCTTTTTTTTTTTTTTTCCCCCTACCCCACAGTTCTGGTTTTGTTAAAAACAAGACCAGCTTCTCTTGTAGTGAATTTTCCTTTCAGCTAAAGTCTTCTTAGTAACTGCACTTCTCTAAAGTAGGATACATGTTTTGGTAGACATAGCAATGGAATGCAAGGTCGCTGATAAGGATGCACATCCTGTAAGTGAGAGGGGCAAGGAGGAGCGAACTGAACAGGTGACTAAAACTGACCAGCTAAGTATTCCATCCCATCCACATGATACATCATATAGAAGTGGAAGATCACAAGGGCCTCATCCCTTTTTCCCTCTTCAACTATGGCCGGCATCTGGGGAGAACTTTGCAAGTCGTCCCTGCAAATCTGAGGCCTAGTGACAGACTGAATCCAGTTCCGGTTTGCTGCAGAGTCCAGCCCAGGACTTCTGGGTAGCTGTAGAGCAGTCAGCATTGATTTGCTGGGACTTTCAAGATTGGTTTTGTATATTTTGTATTATTTTCTTTATTAGTAGCATTTTAATATTTTCCAACTCTCTCTCTCTTTTTATCCTTCTTTGCCTTCCTATCACTTGTACTTAGTGGGGTGGGGGGAAGAAGGCCTGAGAGGGAGAGGAAGTTAACAAAGCATCTCCTTTTGGTTTACTGTTGCCCTGCAATCAAACCTTGACACATACTTTGTTTGTCCTACAGAAAATGTGCACTCATTTTTACTTTGATAATAAACTACTTATAAAAAAATCTTGCTTCTAAATTATTTTATTTTTATAGATGCAACACAAATGAAAAATAAATGGCTAAGTACATTCATCAAGACAGGACTTCAGAAAGAGAAGTTTTAGCAGGGACAAGAGGTAGATCCTCATCCTCTTAGCTTGAAAATCTTTGCAGAAAACTTTATGTCTGACCTGAACTAGATTCAGCAACATAAACAATTATGTCTTCTATTTCCTGAGGTTTTGCATAAATATAGGTATTGGTATTAACACAAATAAAGAAGTCTCTTTTCTTCTAGAAATACACATACTTATTTGCAGAGAGACAGATTAAATTATCTTCCAGTACTTCAAATAGGGTTGAGTCTACTGACATTAAGTGCAGAGAACAGGAGAAAAACCCAGAAAGTGAAAAAGTCAGGAAATCAGAAAGCAGGGTAT
This sequence comes from Nesoenas mayeri, assembly GCF_963082525.1. Classification (NCBI taxonomy): domain Eukaryota; kingdom Metazoa; phylum Chordata; class Aves; order Columbiformes; family Columbidae; genus Nesoenas; species Nesoenas mayeri. The sequence continues at coordinate 904,166 of NC_137553.1, read as the reverse complement.
CCCTCTCCTTATAAACAGGTGAGGCTTTCTGGAAGTCTATCCTATAGATAAACAGAGCACACACAAGAACAGACACCTCTGCCTTTCATGGTACATTGGGTGTGTGTGGCAAGAGGTCAGGGACCACCCTGTGCCTCTCACAGCTAGTTCCATCCTGCTCAGCAACAGATCTGCCGCAGACCAAATCTGAGCCAATAAGCAAAGCTGACAGCACCTCTGTGAAAAGATGTTTTAAAAATGGGAGAAGACACCAAAGCAAGAGGGGAGAAGGAAACAAAAAGAAGCGAAAAACAGAGGGAACACCAAGGTCATAATAGAAAGAGCTCCATGGCAGAGCAAATATTCCTTCAGGAACTGCAGTCTGCAGAGGACCCATGCCAGAGCAGATATTCCTTAAGGACTACAGCCTGTAGAGAACCCATGCTGGAACAGAAAAAATGAGAAGGAATGAGCAGCAGAGAGAAACTGCCATATGCTGACCATAACAACCCCCTCACACACACACTTGCATCACCAAAGGGACTGAGTGTAACTTGCAGACATAACAAAGGGCAAAGGGAAGAGTTTGGAGTGAAGCTGAGTCTGAGAAAAGGGGGAAGAAAAGTGTTTTCCCCACATGTATTCCCCATGTCTTCTTATGTTTGTTTTGTTTCTGTTTCCCAAGAGTTATATAAATCAATACTAAAATTATTGATTCATATATATATATATATATATATATATGAATCAATTAAACTCCCCAAGTTAAGTCTGTTTTGCCCAGGACAGTGATCTCCCTGTCTTTATCTTGACCCACAAGCTTTCTTGCTCCTGTTGTTCCTACTTTCTCACTCCACCCTGCTGGGGAAAGAGGTGAAAGGGCGGCTGGGTGAGAGTTTGGCTGCCAGCCAGGGGCAACCCACCACATCCCTGCTTCATATTTCAACTTGCTTCACCCCTACCCAAACATACAGTCTCCCAGAACTCTGGTTAGAGCCCTCAGCATGACTGACAACTAGGATGTTTATTCACAGCAAAGAATCTTGTCCCAAGTCATTACCATTTAAAAATGTACTATTCATCCAATATTGATAAAGCTACATCTCTAGTCATATGAAATAAGGTAAGTTTGCCTCATCACCCTCTCTATACAAACCAATGCTGCTATAACTAAAGGTAGGAGTGAACACACACACACACACCCCTTTAAACAAGTGAACTGTTAGGACAGAACACAGAATCATAGAAGAATTTCACTTGGAAGGGACCTTCAAAGGCCATCCAGTCCAACCACTGTGCAATGAGCAGGGACATCTTCAACTAGATCTGGTTGCTCAGAGCCCCATCCAGACTGACCTTGAATGTCTCCAGGGACATGGCATCTACCACCTCTCTGGGCAACCTGTTCTATAAACCAGAAGAGAGGTTGCTTGCCCTCTGTCTTATGGCTTACACCTAATAGTACAGTATGTTTATACTGATTTAAAAAAAAAAAATAAAAATAAAAAATCAGGACAATCAGGAAGATGGGGGTGGGGGGGTGAAAGAGGTTTAAATCACAAATACTAATAAAAAAGAAATACAGCAGTCATCTGGGGTGCCTTCAGTAGTCACTGGACCAAGAGAGATTTCTATCTTGATTCACTTCTAGAAAAACCCTTTTCCTCAGTAGATAGATGACCCTCTAGGATCTGAGGGCAGTGAATGCTCCCCCTGCTCACAAGATGTCAATGGTCTCCACTTTCCAAATATGACAAACACTTGTATGCTCCCTAACTCTAAAAGCATTTAAGAGTCATATTTTTTAAAAGTATTTGCACCACACAAGAGACAGAATTTTCTGTTAAGCTGTTTTTTGAAGATACTCCTGTCAGCATGTATTTTGACAGATCAGACCTCTTATAACTGCAGTTCCACTGATGGCAAACCAACTATCAACAAAACGTTGTCTTCTTTTAACATTAGGACAAAGATCTTCTGACTACCCAAAATACATGAGATTAAGGAACACGATGGGCAAACAACCATCCAGAATCACACAGACATAGCTGACTGTCTTTTGAGTACAAGATGGGTGTTGCAGTTTAGCCCTAGCCCCACCCCAGCCGGCAACTAAAACCACCTGCCCCTCACTCACCCCTCCCCGGTGGGATGGAGAGGAGAATCAGAAAACAAAAGGCAAAACTCGTGGGTTGGGATAAGAACAAAAAATTAAAAAACAAATACACACAAACAATAACAACATATACAAAGTGATGGATACACAGAGCAATCTCACCAGATGGCAATCGTGACACTGCACCTTGCCTCCTCTAAAGCAGCAAGTAGATTCCTGACCCCAGCACATGCCAACCCCCTCTCCCCACACACACCTGAAACACAGTAGCCCAGAACCATGTGAGGAAGAGAGAAAGGAGAGAGCAGGCAAGCAAGAGATCCCTCCCCCCCCAACCAGCCCCTCTTTTGTAACTGATCATGACCTAATATAGTATTAAATACCCCTGTGTCATCCCCCCAGCTACCTGTGGAAATTAACCCTATCTCAGTTGACCCAGCAATGGGTTAGACAGCCTACATCCTCTAAGCCTTATTTTCATTATTTGTATCATGCCTAGAAAATTTAAAGACAGTTTACTATCCTAACATTTTACAATTTGAATTGAAGACCAGTGATAAGTTACAGACATACAGAAGGACAGAAAAAATGCTCATCAGTACGATAAGTAGTTATCTAACCATACCAGAGACCTAAGCACTGTACTGAATTTTAGTAGACATTATGTTTGACACAGTATTTGAAAAAGGACAGCAAAAAACCATAAATGTGTTGTGGGCAAAAAAGTTTAATCATTTTTGGAGAATTTCAATCAATTCAACTTATTGTCAAGTAAAAACTTATAATTACCAATTTTGTTACTGAAACAAAACCCACACTCTCAGAAATCACAAAAATCACAGAACGGTTGAGGTTGGAAGGGACCTCTGGAAGTCATCTGGTTCAATACCTCTGCTCAAGCAAGTGCACCTAGAGCCAGTTGCCCAGGATCATGTCCAGATGGCTTTTTAGGATCTCCAAGGAAGGAGACTCCACCATCTCTCTGGGCAACCTGCTCCAGTGCTTAGTCACTCTCACAGTGAAAAAGTTTTTCCTTATGTTCAAACAGAATCTCCTGTGTTTCACCGTGTGCCCATTGCCTCTGCTCCTGTCACTGTGTAATAGATAATGGTCAAGGTTGTTGAACAAATCGAGTAGGGTTCAATCATATTATGCATATCGTTGTAAGAAGTAATTGTGCTTGTGCAAGTTTAATTATATTTTATAAAACCTTGTAATAGTAGTTAAGCCAATGGCCGGATGCCGGGCCCCAACCAAGCCAACGGCTGGATGGTGCAACAGATAACAGAACTCCAGAGGCAGAAACACCCAGCGACACCCAGCAACATCTTCCACCAATCCGGAGCTGGTAGACGCGCGTGGACAGCGCGTGGACACTGTCGACTAGCCAACCAGGAGCTAACTCATCAGGGTGTCCCAGCATGTGAACGAGTGTATAACATATATAAGCACATACGAAAAGTTGAGTGTGTGCCCGTTGGCGGAACCAAGTTCCCCCAGTCACCCAGCGCTGTTTTGCCTAATTACCGCTTGCTTTAAATTCGCTTGCTTAATAAAATTAATTAATCGGCTCAAAGACTCGTCTTCATTTATAACAACTGGGTACCACAGAAAAGAGCCTGGCTTTGTCTTCATTACAGCCTCTCTTCAGATATTTATACATATTAATAAGATTCCCCCCTGAGCCTTCTCTATGCTGAACATTCCTAGCACTCTCAGCCTTTCCTCAGATGCAAGATGCTCTAGTCCCTTAACCATCTTTGTGTCCCTGTCTCTCTTACACTGTGGAGCCCAGAACTGGACACAGGACTCCAGGTGTGGCCTCCCTAGTGCTGAATATTAGGGAAGGATCACCTCCCTCGACCTGCTGGCAATGCTTTGCCTCATGCAACCCATGATACCATTAGCCTTATTTGCCACAAGGGCACATTGTCAGCTCATGTTCAACTGGGTGTCCACCAGGATCCCCAGGTCCTTTTCTTCAAAGCTGCTTTCCAGATGGGTGGTCTCCACTATATATTGGTGCCTGGGCTTGTTCCTCCTCAGGGGCAGGACTTGGCATTTCCCCTTGTTGAACTGCATGAGGTTCCTGTCAGCCCATTTCTCCAGACTGTCCAGGTCCCTCCGGGTGGCAGCACACCCTCTGGTTTATCAATCACTCCTTCCTTGCTGAGGGTACACTCTGCCCCATCATCCAGGTCATTAGTGAAGATGTTAAATGGGACTGGACCCAGTATTGACCCCTGGAGTACACCGCTAGTTACTGGCCTCTGACTAGATTTTGTGCCACTGATCACCTACCCACTGGGCCCAGCCATTTAGCCAGTTTTCAATCTACCTCATCCTCCCTTGCTTCTGCAAAACCTCTCCTTCCCCATTTGTTCTCCAATCCAATCACTACAGATAAAACAGTCTCTTAGATGGGGCAACAGGCAGCACTGGAAATTGGGGTCAGTGTGTGGTGGTTGCTCTACTAGCAGCAGTTCCTTTAAAGTCAGATCTCTCAGCCTCTGCTCAGGTTACCACTCAAGCTCCTGCTCCAGTATGGTCTTCTGTCTCCTCTTTCTTCTGCTCTGGTTTTATTTCTTTTCTCCCTTTTATTCAGCATTTACCACTCTTTTAGTTTTGTTTTCACAGAGGTGCCACAAAGTTCACTGATCATCTTTGGCCTGCAACAGGGTTGTTGCTGAACTGGCTGGAACCACCTGTAACTAGTACAGGGCAGCCAACAACTTTCTCCCACAGAGGTCACCATTGCAGCCCTGCCCCCCCCCTCAACCTTGCCAATTATGCCCAATACAAAAAGTCACAAAGGAACTATTACAGAACACACTTTCTTCTGTCCTGCTAGGAAAAAAAAAAAAAACAACACCAAAACTCAACAACAAGCATGGAATTATACAGTGGAGTTAAGCTACCTTTTCTGAACACACAAGGGAGGAATTTTTCATAAAGAAAATACATACTAAACTAGGAATTTTTTTTTTCAACAGAAATACTTATTTGATCTTAACATATACCAGAGCAGAAGTCTGATATGTCTTTCAGTCGTGCTTCTTAGGGTAAAAGGTCATGATCAAGTAAAGCTCATTTTTATATTTAAATGGTATTAATACAGGTTCAGAAAAGTAGTAATCTATATTTTTTGAAAGAGAGGGGTCAAGTCAAGGTGTAGATAGGTGATTTTTTTTAACATGGAAGTCAGCATAATGGCAGGTTAGTATGCTTTAGAACAAGTCAATGAACATTACTGAAAAAGTCAAGTTTACCTCTTCATTTTACAAGTGACTGACAACATCTGAGCAAAGTACTATCACCTTAATAAGCAGCACCAGTGGTAGACATGATTGTAAAGTATAATGTTACCTAGCAAACTCTAGTCAGCACAGTAATCCTAAAAGATAATAGTTACCCATGTTCCCTATATTCATTACTTGTTCTGACCTAAGAGTAATCGGAGGAAAACAAACCCACCAAGCAATACAGCAGACAGAATGAAAAGCCTTTGAGGTAAATATTCAGAGGGAATTGTCATCTTAATAGGCTGCATCCAAAGTTACATATGGAACTTGAGGTTCAGGACTACCTTTGAACCACTAAGAAGACTCTCAGAATAGAAGGATGAGAGACTGATCAGTAACATTAAACATAGCAACACATTTTATTGGAGCACTTGCATCCAAACTTTCACATACAAGCAGTCTTAAGCAGACAGATAGGTTCCCCAGAACTCTTATACTAGAATCACAGAATCATTTCAGTTGGAAGAGACCCTCAGGATCATGGGGTCCAAGCATAACCTAACCTAACTCTAGCACTGAACCATGTCCCTAAGAACCTCATCTAAACACCTTTTAAATACCTCCAGGGATGGTGACTCCACCACTTCTCTGGGCAGCCTGTTCCAATGCCTGACAACCCTTTCCAGGAAGAATTTTTTCCTAATATCCAATCTAAACCTCCCCTGGCGCAACTTGAAGCCATTTCCTCTTGTCCTATCACTTGCTACTTGGGGAAAAAAAGAGATCAGCACCCTCCATGCTGCAACCTCCTTTCAGGTAGCTGGAAACAGTGATAAGGTCTCCCCTCAGCCTCCTATTCTCCAGGCTAAACAGCCCCAGCTCCCTCAACTGCTCCTCATAAGACTTGTGCTCCAGGCCCCTCACCAGCTTTGTCGCCTCCTCTGCACTCTCTCTAGTACCTCAGTGTCCTTCTTATGATGAGGGGCCCAAAACTGAACACAGTGTTCAAGGTGTGGCCTCACCAGTGCTGAGTACAGTGGCACAATCACTTCCCTAATCCTGCTGGCCAAACTATTCCTGATACAAGCCAGGATGCTGGTGGCCTTTTTGGCCACCTGGGCACACTGCTGGCCCATATTCAGATGGCCATCAGTTAACACCCCCAGATCTCCCCTCATCTCCTCAATCTGTGCCCAGCCTCAGCTCTTACCGTAGCTGCTGCTGTGCACATTGGTTCACCACGTTTAAATCTCCTGCGGTTGCTCTGTAGTCACTGCTGTGCTCGCCATTTGCCCCGACTAAATCAAACATGCAAAAAACTTCCAAAAGGAACATGAAGACTAGCCAGGTTAGCACTCACCACTGATCACTCCTAGGAAATAGAACCGCAGAGACTGAATCCAAGGCACTTCAATTAAAGTAGCTGGCACTGTTAGTACAAGGGAACTATCAGCTACAATGTTGTCAAAGAATAGGATCTTCATACAGCTATGCCAGAAGAAGTGACAATGAAAATAGATTACTTCAAAGATAGCAAGTGGACTCAACAATTGGTCACAATGATAAAAATGTTCTCGCTATAAAAAGCTACTGTAAGTCATCCATATAAAAACAACTGAAATATTATTGGCAAACAAAGAAATAAAGTTCTCCTCTGTTCAAACTACCCCCCGCAATTGAAGGTCTGAAGTTCAGCAGCTCATCTGCATGTTAAGTATTGTTGAAAACCATAAAGCTACTCTTAATTTTAAGATCTACTCTCACCATTATTTGGAGGTGCAGACCTTGAAGAGCACATGAGAGCATTCAAGAATAACTTTTTTTTTTTTTTTAAAAAAAAAAAAGAGACTAAAAGCTAAGCTTAGCAAAAAAAAAAAAAACCTATAAAAACCTACTGACAGTATACTGTCAACATTTAAAAGTAACTTTTATTTTATAGATAGATCTCCAATAAAATTCTATCATAAAAGACAAATTAACAACACATCTCAAACACCTTGCAATAATTGCACATACTAGAATGTAATTAGGTAACATTTAAATCTAATATAGTTACCACAGTTAATGACAACAATTTGTAATGGTTCCATGACCTGCTGAAATACATACAAAGTTTCCAAGCAAGTCAAACAAGACCTCACATAACATGGATTTACAGCAGTTTTACAATGTACATTATACACAAGAAATAGAAACATTCTCCTCAAACTGATAGCCAAATCAATTCACCTCCTAAATTCTACATGCCATCACCAAATTCACATTTTACATTAAGACATGTATGTTATTAAATTAAATAATTTCATCATTACTTGATAATTACTTCAGTGATCCTAGGCCCATTTTTCACTGTTCATAGATAAAAATACAAATTAGTTAATTAGTCAACAATAACTGAATGCTGCACAAATCCACTGACATGAAGTATTACAGTTGTCTTGGAAGTCATTACATGAATACACATTCCAAAATGCAATTTGGATGATTCCACTCAAGTTTTACATTGTGGTAAACTCAATACTATAATTTATTTTCTTCTCCAGTTAATCAACACTTGTTAATGGGAATGCAAAAAGGAGGAGAAAAAACAAACATAGATTAAAGAACTTAATATATGATATTTAATTCTAGCATTAAAATGCAGTAACTACTTCTATCTCAATAAAAACTGATTATGCTATGCCAGTGCTTCTCCACTAGAAGCTTCCAAAGTAGCAAAAAAAAAAAAGGACATTACTTCAGGGCACTGCTCTGATAGAAGTCATGGCTATAAACGTGTACATGCTTTGGTTAAAGACTCTGGTTTTAAATACAGTCTTTGAAAAATGAAACATTTACTATAAGCTACAGTAATACATGTTTAGAAAGCATCCCATCCTTTGCATCTTGAGCATCTATCCTTAAATTAAAACCTAGATATGCTGTTCCCCAGCAAATCATTTTAGATATGCCCAAGAAATTCAAATGTTAATTTGGCTTTATGTCATTAAAAAAAAAAAAAAGGCAATAAAATATAAGCTATTTTCATCAAAGCCAGAAGGGAGTACTCTGAATAACTGAAATTGGGAGGTGCTGAACTGAACATTTGCCTTGTGTTAGGAGAGATCAGAAACATGCTGTCTTGTAGTTCAGTATCGTACCTCAGCCCATGATGTTAAAAGTGCTCCTTTTTTTTTTGCCATTGTTAAAAAACACCCACAAACCAATCGCTTCAATTTGTGCTACTGTCATCACAAAGGCAAGATAATCTGAGACAGAAAACTAGTAACGCAAAGAGACCCAGCAAGTGTTAATTCCAGTTTTATATCCTGTGATCCACAAGCTATTTAAGATACTGACAAGGAGATACAGAGAAAGCCAAGAAACCTCCAAAACCCTATACTATGTTTTTTCACTGCACAGTGCCTATTCTAACATAAATAGTTCAGGTCTTTTTAATAAGACTGTACCAAATTGATACCTTATACTGAACTGCATCCTAAAATGAAAGAAATGGCACTAGATCATTTTGCAAGCATAATACAGTATTTAATCTCCGCTAGCACTTCGGTACACCAGCCCCCTCCCACAAAGAGATACGCGCATTCCAATCAAGCTTGGCTCAGCCAATTCTCCCCCTCCCTCCAGGCCTTGCTAGGTTCCCAAACCCCCACTGACTGTAGCTTTCATTTTGTTTTAAACAGCAAAACAAAAGGAGAAAGTCTCCAAAGCGAGAATCCTTACCCTTGAAATCCCACCATGCACGCAATAAGGAAGGTGAATTGGTTTTCCTTTTTTTTTTTTTTTTCCTCCCCCTGGGAGATGAAGAGGAAGAAACAAAAGCCTAAATGGAGGAGAGACTAAGCGGCAGAGACAGAGGGAGAAAGAGGAGAGCCTGGTGAAGGAGCAGGGCGAGCGTCAGCCATATTGTGTGTGTTCATCCAGTATTTACAAACCTGCAGCTGCAGCAGCGTTTTGAGTCTGGGAGAGAGAGGAAAGAAGGGAGGGAGAAAAAAAGGAGAGGAGGGAGGAGAGAGAGGGAATCGAGGGAGGTGGGGAAAGCAGCGGCAGCAGTAGACAAAGGAACCCAGCAAAGCGCGAGCATACACACACAAACTCAGAATTCCCCGGACAGCAGCAGTGGCGTATGCAACCCCAGCGCTGCCAGCCCAGCGCGTTAGCAACTCTCCCAGCTCCAGCCTTTGACTACTGCGGCCGAGCCTCGCCACCACCCTCCTATCTTCTTCGTCCCATTTTCTCGTGGTGGGGGAGCAGACGGATGACAGGGCAGCAGCATGCCTCCCCCAACGTGCACTATTGACAGAGATGTTTATCTGCCGGGAACCCCTAGGTGGGCCCCAGCCCACACAGTACAGTAGCTCCACAGAGAGGAAGGGGGAATATGCAGCTGCGACCCCTCCCCTCCAACAAGGGATGATGTGAGGGTGGGGTAGAGGGGCCGTGCCAAAGGAAGACAGCAGTCCCCCAGAGCCCGGAAAAGTGGGGGTTGCCAAGGAGCCGGGACACTACGTAGGAAGGAAAGATAGAAACGGCAACACGAGCCTGAGGGCCGCCACTCCCGGCCGCCTCCCGCGCCTTCCGGGCAGGCCGCTGAAGCGGGCAGCGAAGAAGAAAAGGTACCAGAGACGGGACACCGCAAGTATTTAAATAACATCAGCCTCGGGGGAGAGAAGGGAAAGCTAGGAACAGTGGCTCCAAGCTCATCTCACAGCGACTCCCTCTGGCTCTGCCCGGTTAGACTAGACTAAGCCAGGCCAAGGGCGGTGCGACGGGCTGCGCTTTCCCCCCGCCCCCCCCCCCGCATTCGCTACTCACCTGCTAGGGGGATGGGCGCCTGGGAGCGCCAGGAGAACGGCCTACAGACGTTAGCGCTGCAGCCAGAGCAGTCCCTCTGTCTCACTAAGCCACTCAGATTCTCTACGGCAGCAGTAGGGACAGCTGCTCTCCTTGTCTCGTTTGTTCTATTCTGTCGTCACCACTGCTGCCTCCTGGTCGCTTCTGCCATATTTAGACCCTCCTCTCCGTACACGAACTCCACCGCCAAGATAGAGGCCTCCTCACCTTCCTGCCAAATAGTGAGCTACCCGCATTGAGACGTTCAAAACACAGGGCCGGACACCGCCCTCCTCCCCTCCGCCAAGGCGCAGGCGCACTGCAAATTCCGAACTGCGATAGGAGCGCAGAAAGCAATCCTCCACCTAGTCCACCACTCCTCGTTAGCGCGCAGGCGCGCCCGTAGTAGTAGTTGTTGCTGCTGCTTTACTGTTGTCTCCCGGCGCTCCGTTGGCAGTCGTAGTGTTAGCAAAAAAGGACACATAACCACGGACGTAGTTATATGCGGTGCTTTTATTCCAGCGTCGGGAAACCAGGGGTTCACACCCAAAGCTGGCTCCGACCACTGATTCAAAGTCCACTATATTTATACAATTTAGTTACATACATATTCATTACAATTCTTGACAACCATTAGCATATTCCACACTTATTCTAACACAAGCTAACTGTTTAAGTGATGCTAAGTAACATTCGCATGTTTATCAGTTATTTCTCAGTTACCTGTTTTAAAAGAATATGTCATAAATCTATGTCAATTTTAAGAATAGGGTATGGTTATATAAAATCATGCTTGAATGCACATCCTGAACTTGGATACAGCCCACAAAGCTTCAAGATAAGGTAAGAATCTTGGATACAGCATCTTGGATACAGTTTACAAAACCAAGAATCTTGGATACAGTTTGCAAAAACAGAATACATCTTGCAAAAACTAATTCAACTATAACAGTAGTGGAGGGTGGTGGGGGCCTGTCCGCAAATGGCTGTCTGTTGGCCCTTCTCCAAACGCAAGCCACCAGGCCCTGGGGCGGTGAAAGTCCGCCTTTCCCCTCCCATTGTTAGCAATCAGGACACATAACCACGGGCGTAGTTATATGCGGTGCTTTATTTCAGCGCTGGGAAACCAGGGGTTCGCACCCAAAGCTTCGCTGCTCAGTTTAAGTTACACAGTATTTATACAGTCCATTCACATACATATTCATATATTCATTAAGATACGTAACGGTTACTCAACATTGATTGCAACATCGATTGCAACATCTTGGAACTATTTTGATCATGTGCAGTGTCCTCTGGTGGTCTTTCAGGGGGTCTTCAGGATGAAGTAAGTAGTCTTCATCACTTCTGTCCCTTTCACCTGTGGGTACTGCACAGGCGTACTACTTCCATAGCCACATTGTGGCTGTCCCCACTTGAACGTTTTATTCCCTTGTGTTTCATACAAAGGTTTGGCGATCAACCCATAGTCCATAATCCAGAGTCTGCACCATCCTGTCATTCCTAAAAAAGATCTCAACTCATGTAAGTTTTGTGGTTCTGGAATAGCACAAATAGCATGTATCCTGTTCAGGCTTAGCCTTCGCTGTCCTTGAGAGAGCTCGCATCCTAAATAGATCACAGTCTCGGATGCAATCTGAGCTTTATTTTCGATACTTTGTACCCGTTCATTCCCAATTGGTTCAATATTTCAATTGTTACCTGGATGCAGAGTTCTCGTGTCTCAGTTGCAATCAGAATATCATCTACATATTGTAGCAACAAATACCATTGTCGAGGGATCATGATATGACCTTTTGTAGTCCGTTCCTCGAGTTCCTTGGCTAGCTGATTTCCAAAGATGGTTGGGCTATTCTTGAACCCTTGTGGAAGGCGGCGTGTCCAGGTTAATTGAGTTTTCCTCCCATTGTGTGGATTTTCCCATTCAAAGGCAAATAGCTTTTTGCTTTCATGGTCAAGGGGCATGCAGAAGAAGGCATCTTTTAAATCAAGTGCAGTAAACCATTTATATTTCTCTTTCACAGATGTTAACAAGGTATATGGATTTGCAACTACTGGATAAATGTCCTTAGTGATCTGGTTTACAGCCCGCAAATCTTGGACTAATCGATAACTACCATCAGGTTTCTTTACTGGAAAAATTGGAGTATTATATTCTGATTCACATTCCTCTAGAACACCATATTTCAAGAATTTTTCAATTAGAGGTACTATTCCTAACCTAGCTTCTAGTTTCAGTGGGTACTGCCTCAACTGTACTGGCTTGGCATCTTCCTTCAGTTCCACTTTTACGGGCTGGGCTGTTTTTGATTTCCCAGGTATGTCAGTCTCCCATACCATAGGAATCACAGCCTCCTCCACTGACTACCAGGCTTTCTTTTAATAACAGAATTTGTCCTACCTTAGATTCTGGAATTTTCATTACCAGGTTTCCATCCTCAAATGTTATTACGGCATCCAATTTGGTCAATAAATCCCGTCCTAAAAGGGAAACTGGACAGTCTGGAACATATAAGAACTCGTGGGTTAATTCCTTTCCTCCAAAACACAAATCTAAGGGTTGTAGGAATGGCCGTACTTCTTCCTTCCCTGTGGCACCAACAATCGTTGTCGTTTTATGACCTACTGTTCCCTGTAAGGAATTTAGCACAGAATAGGTAGCCCCTGTGTCCACTAAAAATCTCACATCCTGGTCCCCCACTTGTACCGTCAACAAGGGCTCCTTATTTTGGGTATCCATTTTCGTGCTTTCATATAGTCAGTTGTCATTACTATCCTCCCCCAGCACCATAGTTTGTACTGCATTTCCTACTGCATCTGGTACCCGACTCCGGGACGGTTCGGGCATTCATTTTTCCAGTGTCCTTGCTGCTTACAATAAGCACATTGATTTGAACCAAGCTTTACAACAGGTCCCAAAGGAATTCCCTGAACATTCTGAAACCCACGCCCTCGACCGTTTCTAATTCCTCTACCACAGACTCCTGTTCCTACTCCCCCGCCTTGTCCTTGGACCAGGGCCAACAGGTCTTGCTGATAATGCCTTGACTGTTCCTTTTCTCTATTATTATAAACTTTCCAGGCTGTTTCTAACATAACATCCAGATCTCGTAACTGTGCCCCCTCCAGTTTCTGTAATTTCTTTCGAATATCATCCTGAGACTGTCCTAAGAAGATTAAAGCTAACTGAGCCCTTGCTTGTTCTGTTTCAGTATCTAAATCTGTATATCTCTTTGCAGTTTCCTTTAATCTTTCTAAAAAGGCTGAAGGGGATTTGTTCTTTTCCTGCTTAACACTATACAATTTTGACCAATTCATTTGTTTCGGTATAGCAGTCTGAACACCGATTAATAACCAGTCCTGATACCTCCGGAGGCCACATAAACCGCCTCCGGTATTATAATCCCATCGGGGATCCTCCTTTGGAAAATTTTCATCAACATTACCGCCCACTGTCCCATTCCGAATATCCTCCCTTACTTTATCTCTTGCTACCCGTATAACCATATCTTTTTCTGTAGAGTCCATTAATGCGTCAAGAATCACTTGCAAATCATCCCAATCAGGATTCTGCGTTTTAATTATCATTTTAATTACCCTTGCAACCTTGTCCGGGTTTTCTTGGTAAGGACCAGCTGATTGTTTCCAGATCATTAAATCTCCTGGCGAGAACGGAACTTTTACATAAATTGGTTCTCCCCCCCATCCTACCGCCTGTCTTAGGGATGCTATTACCTTTGATGGTCCACCCCCCTTTTGGGCTTCCTTTTGTCTGTTCCTAGTCCTGTGGGATATTGGTGGTGTTGTTACTCCTTTTACACCACTTGCTGCCCCCTCATCACCACTGGAATCGGTATCACTTTCAGTAAAACGCACGGGTGCCGAAGGTTTAAGGGGTTTAGGTGCAGAGGGTTCTGTTTCCGGAGGTGCAACATCAAGACACGGCAGATCCAATTCTAAAGCGTTACTGCTACTGTTTTCTATAGCCATACACGTCATGCATTTCTTTTCTGCCGTACATCCCATACATTTATCATTAGTACCACTCCTCCGGACTAACATTAACCTACAATCCTTCCTCCAGTCCTGTCACGTATTGTACCTCATCCCATCCACCTTCCTTCTGACAAAACCTCATTAATTCAACAATAGTTCCATGGTCTAAAGTGCCCTCCGGTGGCCACTGTACTTCATTAGGCAGGTCATATTCAGGCCACCGGCGAGTACAATATTCAGTTAATTTCTTTTTACTCATTGATTGTCCAAATCCACCCTCCTTCCAATGTTTCAACAGGCAATCTAATGGTGACATCTTTGTATCGCACGTATCAACACAGAAGGATACAGATAACTAACACAGAAAGATAACACAGGTAACTTTACCAGAACAACAGTAAACACGGATCAAATCACCAGTTTCAACAGTAAATACAGATTAAATCACCAGAACTACAGCCCAGGTGCTGAGCAGCACAAATAACCAGACTAGGTGCACACAAATTACCAAACCAAACCAGATGCCGAGCCTGCGGCACAAATAACCAGACCAGACCAGATGCCGAGCCCGCAGAGGTTTCCCTCCATCTGACGGACGGCTGCCTAGGCAATACCCCGGGAGCTCCCTGCCCAACCGAGCGTGGCTTTCGCCGCATCTGACCGGCAGGCTACCAGATGCCTGACCAGCAGGCTACCAGACCAAAACCAGACCAGGTGGGTACCCAATAATCCAGATAAAGCACCTTCTTACCAGTCAGAGGTCCGTCGTGAGCAGCAGAGGGTCGGTCGCGTCCCATGCACTCCCCAAGAATACCTCGGTGCTAGCTGGAGCAGGATCGAGACGCAACCCGCCTCAGCAGCCCATGAGGTCCCATCTGGGGTAGCCAAAATGTTAGCAATCAGGACACATAACCACGGGCGTAGTTATATGCGGTGCTTTATTTCAGCGCTGGGAAACCAGGGGTTCGCACCCAAAGCTGGCTTCGCTGCTCAGTTTAAGTTACACAGTATTTATACAGTCCATTCACATACATATTCATATATTCATTAAGATACGTAACGGTTACTCAACATTGATTGCAACATCGATTGCAACATCTTGGAACTATTTTGATCATGTGCAGTGTCCTCTGGTGGTCTTTCAGGGGGTCTTCAGGATGAAGTAAGTAGTCTTCATCACTTCTGTCCCTTTCACCTGTGGGTACTGCACAGGCGTACTACTTCTATAGCTAGATAACTGCTGACTTGCTCAACCTCCAGAGATACTGCATGTACTTCTCCTCACTCTATGCGTATTTAGGCTAAGATAAAAGCTAGGTTGTTAAGATAAGAGTATACTCGAACACGATATGCTTGAACATCCTCTCAGGGACAGTTTACAAAACTGATTCATCCTTTCAGGAACATTTTGTAAAACTGGTTCTGTTACTAACACCGTCAGCCCGCCCACCACGGTGGGTCTAGTGCTGCCTCGCGAGGTGGACACTGATGGCAGCGATACCGCTTCTCTAAATGTGCCTTGGGAGCCAGCGGCTCTCCGCTGCCCCCTTGCCGTCATAGGAAAGAAAAGGTGTAAGCCATCATAAGAAAAATAAGCTATGGATATCCTGTGTTACAAATTCGGTCCGTGCCGACTGAGGAGAGAGGCTAGGACATAAAGTATAGAAGTACAAAGGTAAATATTTATTAATGTGCATGAGATGTCTCAGCCAAACTGGGCACGCCCAAGGGATTTTCTTTAGGGTTTTTATACCTTACACTACAAGGGTATGTAATTGTAATAAACAATTCTAAGAGTTAGAGATGTTTGTTCATGAAAGCTTCTTAAAAAGAAACGCTCAGGGGTTATTGTGCAACACGGGAAGCCCCTGCCCTTTGTTATGCAATTGCCTTAAATGTTCGATCCTCTAAAGGTGGGGGGCAGGGGTAGGTGAGAAGATCGGAGATTAGCTGCCTGACAACAGAGGACACATGCGCAGAAAGAACGAGTGACGTAGCACCCTGAGCAACGAACCCGGGACTGTCGGCCCTATAAAAAGTTCGGAAGAAGTTTTTCCCACGCGCGCCACTGGAGGAGCGCAGACTCCCCGGCTGCCCAGTGCTGTTTTTGCTTATTGTGTTGAAGTCCACCGGGAATACATTTCTGTTATTCAAGTTAATTTCGAGTCAAAATTTATTACATTATGAATCACCCAATTACCTACTGTGAGCACTGGTGCAGGCAGGTCGCAAGAAGAGCCAGAGGCCAGGCATGCATTGCCAAGATCAAGTTTTATTTTAGTTCCCTCTCTACTGGGGGATCTCCAAAGTCGCACCTAAGCTCCCAGGCAGAGGTGACACAGGCGGGGACGCAGGCGCTGGTCAGTTCAGCCCTGCTGGAAGGTCACCGGGCCTGCTGAGCTCACCTGCGTTTCAAGGCTTCAGGAAGGCACAGCCTCCTGCTCTTTCTCACAACAAAGCAGGAATCTCAGCCATAGTGATAAGGTGCCTGGAGTTTCTCACAGGCCTATGTTACCTAACACTGAGGTTCTACTCATCAAGCTCACAAGGTCAGTAAAAAAATTAGTGTGATGTATGTGTTTTCTCTACACCCCAGCTGCAAGTTGCTTCAGCGTGTTTACATTTCTCCTCCTCACCATTCTTGCGCAATTCCCATACACCTACTAATGCATATTTCTATCCAATCATAAATGTGGTACAGCATAGCAACATACATTACAAAAATATATATTGTAGGTCTTGCAGCATCATTATCTGTCAGCATCCTTGTGGTTTATCTGTTTATCCAGATGTTTCTATCATCAACTTCTGCAAAGTTATTAGGCATCAGCAATTCATGTTTCTCTTAGATACGGATCCTTCAGTTAAGGAAACTTCTGTTCTGGCAAAAATTTTCTTAGTTGATCGCTTGTCCTTAGTAGGGGTCTTGGGTCTTCAGAAAATGGCACAGCAATTAAACACTAATAATATTCTTAGCTCTTAATGACTGTGTCATCTCAATAATTTATGTCATGCCTACTAGAAATGAAAATAAAGATTTAGACAAAAATATAAAAATAAGATGCACTGTCACCAAATCATAATCTATTGCATTTTTTACATTATTCAGGGATATAACTTCAAGAGCTGTTCATAGCTTTAGACTGACAAAGAACAAAATGGAAAACATCAATAAGTAAAATTATATTCTTCTCTGACAAACCAAGTAATTGGTTCAAAAATCAAAACAGGTGAACAGCTGAGGCACAGTCTGCCTTAAAAAATCTAATGGGCATTTTTTTTCAAAGTAGACCTTGGCAGGTATAGCATGACATGACATGACATGACATTGTTACAAAATCATAAGACAAAGAAACTTCAGTGCATGAAGACAGCTATGAAAAATTGTTTGAGTCAAGAAGAGTTTGACTGAAGGCCATCATATCGTGAAACCAAAATGCAGCTTAATTAATAATATCATAATATCCTGAAAAATTTCGTGGGTTTTTTTGTTTGTTTTTTTTTTTGTTTGTTTGTTTTTGTTTTTTTTTTTTAAGTGCTGTTGTCACCTGATGCTATGGGGACAGATAGGTTCTTTTAGGGATCCTTGACAGAATGATGATGACACTAAGTTGTACTTTCAATTAAAGCTTTCTTTTTTAACAGAATGTTATGATTAGCATAGCATAGAATCTTATTATAAGAATACCACAGGATTTCTGATAAGCAGAAGCAGTGTAGCACAATTGCATAAATAGTGTAGTACAGCAATGAGGAATGACGCATACAGATGCAGACAGAGATGTGGGAAAGTAAAATGTGGGAAAGCAAGATGTGCGGTTCCAGCCACCTGGACAATAAAGGAAGATCAAATACTAACATGACCATCCGGATGGTCGAAGACATAATACTAACATAATGATATATAAAAGGCCTTGAACAGATTACTTTGAAGTATCTTTCTCATAATTGTAAAAAGTTATAGCCCAGACTCATGAGAATGGTATCTCGGGCCAGATAACCGTCCCCAAGTGCATGGGATGTGTGAATGTCCTTGGGCCTGGTCTGTGAATGAGTGGAAAAACAAGTGAGACAAACATCACATGAGTTTAGTGTGTTCTTAATAACAATTAGTGGAAAAACACCTTTTTGTAAACATCTTAGTCCAGGCCTGTACCTGTAAATCCTATAAATTGTTAATGGTAAATAAAGAAGTTGGCCTGAGCCAAGGCCTAAGTCAGTTCTCTGCTAGGCCAGGCTCTGCGCTCCTTCATGAAGAAGACCTCTGCCTCTGCATGAATTTCTGTCTGCATCCCGGTGTGCGTTGTCTCTAATCGCCGTACAGAGATGCATAGGCACAGAGTTCTTGTTAGCAGCGAGAGCAGAGCCAGGCAGAGCTGAGCTCTCTTTTATTAACAGTTCTCAATTTATATGTTTACAGATACAGGGCCGGACCAAGAGGTTAAACAGTTTTTTCAAAAAATGTTATCCCAAACACACCACATTCATGTTGTGTCTGTTTTCAGTCACGTCCCCATGCATATCTTGTGGGCGGTGTTCCGACCCACTCATTCACACGCCCAGGCCCAACATTCACACCATACATATGGGGGCAGTTTTCCAACCTGAGATATCATTCTCACTGGCCTGGCCTATCACTCCTTACACTCATAAAAAACATACTTCTGCATAACCTGTCCAAGACCATTTAGCTGGAACTGTACATTCTGCTGTTCCCACAGCGTAGCACAGAATTTTATAGCACAGCTTAGCTTATGGTTTCTAATCACCTGGACACTTTGGGTCAAATCTTAATACTTGACTTGCAGTATCAATATAACAGCCATAAACTAGACTCAAAATACACAAAAGAATATGAGTCATTCAATCCTCAGAAGCAGCACATGATGGTGGAGGCATCTCTGACCACCGGAGGTTCATGGGTTTTGCTGTCCAGTAGCAGTTCTGGCTTAAGTCCCATTTGTAACTGCTTAATTTTATAGACGGTGATCTGTGCGCTGCTGTGCTTCCCTGTTCTGTGTCAGGGTCATCACGACCCGCTTGGCTAGGTGTTTGAGACCTTCAAGGCCAATAAGGAGGGGAGTAGTCAGCCTGGCACCCAGAAACCTGGAGGCCAACAGGGAAAGGGAGAAGTTGTCTGCCTGGTGCATCAGTGTGTACAAATACCCGATGGGAGAAAACGAAGAAGAGAGAACTAGGCTCTTCTTGATAGTTCCCAGTGACAGGTCAAGAGCCAATGAGCACAAAGTGAAACACAAACTGTGGCCTGCACTGTGCTGCCAAAGGAATTGAGAAAAATGGATTAGCAATATCAGTTGTGGCATACCACTTGGCTGTCTTTGGCTCTCCTTCATATTGGAGTTCTAGAATGTCCAATACAGCAGCCCTTAATGGCTGCATGACTTTGTTCAGGCCACAAGAGTTTAATTTTAGCCTCCACCCTCTGTCAGACTTTCATTCTGGCCACATGGAACTATCAAAGGGTGAGTCTTACTGATCAATCCTTGGCTTTTCAATTGAGGAATCAACTTATGGATGGTAACTGGGGGGCTCAGTTGGTGTGATATTGTCTCTGGTGCACTGTCATGGTAGCAGTTGGCACCTGCTGTTCTTCAACACGCAGCAACTCCACCACAGAGGGCTCATCTGAGAGGCCAGGCAAGGTAGACAGCTGTTTAGTCTTCTATGCATCCACTGAGGCTATACCAAAAACTAACTAGTACCCTTTTGTGTCCTTGAAATATACTCTCGTGAATCTATGCCAAGGACACATGGGGCCTCTGGGCTGGTCACAATAGGATGCTTCTGCCACTTCTTCCTTGTCAGGCTCACCTCACCCTCCAACACAAACAACTGCTGGGATCTGTTGCTCCAGAAATTCAGATGGGTTCTGCGTCCCTTGTACCCCAATGTCATTAGAGTACACTGTGCACCAGTATCCACCAGAGCCTTATACTCCTATACTCTCATGGGTCTGATGTGCCAGGCCATCGAATCCACACAGTCCAGTAAACCTGGTTGTCCCTTTCCTCCACCTGGCCAGAGGTAGGCCCCTCTTATTCCCAGTCAGAGCATTCACTGCCTTACTCCTGTAATTGTAAACTAGAATACCCTTCACAAAGATCAGGACAAGGAGAGGCCTTCTCAGCCCTTCTACTGCATCTGGGGTATTGTTCAACAGTAACCAGAGCAGTAATCTTCCTGGATGAGCCAGCAGTGTGCCCAGGTGGCCAAAAAGACCACCAACATCCTGGCTTGTATCAGGGATAGTGTGGCCAGCAGGACTTGAGAAGTGATTGTGCCACTGTACTTGGCGCTGGTGAGGCCCCACCTTGAACACTGTGTTCAGTTTTGGGGCCCTCATCATAAGAAGGACATGGAGGTACTAGAGAGAGTGCAGAGGAGGCGACAAAGCTGGTGAGGGGCCTGGAGCACAAGTCTTATGAGGAGCAGTTGAGGGAGCTGGGGCTGTTTATCCTGGAGAACAGGAGGCTGAGGGGAGACCTTATCACTGTCTACAGCTACCTGAAAGGAGGTTGGAGCATGGAGGGTGTTGGTCTCTTCTCCTAAGTAGCAAGTGATAGGACAAGAGGAAATGGCCTCGAGTTGCGCCAGGGGAAGTTTGGATATTAGGAAAAAATTCTTCCCGGAAAGGGTTGTCAGGCATTGGAACAGGCTGCCCAGGGAAGTGCTGGAGTCACCATCCCTGGAGGAGTTTAAAAGGTGTTTAGATGAGGTTCTTAGGGACATGGTTTAGTGCTAGAGTTAGATTAGGTTATGGTTGGATTTGATGATCCTGAGGGTGTATTCCAACTGAAATGATTCTATGAATGGATACTTTCTATCCACTGTTTGTGTTGGGTTTTGTTTGTTTGTTTGTTTTTTTGTTTACCCCCCACACTTCATGTACACAGTTTTCCATGTCTGAGGTAGCTGCACTATTCCACTTCCTCATGTCCTCCCTATGACCAATGACAAGCTAAGGAGCCACAGACAAAGGCTGGTTACCTGACAGTAGGAGGTAGGGGATGTGCCAGAGGGTATGTAGCTCCATCTTCTGATAGGCCAATATGGCACAAAGGGAAAAGCTGACACCCTTCAAGATGGCCCCAGACTTTTCTGTCTTTCACAATCACCCCCCAGACTTGTCTATCTTTCACAATAACACCTCCTCAAAAGACCAAAAATTGTACAAGCAGGCAATCCAGAGGGCTATATAAAGGCTCACCTATACTAGCACTGTCAGGGAACCCACCATCCTGAGGACCACTCTGCCCACCAGCCTCATTGCAGGAACTGAACCAGACACCTGAGGATGCTGCACTCCCAGATTACAAACCCCAGCATCCTTGTTGCGGGATACCGGAGGCCACACATCATTGGACCCAGACTATAAGTCCCATCATCCATGCTGCGAAGACGTAAGGGTGGTGGGATCCCTCACTTTCTTTCTTCCTTTCTTTTTTTGTTCTCTTCTTTCTTTCCTTCTTTTTTCCTTTCCTATATCCCTATTTCTTTGCCCCTGCTTCTGTGAGTAGTAAAATAACATAAGGCTTACATCCCCACACATGCTGCAAAACTCTTTTATGTAAATCCTTTTGCTGTTAAATTGTTCACCAATTAGGCTTAAGTAACATAAATCTTTCTGCCACCGAATCACCTGCTAATTGGGCTGAGCTGCAAAATAAAAGGTGTTGTTTTTCTTGTTTACAGACCTTAAGTATTTTGTATACTGTTGGAGCGAAATAAGGACTCAGCAAAACAAGTTGATTCAATGTGAATCACGCTAAGCCATTTATTACAGAAACAAGTCTCCTTATATATGTAACTATATTCTAATCACGCGTCCACGCTCCAAGCATGGATTCGCTAAATGAGTATCGTGGGCTGTCCGTGCTCTGGAGTCTCACTGATGATATGTCCAATGATTCACGTCATGCCAGGACCCCGCTGATTGAGGAACGCCCCTCTTTCTCACAGCAAATTCTGTTCTCAGCTTCTCAAAGAGGCCTTGAGATTCCTTTGAGCCTGACTAATTCAGCAACAAATCTTTATCTATCAAGACCCCTCCACAGTATACTGTTTTCCAACCAAGGGGACCCACAAACCTGAGTCACCTCTCCTCCCACTCACACCTCTGGGTGGGACGTGACAGTCCCCTTGTGCGGTTTGGCTGAACCCCTGCCCAATTATATCAAATAACCTCAAGTCAGCACTATAAGTCTGATCATGCTCAACAGCCAGTCCGGTGTAATGTTGAATTTCTTCAATGGATTCACTAATAGTGCAGAGCAGTCATGACCATTGAATTTACATGCTTACACAGATTCACAAATAGTATAATATATACTATAAGTCTGAGAGCATTCAATGAAAAATTCTCATTACTAGATCCACAAATAATGAGTTTTATTAAAGCAACAGGTGCAAGTTCTTTGAGATGCTGTTGATAAATACACTGTCTGCAAAAACACACTTTAGTTGCAAAATACAATTTAGTTGTAAAAAACATGTTAGTTGGAAGAAATAAGTATTGGTACCAAATTTATATAAATTCTAAGATGACTATATAGTCATGATTACAAATACAAGCTTGAAGTCTAAGTGTCCCAGGGAAACCTGGTAAAACAAAGTGAACAAATCTTACCTAAAAGCATCCCTTTGGGGTGGGGAATATAGGCTCAGCCCGTTGACTGGTCCCAGAAGTCCTATTATGCTATTCCCTTGACTTCCCAGTGATGGTGTCTTCCCCCCACCCTTCCTCTATTGTTACGGTATTTTATAATATTTTCTACATTTAGGCGAGCTTGAGTGACTCTAGTCATGCATACCTTTGTTATTGATTGGCTTAGCAATCCTCGCTTCCATTTTTAAAGTAAAAACCTCACTATGCATGCTCGAAGGTAGGCTGGAGGTGGGTATCCTTTGAGACAGAGGTGTATTTTGGCATTATAATAAGATTATAATGAGAAAAGTTC
The DNA here is from genome assembly GCF_963082525.1 of Nesoenas mayeri. Classification (NCBI taxonomy): domain Eukaryota; kingdom Metazoa; phylum Chordata; class Aves; order Columbiformes; family Columbidae; genus Nesoenas; species Nesoenas mayeri. The sequence continues at coordinate 881,022 of NC_137553.1, read as the reverse complement.
ATCCATTGGACAAATTTCTGGCTCAGTAACTAGCATTTTGAACATTTATCCTTTTTAATTGACAGCAGCTATACCTTATGTTTTTTAAATTGTCAGCAGCTATACCATCTGGTTCAGGTACCTGCCTTGTTACACAAGGCTTGGCCATGATATCTTCACACCACTCCACTTCTCCGTTCATCTTAATTGGTACTACACTGAGCTCCCCCATGTACTACCATACAAGAATGCAGGCCAGGGGTGTGTGTGTGTGTGTCAAGGTTTAAGGCAAGACGGCAATAAACTGTGGCAGATGCTCCCTGTTACCCCCTCACCTCCCGTCACCCCTTTCCTTTAGATCGGAAAGATGATAGGGAAGATAAGGAGGAAGGAAGAGGCACTTAGACTTCAAGTTGGAAGGTTTTAAAGGGTTTTACTAATGCTACTAATAAATAGAGAATATATAGATATATAAAATATAAAAAACCAATCTTGAATGCTCGATGTGGAGTTGGTGCCACTCCAGCAGCAGGAGCTGGATGTGCGGAGCTGGCGGCTCCAGCAGGTGCAGCTCAGGCCCCCGGAAGTCATGGGCGAGACTTCACAGCAAACGGAACCTGGTTGCAGGATGCAGGGCCTGAGGCCTGTAGATCACAGGCAGACAGACAGGGCCCTCTCTAGATGCCAGCCATGGTCGAAGAGAGAGTGACCCTCGTGATCGCCCTCTTATATAGGGGGTATGACGATTATGGGATGGAATGCTCAGTTGGTCAGTTCTAGTCACCCGTTCCATCCACCCCTCCTCAAACACGCCCCTCTCACGACGGAACATGGGAAATCTTATCAGTCTTTCTTGGCTACCATAGTAATAAATCTAAACATGAACTTCTTCAGCATTCTGTTGGTCTCTTATCAGCACCAAGTACAGCATCCGAGGAAAAATATGCAGGCTAAAACTCAGAAAAGTGCAGCCACCTAGAAGAACTGAGCTGAAAGAAAAATCACTAAAAAAGAACTGGTCTTGTTTTTAACAAAACCAGGACATTCCACCCCTTATTCCATACCATTTGAGTCATACATCACTACTGCTTTCTGCCTGTCTTCAAATGTATATACACACACAAATATGTATATCACTAGTTCATGAGTGCAAGTCTCTCTGTCATAGCAGTCCTCTCTCTCTAGGCAGGAAAGATGATACACAATCTGATGCAGTTTGTGCCCATGAATTGTCAGAGATGTCAGTCTCAGGCAAGTTACTGGACACCACTCGATGAGGTTAGCTTAGGGTTCATCACCACCACTGCATCAACCTGAAAGACACTTATGGAACACTTAGTGTCATGCAGCAATTTCCCTTATACAGTTTGAAATTGAGTATTCTCACCCAGAATCAAATCTCCTTGAGGTACACATTGGACTTCGCCATCCTTCAGCATCACCCACCAAGTACATCCAGGCCCTTGAGCAAAAACAATCCCATGAATGGGTTTGCCTTTGCTCAAAGCAGGAATAACCCAGGCAGCTTTTCCTAACATGTTCCTTCCATGCACCACAGGGACTTTATCCCCTTCCACTGTATGTAAAAGCTCTGATAGAGCAGGGCCAGCTCGATTGATTGATCCCCTGGTGTTAACTAACCAGGTGGCTTATGCCAAATTCTTCTCACAATTTTTAAAAGTTCCACCTCCCATTGCCTTCAGAGTAGTTTTTAACAAACCATTATATCACTCAGTCTTCCCAGAGGCTGGTTCATGATAGGGGATATGATATATCCATTCAATACCATGTTCTTTGGCCCAGTTGGTTATGAGACTGTTTTTAAAATGAGTCCCATTGTCTGACTCAGTTCTTTCTGGAGTACCATGTCGCCACAGGACTTGCTTCTCAAGGCCCAGAATAGTGTTCTGGGCAGTGGCATGAGACACAGGATATGTTCCCAGCCATCTCGTGGTTGCTTCCACCATTGTAAGCACATGGCATGTTCTAGGGAGTATAATATAGTCAATCTGTGTCGAGGGTTAAGATTGCGGGGTGACAATAAAACCCTGGCAGATGTATTGTTAACCTCCTCTCCCCTCCCCACTCCCCCCTTTTTGCCCCTCCCTCTCCCCCCTTCCCACTCAGGACAGGCGATTGGGAGGAAAAGAAGGACAGAGAGAAGAGAGTTGGAAAAAATTAAAGATGTTTTACTAATGCTACTAATAAGAATATACAAAATATACAAAATATACAAAACCAATCTTGAAAGTCTCAGCAACTGCAGAGCCAGCACCCAAAGTCCTGGATTAGACTCTGCAGCCAACCGGAGCTGGATTCAGTCTCTCACTAGGCCTCAGTTCGCAGGGACGACTAGCAAGGTCCTCTCCTAATGTCGGCCATAGGGAAAAAGGGAAAAAGGGCCGAGATCCTCGTGATCTCCCATTTTATATGAAATATTCACGTGAATGGAATGTTATACACAGTTGGTCAGTTGTTTCTCCTCGCCCCTCTCGCGAGATGTCCATCCATGCTTATCAATAAGTTTGCATTCCATTGCTAGGTTTTATCAAAACATGTGTCTGGTTCTCCAGGAAAATGCAGTTAATATGAAGGCTTTAGCTGACAGGCAAAATTCACTGAAAGAGAAACTTGTTTTTAACAAAACCAGGACAATCTGCCAGGCCTCCCCACATTTATATTTCAACCACCACCCCCCATGCCACACAGGCTTTAACCTTTTGGTTGCAGTGCCCATGAGATGGTGGAGTTCGGGATCTCATGTGGTAGGAGCAGGATAGCAAGCAGAATTGCAACCCTGGACTTCAGCAGGGCCAACTTTGGCCTTTTCAAACAATTCCTGGGGGAAATCCCATGGGCAAGGCTGCTTGAAGGCAAAGGGGCCCAAGATAGTCGGTTAGTGTTCAGGGACTGCTTCTACCAGGCTCAAGATCAGAGCATCCCGACACGTAGGGAGTCAAGGAAGGGAGCCAGGAGACCTGCGTGGTTAAACAGGGAGCTGCTGGGTAAGCTCAAGTGGAAGAGGAGAGTTTACAGATCATGGAAGGAGGGGCTGGCCACTTGGGGAGAATATAAGGCTGTTGTCAGAGGGTGTAGGGAGGCAACTAGGAAAGCTAAGGCCTCCTTAGAATTAAACCTGGCGAGAGGGGTCAAGGACAACAGGAAGAGCTTTGTCCAATACGTGGCAGATAAACTAACACCAGAGGCAACATAGGCCCACTGATGAACGAGGTGGGTGCCCTGGTGACAGAAGATACAGAGAAGGCAGAGTTACTGAACGCCTTCTTTGTCTCTGTCTGCTCTGCCGGGGGCTGTCCTGAGGAGCCCGGTACCACTGAGGCCCCAGAGGAAGTCAGGACATGTGGAGGGGTTTTGATAGATAAAGATCTGTTGCTGAATTAGTCAGGCTCAAAGGTATCTCAAGGCTGCTTCGAGAACAGAGTCTGCTGTGAGAAAGAGGGGCGTTCCACAATCACCGGGGTCCTGGTGTGACGTGAATCATCAGACGTATCATCAGTGAGACTCCAGCACACGGACAGCCCACAATACTCATTTAGCGAATCCATGCTTGGAGCGTGGACGCGTGATTGGAATATAGTTGCATATATAAGGAGGCTTGTTTCTGTAATAAATGGCTTAGCGTGATTCACATTGAATCGACTTGTTTTGCTGAGTCCTTATCTCGCTCTAACAAGGACAATGGAGGAGTTTGCCTGGATTGATGAGGACTGGGTTAGGGAGCAGTTGGGCAATCTGGACATCCATAAATCCATGGGTCCAGATGGGATGCACCAGTGGGTGCTGAGGGAGCTGGCTGAGGTCATTGCTGGACCGCTCTCCATCATCTTTGCCAAGTCTTGGGAAACGGGAGAGATGCCTGAGGACTGGAGGAAAGCAAATGTCACTGCAGTCTTCAAAAAGGGCAAGAAGGAGGACCTGGGTAACTATAGACCAGTCAGCCTCACCTCCATCCCTGGGAAAGTGATGCAACGACTTCTCCTTGGTGCCATCTCAAGGCATATCAGGGATAAGAGGGTCATTAGGGGCAGTCAACATGGCTTCACCAAGGGGAAGTCGTGCTTGACCAACCTCATTGACTTTTATGAGGACATAACAAGATGGATGGATGATGGCAGAGCGGTGGATGTGGTCTGCCTTGATTTCAGCAAAGCATTTGACACAGTCTCCCACAGCATCCTCACAGCTAAACTGAGGGAGTGTGGTCTGGATGATCGGGTAGTGAGGTGGACTGCCACTGGAGTGCCTCATGGGTCAGTACTGGGCCTGTATTATTCAATATATTCATTAACGATTTGAATGAGGGAATAGAATGACTGTCAGCAAGTTTGCTGATGACACCAAGCTGGGAGGAGTGGCTGACACTGGAAGCTGTGCTGCCATCAGAGACCTGGACAGGCTGGAGAGCTGGGCGGGGAGAAATTTAATGAAATATAACAAGTGTAGAGTCTTGAATCTGGGCAGGAACAACCCCAGGTTCCAGTGTAAGTTGAGGAATGACCTATTAGAGAGCAGTGTAGGGGAAAGGGACCTGGGGGTATTGGGGACAGCAGGGTGACCATGAGCCAGCACTGGGCCCTTGTGGCCAGGAAGCCAATGGTACCTGGGGTGGGTTAGAAGGGGGTGGTCAGTAGGTCAGAGAGGTTCTCCTGCCCCTCTGCTCTGCCCTGGGGAGACCACACCTGGAATCTTGTGTCCAGTTGTGGCCCCTCAGTTCCAGCAGGACAGGGAACTGCTGGAGAGAGTCCAGCGCAGCCACCAAGATGATTAAGGGAGTGGAGCATCTCCCATGTGAGGAAAGGCTGAGGGAGCTGGGGCTCTGGAGCTGGGCAAGAGGAGACTGAGGGGTGACCTCATTAATGTTTACAGATATATAAAGGGTGAGTGTCAGGAGGATGGAGCCAGGCTCTTCTCGGTGACAACCAGTGATAGGACAAGGGGTAATGGGTACAAACTGGAACACAAGAGGTTCCACTTAAATTTGAGGAGAAACTTCTTCTCAGTGAGGGTGGCAGAGCACTGGAACAGGCTGCCCAGGGAGCTTGTGGAGTCTCCTACTCTGGAGGCATTTAAGACCTGCCTGGACATCTTCCTGTGTAACCTCATCTGCGTGTTCCTGCTCCATGGGAGGATTGGACTGGATGAGCTTTCCAGGTCCCTTCCAATCTGTAACATTCTGTGATTCTTTGATTCTGTGATTCTGTGATTCTGTGAAGCAACATGGGCCCACCGAGCTAGAAAAAGTTCACCTTTATGTTGCCGGTCCAAATCCACCTCAGCTACTTGAATCATAGCAGCCTGATCTGCTTGCTGGTTGTTTTGATGTTCCTCAGTGGCTCAACTTTGAGGCACATGGGCATCCACATGCCGTACTTTTACAGTCAGGTTCTCTAGTCGAGCAGCAATGTCCTGCCACAATGTGGCAGCCCAAATAGGCTTGCCTCTGTGCTGCCAGTTTTTTTGCTTCCACTGCTTTAACTATCCCCACAAGGCATTTGCCACCATCCATGAGTCAGTATAGAGATAAAGTACTGGCCACTTTTCTCTTTCAGCAATGTCCAATGCCAACTGTATGGCTTTTACCTCTGCAAACTGGCTTGATTCACCTCATCCCTCATCAGTCTCTGTGACTTGTCATGTAGGACTCCACACAGCAGATTTCCACTTTCAATGTTTTCCTACAAGACAACAGGATCCATCAGTGAACAGAGCATACTGCTTTTCAGTCTCTGGTAATTCATTGTATGGTGGGGCTTCCTCAGCACGCATCACCTCCTCTTCTTCAGGTGATACTCCAAAATCTTTGCCTTCCGGTCAGTCTGTGATCATTTTTAAGATCTCCGGGCTATTAGGTTTCCCTGTTCGAGCCCGCTGTGTGATTAATGCAATCCACTTACTCCATGTAGCTTCACTTGCATGATGCATGGAAGAAACCTTACCCTTGAACATCCAGCCTAGTACTGGTAATCGGGGCACCAGGAGGAGCTGTGCTTCAGTACCAATTACCTCTGAAGCACCTTGAACTCCTTCATATGCTGCCAGTATCTCTTTCTCAGTTGGAGTATAATTGGCCTCCGATCCTTTATATCCTCTACTCCAAAATCCTAGAGGTCGACGTTGAGTCTCACCAGGTGCCTTTTGCCAGAGGCTCCAAGTAGGACCATTGTCCCCAGCTGCAGTATAGAGCACATTCTTAATACCTTGTCCTGTCCGAACTGGTCCAAGAGTTACTGCATGTACAATCTCTTGTTTAATTTGTTCAAAGGCTTGTCATTGCTCAGGGCCCCATTGAAAATCACATTTCTTTCGAGTCACTTGATAAAGGTGGCACACAATCTGGCTGTAATCTGGAATATGCATTTTCCAGAAGCCCATAACACCTACAAAGACTTGTGTTTCCTTTTTGCTAGTTGGTGGGGACATAGCTGTTATTTGGTTAATCACCACTATCGGCATCTGGTGACGCCCATCTTCCCATTTAATTCCCAGAAACTGAATCTCTTGGGCAGGTCCCTTGACCTTACCTCTCTTTATGGCAAAACCAGCTTTCAAAGGAATTTGAAATATTCTCTCACCTTTCTTGAAGACTTCTGCTACTGTATCACTCCATACGATGATGTCATCAATGTATTGCAGGTGCGCAGGAGCTTTACCTTGTTCCAGTGCAGTCTGGATCAGTCCATGGCAGATAGTAGGGCTGTGTTTCCACTCCTGGGGCAGTCAATTCCAGGTATACTGGATACCCCTCCAGGTAAAGGCAAACTGTGGCCTGCATTCTGCTGCTAAAGGAATAGAGAAAAATGCATTAGCAATGTCAGTTGTGGCATACCACTTGACTGCTTTTGACTCCAGTTCATATTGCAGTTCTAACATTGTCGCGGTTGAGATGGACAAACAACATGGACCAAGTTCTTTCAAGATGAAAGTAATAGATGCCATTTATTGCTACAAGTGCATTTTTATACAGTTCTACCAGTTCATGTGTCTTTTCACTATTGGTTACAAGTTACAGCACTAACATCTCATTGGCTATTTTTGCTATCATCAGTGTTACTCTTCTACTCCCTTCTCTCTCACGGGTACATCCTTAAAATCTCCGGATACTCCTTTACTCCCATCTTTCTCACGGGTAGGCCTTCATATCTTCAGGGCTAATTTCTGTTCCCATGCCCTCCGTCAGGGAATCCACGGACCCACCATAGTCCCCCACAATTCCCCCTTTTTGTTTTTGTGCTAAAAAAATTGCCTTCATTGTCTGCTGCAGGGCCCTTTGCAGCAGAGAAATCATGCATGGCAACGTTAGTAACACAACCACAACAATCATCAAAACAATCAGTCCTGTTTTTGCTACTGCTAACAACCATCCTAAAAACCCCCAACCACTAAGCAATTTATTTAACAAATCCCATCAAAATCTTCACACCCATGTCCTTGAGCTAATAACAAAAAGTCTATCGCGGCTCTACTCTGCCGTGTGGCATGTCTGACAGAATCTACATCTAACAAAAGTCCACTTAAAGCCTTAGAAGTTCTGTTAGTTTGCTTAACTAGCCAGCATCCTAATTTTTCTAAAATATTTAAAGCTTTTAGCTGTGCCAACACTAGATACAAGAGATCCTAAAACCCTTAACCCTGATCCCCAAAAATCTACATTATCATCACATTTTGACTTATATGCATGCAAAAAACGTTTTTCCCATGTTGCTTTTCTGTGATCTACTAACATGGATAAATTGGGCATTAAGAGAGTTAATCGTCCCAAACTACATGGTCCTCCAACAGCGTTAGAAGGAATTCCTGGTCAGGCTCTGTCTCCACAGATCAAGAATACACCATACAGGAGGTTTTGGGGTCGCTCTCCCACATTATCAATGACACTCCTTGGATTCTTCTGTGAGGCATTACACCATCGAGTTTCATTTCTATAGTCACCAAGGGTAGCATTAATATTTTGCAGTTTATCCATTCATGTTCTCGTATATTGTTCTGACACTTTTCACAAACCAGGTTGATACAAGTGTCCATGGGCATAGATGCCAGCAATTCCAATTCCTGTGGTTCAATGTCTGCTTCCAGGAGGCAATTAATCCAAAGTGCCATGTTGGTATTATTACAGTTCGTTGCAATGCCTCTGAACTGACCACTATTTTGAAACAGTCGTGTGATGCTGCTGTAGCCATCAAGGAAGACACCAGCCAAGCATGTGTGGAACGGGTTTTCCGGAGACATCGTAGTTAGGCATATAGAGTCCTGGTCAGTCATGTTGGCTAAAGTAATCCACATGTTAGTCTTTGTCTGTGCGGGCATCCAAAACACAGCAGCTGCAACAATCATTGTCAGGAAGATAACACAGGTTTCACGTTTCGTGCCAGCAACCATTGCGGCCCTTGATCTGTAAAGACACAAGCATAGCCTCTCCCCCAGGTTATCAACTGATGTGGCCTTTTCCATTGACCATTAACTAGTGATTTTGGCTATAACTAATGTAGGTTCTTTCTGATTTAGCATGGTTTTGGGTCACACTTGCAAAGTATTTCATCACATACAATGCTTTTGACAATTGGTTTTGTGGTGTTTTCCCTACTTCTCCCCCCTTTTTGTTTTTTTAAAAAAAACCAACAAACCAAAACAAAAACACAGTTCAGAATCAGATACGTGCGTTGGACCTTGACTACCTACTCAGAATCACAAATCAAATTTAGAGGTTCCTCCTTAAAAAGCTCTAAGTAATGTAAAGCTGAGCCAAGTTCTCATTGGGCTGAACCTTCAATAATTTTTACAGAATGACGCCAATTGTTATCTTCACACCAAACCACTACAGCTTTATGAGACTGCCCAGAACCATCAACAAAAACTGTGCAAGTATGTAGGATCAGACCAAATACAAGTATGGCCTATGACCTGATGTTAAAGACTTGCAGGTTCTGCAGCAATTTACATTTAGACATGCCAAAAGCTGTGCTGGTAAGAAAACCAGCTGGTGCAATTTATAGAGACATAGATTACAAATAAAAAAAAAAATCAGAATTAAATTTCACAAATGGTACATATATGACAAAAGGATCATGGCCTATTAAGACTTAAATTCATTCCCTGCATTTTCTTGAGTAGAGTGACAATTGGTATATAACAGTCGGTATATCAGTTTGCTAGCAATCTCATCATACTGTCCCACAATAGCCACAGGTTGTTTCTATGTTGTAGCTATAAATAGACAAATCTGCAAGTCCAATCGAATGCAGCCAGCCTGTAAGGTTGCCATAAATTCATTCCTCAAAGTTTCTAACTCCATTTTGGCTGTCATATGTATTGGATATTGTTTTCCCTTACCAGATCGAAGTCCTGTTTCAGATCTATCAGTGTAGTATTTGCTTTATCGAAACATTGGCTGTTAATACTAGTGGAAATACAGCATTTGAAATTTCCTTGGAGATTTCTCACTTGCAGCAAGCAGATCTGCACCATCCCAGCAGCTTCTTGTAGGCCATGCAACTAAACAGAATTCTCAGAAAACGTTATTTGAGCTTACAATTTACTTAACAAATCTTAACTTAAGAGAGGTATAGGACTTTCTGGCAACTATAAGAATTCATGTATTAAAACTTTGTTCCAGATTTGGCATTCTATTGGTCTCAAAAAACGGCCTTTCTTTCATTCTCTCCCATGACCTCAAAAACTAGCATGGTGAATTCACTAAGAAGTCTCTTACAACTAGTTACCACAGAACAAGTCTATTAACAAATTTTTGGTTTAATTTTCCAGTTTCATTAGAACTATGGGTCTGCTAAGGATGCCTTTAAACTTCACCCTCGGACTGCTCCATTCAGTATTACAGCGCTGCAGTGGGGGGAGAGAGAACCCCCCTTTCACTGCTTTAAAAGTGGGCAGCCAGGTTTTTCCTTTTTTTGTTTTTTGTTTCTTTCTCTTCTTACTGCAGTTCAGAGATAACCAAGGTCACGCAGCTGGCATACTGGCTGGTCCGAAGTGGGAGGCTCTGGGAAACTTCTCAGTTACAGTGAGCTGCACACAGGCCTGGGATATTTTGCTCTTTTGTTTTCCCATTTCATTCCAACCATAATACACTTTATATGCAATTTCAAGTAGCTCAGCAATAGTTACATTCCTTAGCTCCATTTACCTTTTACAATTTAGAGATGTCAAAAAAACAGTATAAACCAGTATAATAAACATAAATCCATTATTCTATTTTCCTAGATCCAAATCAGTTAATTTTCTAGCAACCTTTAAATGCAACCTCTTCCAAATTCACATCTATCATAGCATTTTAACAATTTAAATGCTTTTCTAACAATATAAGCAATTACTCTAAAGTGTAAGGATGCATCCTAAGGGGGGTCAAGGTGGAATTTTAGCAGTGGAACCGGTTCCCATTTTGTAATTATCTCCCCAAACAAGATTCTTTTGGTACCAAATATGAATATGCAAACTAAAATACTGAGCTCAGATGTGAAAACCAAATACCCATGTTCCCGGTAGCTCACCTACTCCTTAGCGAGGTGTTTTTTCAACGATCCAGATCTTCGGCAGCTCTCCTCGGCTGCTCTATCAGCTGTACTGGGCTCCGTCTCCACAGCTCTTCTTCGGCTGTTCACAGCTTCACGCTGTCTCCTTGTCATGTGAGATCCTCTTCAGGCAGGATCACGTCGGGGTCACCAGATGTTGCGGTTGAGACGGACAAACGACATGGACCAAGTTCTTTCAAGATGAAAGTAATAGGTGTCATTTATTGCTACAAGTGCATTTTTATACAATTCTACAAGTTCATGTGTCTTTTCACTATTGGTTACAAGTTACAGCACTAACATCTCATTGGTTAATTTTGCTGTCATCAATGTTACTCTTCTACTCCCTTCTCTCTCACGGGTACATCCTTAACATCTCCAGATACTCCTTTACTCCCATCTTTCTCAGGGGTAGGCCTTCATATCTTCAAGGCTAATTTCTGTTCCCATGCCCTCCGTCAGGGAATCCACAGACCCACCGTAGTTTCCCACATAACATGTCCGGCACGGCAGCACTTAATGGTTGCGTAACTTCATTTAGACCATGATAATCTACAGTCAGTCTCCATTCTCCATTAGACTTTGGCACAGGCCATATAGGACTATTGAAAGGTGAGCGAGTCTTACTGATCACTCCTTGATTCTCTAGTTGTTGGATCAGTTTATGAATGGGGATCAGGGAATCTCAGTTGGTGCCATATTGTCGTCTATGCACCGTCGCGGTAGCAATCAGCATCTGTTGCTCTTCGACCTTAAGCAGTCCTACAACAGAAGGGTCATCAGAAAGACCAAGCAAAACAGACAGCTGTTTAATGTTCTCAGTCTCTACAGCTGCTATACCAAAGGCCCATCGATACCCTTTTGGGTCCTTAAAATACCCACTCCTTAGGTAGTCTATACCAAGGATGCACGGAGCATCTGGACCAGTCAAAACAGGGTGCCTTTCCCACTCCTTTCCAGTTAGGCTTACTTCAGCCTCTAATACAGTCAGTTCCTTAGATCCCCCAGTCACTCCTTCAATACTGACAGATACTGACCCTTTATGATTCGATGGCATCATTGTACACTGTGCACCAGTGTCTACCAGGGCTTTATACTCACGTGGTTATGACGTACCAGGCCACCGAATCCACACAGTCCAATAAACTTTTGTCATTGTCCCTCTCCTCCACCTGGCTGGAGACAGCGCCCCACTAATTGGTGCTTTGCACAGTTTCTGGTAGGGAGACACAAGAATCCCTCCTACTCTGTCTGGAACGCCTCCCACTGGAAACAGGAGCAGCTTTTCTCTTGGGAGCTTTCTTTTTCAACTCACGTATCCATTCCTGTAGGTCAGCAGTGGGTTTTCCATGACAATTACTCATATCTTCTCCCTGGTCACACAGAAGAAACCATAATTCACCTCGTGACGTGTTGCGTTTCTCTTGGGCTGGTGCTGCAGAAGGGTGTCTTCTCCTAATAGCTGTGGCTCGGGCCCGTGTATGTGATGAGTATCACAGTATGTTTGGGATTGGAAGGGACCTGGAAAGCTCATCCAGTGCAATCCCCCCGCCGGAGCAGAAACACCCAGATGAGGTTACACAGGAAGGTGTCCAGGCGGGTTGGAATGTCTCCAGAGAAGGAGACTCCACAACCTCCCTGGGCAGCCTGGGCCAGGCTCTGCCACCCTCACCATGAAGAAGTTTCTTCTCAAATTTAAGTGGAACCTCTTGTGTTCCAGTTTGTACCCATTACTCCTTGTCCTATCACTGGTTGTCACTGAGAAGAGCCTGGCTCCATCCTCCTGACACTCACCCTTTATATATCTTAAACATTAATGAGGTCACCCCTCAGTCTCCTCTTGCCCAGCTCCAGAGCCCCAGCTCCCTCAGCCTTTCCTCACACGGGAGATGCTCCACTCCCTGCAGCATCTTGGTGGCTGCGCTGGACTCTCTCCAGCAGTTCCCTGTCCTGCTGGAACTGAGGGGCCACAACTGGACACAATATGTGGTCTCACCAGGGCAGAGTAGAGGAGAAGGAGAACCTCTCTGACCTACTGACTGTGGGGGACTACGGTGGGTCCATGGATTCCCTGACGGAGGGCATGGGAACAGAAATTAGCCTTGAAGATATGAAGGCCTACCCGTGAGGAAGATGGGAGTAAAGGAGTATCTGGAGATGTGAAGGATGTACCCGTGAGAGAGAAGGGAGTAGAAGAGTAACACTGATGATAGCAAAATTAGCCAATGAGATGTTACTGCTGTAACTTGTAACCAATAATGAAGAGACACATTAACTGGTAAAACTGTATAAAAATGCACTTGTGGCAATAAATGGCATCTACTACTTTCATCCTGGAAGAACTTGATCTATGTCGTTTGTCCGTCTCAACCACAACAACTGACCACCCCCCTTCTAATCCACCCCAGGATGCCATTGGCCTTCCTGGCCACAAGGGCCCAGTGCTGGCTCATGGTCACCCTGCTGTCCCCAGGACCCCCAGGTCCCTTTCCCCTACACTGCTCTCTAATAGGTCATTCCCCAACTGATACTGGAACCTGGGGTTGTTCCTGCCCAGATTCAAGACTCTACACTTGCCCTTGTTATATTGCATTAAATTTTTCCCTGCCCAACTCTCCAGCCTGTCCAGGTCTCTGGATGGCAGCACAGCTTCCAGTGTCACCCACTCCTCCCAGCTTGGTGTCATCAGCAAACTTACTGACAGTCACTCTATTCCCTCATCCAAATCATTGATGAATATATTGAATAATACAGGCCTCAGTACTGACCCCTGAGGCACTGCACTAGATCCAGGCCTCAACTGGACTCTGCCCCACTGACCACGACTCTCTGGCTGCTTCCCTTCAGCCAGTTCGCAGCCCACCTCACTACCCGATCATCCAGACCGCACTCCCTCAGTTTAGCTGTGAGGATGCTGTGGGAGACTGTGTCAAATGCCTTACTCAAGTCAAGGTAGACCATGTCCACCGCTCTGCCATCATCCATCCATCTTGTTATGTCCTCATAAAAGTCAATGAGGTTGGTCAAGCACGACTTCCCCTTGGTGAAGCCATGTTGACTGCCCCTAATGACCCTCTTATCCTTGATATGCCTTGAGATGGCACCAAGGAGAAGTCGTTGCATCACTTTCCCAGGGATGGAGGTGAGGCTGACTGGTCTATAGTTACCCAGGTCCTCCTTCTTGCCCTTTTTGAAGACTGCAGTGACATTTGCTTTCCTCCAGTCCTCAGGCACCTCTCCCGTTTCCCAAGACTTGGCAAAGATGATGGAGAGCAGTCCAGCAATGACCTCAGCCAGCTCCCTCAGCACCCGCGGGTGCATCCCATCCGGACCCATGGATTTATGGAAGTCCAGATTGCCTATCTGCTCCCTAACCCAGTCCTCCTCAACCCAGGCAAACTTCTCCATTGTCCCGACTTCCTCTGGGGCCTCAGCGGTACGGGGCTCCTCAGGACAGCCCCCGGCAGAGCAGACAGAGACAAAGAAGGTGTTCAGTAACTCTGCCTTCTCTGTATCTTCTGTCACCAGGGCACCCACCTCGTTCATCAGTGGGCCTATGTTGCCTCTGTTGTTAGTTTTATCTGCCACATATTGGAAAAAGCTCTTCCTGTTGTCCTTGACCCTTCTCGCCAGGTTTAATTCTAAGGAGGCCTTAGCTTTTACCACCGTTTAACCACGCAGGTCTCCTGGCTCCCTTCCTTGAATTCCTACATTTCTCCACAGCTGCGATTGTCTTTTGAAAGGGTGAGTAACCCTAAAGTGCGGGTATAAGACGGTGGTGTGCTCTGCACAAACTTCCGCATTATACCTCGGGTACATGGCACTTCATCAGGATCTATAACTGTCTGTGGGTCACTGTAAATTATCTCTTGCACAGCTAGTTCTCTCAGATACCTAATACCTCTCTCCATAGTAGTCCATTTGGTTGGGCGGCATATGATATCATCTTTTAAAGGGTACCTGATTTTTACTGCTGAGAAAATTCTCCTCCAAAGGCTTTGACTTCGTTTCTTCTTTGCAATTGCCTTATCAATGCCTCCATCTCTGGCCAGGGATCCCAACTGACTGGCATCCTCTAAATTTCTCTATTACAGATTACCACAAATACCACAAAAATCACCACTAGCAAGTATACTTATGATTAATAAATATATAATATTTATATATTTACTATATATATCAATTTCTTGCAAATTGCTATCAGCAATCAATAATATAGTATTGATCAATAGCATGGCAGTGATCAATCATATAGCAAACACCAATAATAGCAACAGCCAAGTAGGTATACACTATTACAGATTGCTGCAAATTCATCATTAGTGAAGCAACTTATCAACAATTTAACAGCAGTTATGCTTATGATAGATTATTTATATGGATATCTAATGCTGGTATCAAGCAAATTAGATTTCAGAAAGGGCCAAAGCATCCCAAAAGGGAGGACAAACCAATCCCAGAGGGGAACCCAACCATCCCCAAAAGAGGGGAGGATAAACCAAACTGACCCTCAAAAGTGGGTCCAAAGGGGGACCAATAAGACAACAGAGTTTTGCTTCAAAGATTATCTGCATCACAGAGTTTGGAGTCAGCCAGGTATCCCCAGTGAGAGTCCAAGACCTCATAGGAAGTTCGTGTGGAAAATTCAACCCATTTAGGAAAGGAAGAGTACATGTAGCATGGGAAGCTCTCAGAGAGAGAGGCTTAATTTTGGATAAAATTTAAGTCCTTTTTATATCATAGAGACATAAGAGGGCACAGGACCTACTACTTCAAGCAGCCAATAGATGCTGTTAATTTCAATTTTTCATCTGTAACAACCAATAGATAACGGTGCTTTCTCTTCTTTCAGACCCATTTTATTCTCCTAGACTGTTTCCACTTTTTCAGACAATAAGTTGCCATTACAGTCCCTTGATTTTGTGCTTATCAGTGGTATCTCGGGATGTCTCTGGTTTCTGGGTATCGCATCTATACTTCAAAGAGGCCAGTTGCACTTTTCAAGCATGTTTCTGGTTCCAAGGCCTAGTTCCCAGGCTTGCAGATCCCAGACTAGCAGGCAATTTTTCTGACAGTATTTTTCAGCGGACATTTCTTCTGTTCAGTAATTTTCCCTTTCCAACCAGGCCACCTTTATGAATGCTCACAACACATGTCATTAATTATTGTGCTGGTTCATAATAAAAGTTCCCAAATAAGCAGCATACTTAGCAGCAGATATTGATTTCTGTGCCCAGTCTACATCTTCCTACTATAACATTTGACTTGAGAAATGAAAATGTTTTTGAAAACTGAAAGTGGAGCGACACAACAGCTACCTGGGGTGCTGCAAACAGGGCGGGCAAACAGGGTGTGCCACAGCAGTTTGCACAGAAGGGCGTGCAAGGTCATCCTGGTAGTCATCCTACTAGGTCAAGAGATTAGCTCAACTGGCAGTTATCACCCTCCCAGAAGGAGCTTGGCTATGGTATCCACCCAATGGAAAGTTATGTCCTCTGCACTCACCAGGAAGCACATAGCAACCCAGAAGGAGCTCCCATGGAAACTTGCAGCCATCCAGACCTCAGGCTGCAGGGAGTGCCAGAGCCTCTCACTGGTATGGGATGGCAGTAGAGATAACAGGTGTGTGAGGTGTGACCAGATGGATGATCTACTCAGCCTGGTGGTAGAGCTGAGAGAGGAAGTAGAAAGGTTAAGAAGCATCAGGGAGTCTGAAAAGGAGATACACTGGTGGAACCATGCTCTGGCCTCCCTGAGACAGGAAAGGCCACCAGTAAAAAAACAAGATCAAGGGAGTCCTGTATCCTTCCCCCTGCCAGACTGAAGACAGTAGCTCAAGAGAAAGAAGTAGAGGTAAGTCCACAATCGGGGCAGCAGGAAAGATCCCCTTTGCCCACCTCGCCATCCCAGGTACCTCTGTACAACATGAGGCTCTGGATGTGGAAGGCCAGTCAATAGATGAGGAAGATGAAGGTCCATCTGCATTGGAGGTGTTGACAGGGTCAGAAAGACATACTCCCTGTATTACGACCACCTCCATGAGGAAGAAAAATTGGGTTATAGTTGTAGGTGACTCCCTTCTGAGGAGAACAGAGGATCCAGTATGCCAGACAGACGCTCCTCTTAAGGATGTCTGCTGCCTTCCTGAGGCCCAGGTTAAGGACATCACTAGGAAACTTCCCAGCCTGGCAAGGCCCTCACTACTGGTCTTCCATGTGGGTGGCAATGAAGCTGCGACCCATAGTCCAAGGATGCACCCAAGGATTATTATCTTTGCAAGGCGTCAGCGAACTCCTGTTTCTTGTACAATAAGTTACACAAAGCCAAGCAAGGCTGGGCAATAGTGATGTGGGAGGACCCTCTTCTTCCTCCTCTGATTCTTCTTCATCATCACGTTGTTCTATTCCAGAAACCACCTCTCCCTGCTCTATTGTAGAAGGACCCTCTGCTTCCTCTCCCTGCCCTTCTTCTTCATCTTCCTTCACAATGGATTCCAATTGTGCTTTCTTTTGCTTCCACTTTGTTGGGGCAACTAATACTGCTGAAGTCTGAATGGCCACATCACATGTTGTGGAGGTTTGAGTGGATGGAGAAACTGATGTTGCAGTTGTAGTAGCTGCTGTATCCAAGTTAGGAACTGGAGTTGCTGCAGAGTCTGTCGAGGGGGGTGCAGTAGCTGTCACGGGCATTTCAGTGACTGCAGTGCTTGTAGCTTTAAAAGCGGCAACTCCTGCCACAGAAAGTTAGAAACACTACAATCCTTCTAAATAGTTTTATCACCAGCAAAGACTGACACATTCCAGAGACCCAACAATGCCAACAAGCTTCGCTCAAAGGTCCAGGGATATTCAAAATTCCCAAAAGCATCTGTAATTTGCTCTAATGACATAGGTAGAAAATAGTTAAATAGCTCTCCTAAAATCTCACTCCTGAAACTGAGAAAACAAAAGGCACAGGTCTCTTTCATTTCTTTTGCTTTTACTGAAGAATTCCAAAAATGCATACTCCTGAAGTATGATAACAATGAATAGAAATATATCATTGACTTAACCAAAATCACATAAATCAGTGAAACACAACCCAGGACCAAAGCTTTTATAACAAGTTTATCTCTACTTGCAAAAGTAATGTTCTGCACAAAAACATTAAGAAGAAGAATTAACCCCAAAAAAGGCATTATTAAATCCAAATAGATTTGCAACAACATCCTTTAAAATCAAAACCAAACTCAAACCACAGTATGCTTTATGACCTGTAAAGCACACAGATCTGTCATCTCCCAAAGTTTCCTCCCACCAGAGGATTCAAACACAGGCCGCACACATCAAAGCCCAATGCTCTCTCACTTACACTACCCAGTAAGTGTTGGAAACTGCAGCGGGTCTGTGGAATCCTTGACAGAAAATATGAGAGTAGAGATCAGCCTTGAGATATTAAGATTTACCCTTGTGAAGGATGGGAGTAAAGGAGTATCCGGAGATATGGAGATGTACCCGTGAGAGAGAAGGGGATAGAAGAATAACATGGATGATAGCAAGTTTAACCAATGAGATGTTAGTGCTGTAACTTGTAACCAATAGTGAAAAGACACATGAACTGGCAGAATTGTATAAAAATGCACTTGTAGCAATAAATGGTATCTATTACTTTCATCTTGAAAGAATTTGGTCCATGTCCCTTGTCCGTCTCAACCGCGACATGTGGTGACCCCGACGTGATCCTACCTGAAGAGGATCTCGCCTAACAAGGTGACAGCGAAAAGCTGTGAACAGCCGAAGAGCTGTGGAGACGGAGCCCGGTACAGCTGATAAGAACAGCCCTGGAGAGCTGCCGAAGATCCGGATCGATTGAAAAGACACCTCGCGAAGGAGGAGGTGAGCTACCGGGAACATGGGGGGAAACTTATCTGAAGAAGAGGGTACTATATTATCTACATGGAAGCTGCTTCTGAAGAAGCAGGGTGTTAGCCTTCCAGAACTGACTTTAAGAAAAATGTTACTATGGGGCAAAGCACAAGGTTTAGAGGTTAATCCTGTGACAGCATTTAGTGTGTCACAATGGATGGACTTGGGAGATAAATTGTTTGATAGTGCTACCCAAGGGTCCAAGGAAGCAACTGAACTGTTAACGACGTGGTGCTTATTATTAGATACTCTGAAAGAGTTAAAACAGCAACAGGCAGAGGCGGCCGAGGGGGATGGTCTTCTTGGCTCTTCTGGGCCAGATTCGGAGGAAAAAGCAAGATTAAGTACTACCCCGACCCCCCCTGTTACTAAAGATTCGTCAAAACCGCCCAAATCCATATTATCTGACACGGACAAGGATCCGCGGCACTTTCTTGGAAAGTTAAAAGGAATAAAGGAGGAGCGCACGTATATGTGGCCCCGAGATCAGAAAAAAACTATGAAAGAGTCGTATACATATGTGTGGCCCCGAGATCGGTTAAAAGCTATGAAAGACTCACATGAAAAAACAGCGTTATGGTCTCGGGAGGGGCCCTCAGAGAACCAGTCGGAGCACCAGTCGGAGCGGTGCGTTCGGCTGACCGCTCCATTGTCATCAATTACGGCTCAAACCTCTCCTCTATCATCAGCAACCGCGGTTCCGCCGTCTGTGTCACCGCCATTGATCACAGTTCAACCCTCTGCCCCGCCGCTATCAGTTGCGAAAGAAAAAAAAAAAAAAAAAAAAAAAAAAGAAGGACATTTTTTTTTCCCTATCCCCCCTTGCCTGGAGATTTGGGTGGGGAGGACCCACCAGTGATGAGCCAGACCGAGCCAGATAACGTAATTCCTACAGATTTGGGGCCCTCCAACCTGCCCCCTCCTCCCTCCCACACTGAATTCCTGAGGGTGAGGGTAGAGTTTCAGAGCGTAAACCGAACTTCCCAAAAAGCTGGGATTTACCCCCAGTTTCGATTACAATTAAACCACGGGACCCTGTGCGTTTCTGGAAGAGACACTATACAGGCACGATAACTTTCTGAAATCCTGAAGCAGTCAACAGACCTCACATATCAAGCTGTGATGGGGGTGCCTGGGATCAGCAGTGCGGCCAAATCATTTACAACTGTTAATCGGGGTCCCAGTGAGAATTACATGCAATTTATTGACCATCTTCAAGAGGCTATCAATAAGCAGGTTGAAAACTTACAAGCTAAGGAAGCATTGGTGTTGAAATTAGCAGTAGAGAATGCTCATGTTTACTATCTGCAAGTTTTACAGTACATATTATGCATTTCTGTGTATTGCCTCTCTGAAAAATCAAGCAGCTTGTTAGGAATGTGAGTTCATTGTTTTACTAGTTGTTTTAAGTGCGCCATAAAACTCTCTCCCTATTTTTCCCAGTCATGCTGCAAGCAGCACCCCTCCCTCCCTCCCCCTTCTCAAGGTTTTTACTTGCAAGATGGGGTCAGGAATAATTGTTTTCAGTTGTGTTCCTAAAAATCAGTATTGGGAGGTGTTTTAAAACTT
Source organism: Nesoenas mayeri (assembly GCF_963082525.1). Classification (NCBI taxonomy): domain Eukaryota; kingdom Metazoa; phylum Chordata; class Aves; order Columbiformes; family Columbidae; genus Nesoenas; species Nesoenas mayeri. The sequence goes on along the minus strand of NC_137553.1, from coordinate 861,029 downwards.
AGGAAAGCACTCAGAATTATAAGGAAGGAATATCTTGTTAAATATTGAAATCAGTGTTCGGTGCTGTTTACGTTAAATGATTGGTAAAAGTGTCTGGAGAATAGAATTTTGTTGCAATTAATGTTGCTTTTAAGGTGAGAAGAGCAGGACAAAATAAATCTCTCCAAGAGATCATTAGATCATTACAGACAGTTTTACAGCTGGAACGGTTTGAACGTCAACAAGCTGAGAGAGAGTTAACTGATAACACACAGGTCACAGCAAACTTGCTAAAGTCTGCAAGATGCTTTCCTCATTAACCTGTTTTCTTTGTGGGTATCGGTTTACGCATGTTGTAATTTTGGTAGGTCTTTGTTATATGGTATGATAAGTTCACAGTCTGTTAAATCATGAGAATTCATTGACTCAAAATGTGCGTTCTGTGATAATACAGAAGATCATGAGTAATTTAGTTCTTTACTGTGTGAATGTGATGGTAAATTTTGTGTGTAGTAGCTGTTATTTATTTTTTTTCTCTCTAGTATGCTAGCTTTATTCCAGCATTCAGACTTGCGCAACTCTGTGACAGGCTGTGTCTCATCTCGGTGTGCTGGATTTGTTTTTTCCGTATGCACAGCATGTAAAGAATCCTGGTTTGGGAATAGCAACTGTAGCGCACCAGATGAGACACTAAAACAAAACAAAACAAAACACAAAAAGGCCTTGCCCAGTCTGGCTTGGCGGGTGCGGATGGGTTTCAGTGCGCAACTGACCTTTTTTGTCAGGGAGACCCAGAGGTACCTCCACCTGGCTGGGCAGTGAGCGGCCCAAAGGTGCAATATAAAAAATTGAGATATTGTCTTATATTGGTGTAACTGTGATCCATCTGCATATTTGAACTTGGTATATGGTTTTCATATCTGAGCTCAGTATTTTAGTTTGCATATTCATATTTGGTACCAAAAGAATCTTGTTTGGGGAGATAATTAAAAAATGGGAACCGGTTCCACTGCAAAAATTCCACCTTGCTCCCCCTTAGGATGCATCCTTACACATTAGAGTAATTGCTTATATTGTTAGAAAAGCATTTAAATTGTTAAAATGCTATGATAGCTGTGAATTTGGAAGAGGTTGTATTTAAAAGATTGCTAGAATATTAACTGATTTAGATTTAGGAAAATAGAATAATGGATTTATGTTTATTATACTGGTTTATACTGGGTTTTTTTGACATCTCTAAATTGTAACAGGTAAATGGAGCTAAGGAATGTAACTATTGCTGAGCTACTTGAAATTGCATATATAGTGTATTATGGTTGGAATGAAATGGGAAAACAAAACAGCAAAATATTCCAGGCCTATGTGCAGCTCATTGTAACTGAGGAGTTTACCAGAGCCTCCCACCTCGTACCAGCTGCGTGACCTTGGCTGTATCTGAACTGCAGGAAGAAGACAACGAAAAAAAAAAAAAAAAAATGGAGAAACCTGTTTTCCCGCTGCTAAGCGGAGAAAGGGGGGCTTTATTCACCCCGCTCTGTCCTTTTTTTTTTTTTTTTTCCCTGAAGTATTGTCATCCATTTTTGTTGTGGCACTGTGTTGTTTTTCGGCTTTGAATCAGGGGTTGTTGGTGTTGTTTATTTTTGCTTCTGTCTTGTTTCCTAGGTTTTGGCACATTTGGGAAAAAGAGCTCATAATTTTACCTCCTTGCTGAAGTCAGTCTTTTCACACTGGTCAGCTTTAGGGGGGTCACAGTGTTCAGTGCTTCTCTGGGTCAGACTGGTACTGATTTGAGTGTGGAGTGGAGCCAGATTGGTTTGATGTGGAGTTCAACCTGATGTGTTTTCATATTGGGCTGTACGTCTTGCCATCTCAGATGGGGGCGAGAGGGAAGTTTTATTCCCCCTCGCACGCCTCCCCCAAGCAATGTTACTGCTAGAGAGCTGTAATATTGCGTGAAGGAGTCTGAGGGTGAAATTTAAAGGCATCACCAGTGGATGCATAGTTCTAATGAAACTGGAAAATTAAACCAAAAATTTGTTAATAGACTTATTCTGTGGTACTTAGTTGTAAGTGACTTCTTAGTAAATTCACCATGTTAGTTTTTGAGGTCATGAGAGAGAACGAAAGAAAGGTCGTTTTTTGAGACCAATGGAATGCCAAATTTGGAACAAAGTTTAAATACATGAATTCTTATAGTTGTTAGAAACTCCTGTACCTCTCTTAGGTTAAGATTTGTTAAGTAAATTGTAAGCTCAAATAACGTTTTCTGAGAATTCTGTTTATTTGCATGGCCTACAAGAAGCTGCTTGGATGGTGCAGATCTGCTTGCTGCAAGTGAGAAATCTCCAAGGAAATTTCAAATGCTGTATTTCCACTAGTATTAACAGCCAATGTTTTGATAAAGCAAATACTACACTGATAGATCTGAAACAGGACTTCGATCTGGTAAGGGAAAACAATATTCAATAAATATGACAGCCAAAATGGAGTTCGAAACTTTGAGGAATAAATTTATGACAACCTTATAGGTTGACTGTATTTGACTGGACTTGCAGATTTGTCTATTTATGGCTACAACATAGAAACAACCTGTGGCTATTGTGGGACAGTATGATGAGATTGCTAGCAAACTGATATACTGATTGTTATATACCAATTGTCACTCTACTCAAGAAAATGCAGGGAATTAATTTAAGTCTTAATAGGCCATGATCCTTTTGTCATATATGTACCATTTGTGAAATTTAATTTTGATTTTTTTTATTTGTAATCTATGTCTCTATAAATTGCACTAGCTGGTTTTCTTAACACCACAGCTTTTGGTATGCATAAATGTAAAATGTAAATTACTGCAGAACCTGCAAGTCTTTAACATCAGGTCATAGGCCATACTTGTATTTGTTCTGATCCTACATACTTGCAAAGTTTTTGTCGATGGTTTTGGGAAGTCTCATAAAGCTGTAGTGGTTTAGTGTGAAGATAACAATTGGCATCATTCTGAAAAAATTTTTGAAGGTTCAACCCAATTAGCAGAACTTGGCACAGCTTTAAATTACTTAGAGATTTTTAAGGAGGAACTTCTAAATTTGATTTGTGATTCTGAGTACATAATCAAGGTACAAATCACATATCTGCTTCTGAACTGTGTTTTTTTGTTTTGGTTTTGTTCTTTTTTAAAACAAAAAGGGGGGAGAAGTAGGGAAAACACCACAAAACCAATTGTCAAAAGCATTGTATGTGATTAAATACTTTGCAAGTATGACCCAAAATCATGCTAAATCAGAAAGAACCTACGTTAGTTATGGTCAAATCACTAGTCAATGGAAAAGGCCACATCAATTGATAACCTGGGGGAGAGGTTCTGCTTGTGTCTTTTCAGATCAAGGGCCGCAATGGTTGCTGGCACGAAACGTGAAACCTGTGCTATCTTCCTGACAATGATTGTTGCAGCTGCTGTGTTTTGGATGCCCGCACAGACAAAGACTAACATGTGGAGTACTTCAGCCAACATGACTGACCAGGACTCCATATGCCTGGCTATGGTATCTCCGGAAAACCCGTTTCACACATGCTTGGTCGGCATCCTCCTTGATGACTACAGCAGCATCACACAATTGTTTCAAATAATGGTCGATGCAGAGGCATTGCAACAAACTGTAATAATACTAACATGGCACTTTGGATTAACTGTCTCCCGGAAATAGACATTGAACCACAGGAACTGGAATTGCTGGGATCTGTGCCCATGGATGCTTGTATCCAGCTGGTTTGTGAAAAGTGCCAGAACAATATGCTAAAGCATGAATGGATAAAACTTCAAAATGTTAACGCTACCATTGGTGACTACAGAAATGAAACTCGATGGTGTAATGCCTCGCAGAAGAATCCAAGGGTTGTCATTGATAATGTGGAACAGCGACCCCAAAACCTCCTGTATGGTGTATTCTTGATCTGTGGAGATAGAGCCTGACCAGGAATTCCTTCTAATGCTGTTGGAGGACTGTGTATTTTGGGACTATTAACTCTCTTAACGCCCAATGTATCTATGATAATAGATCACAGAAGAGTAAGATGAGAAAAACAGCTTTTGCGTGTATAAGAGTCAAAATGTGATGATAATGTAGATTTTTGGGGATCAAGGTTAAGGGTTTTAGAATCTCTTGTATCTGGTGTTGGCACAGCTAAAAGCTTTAAATATTTTAGAAAATTAGGATGCTGGCTAGTTAAGCAAACTAACAGAACTTAAAAGGCTTTAAGTGGACTTTTGTTAGATGTAGATTCTGTAAGACACGCCACACGGCAGAGTAGAGCCACGATAGATTTTTGTTATTAGCTCAAGGACATGGGTGTGAAGATTTTGATGGGATTTGTTAAATAAATTGCTTAGTGGTTGAGAATTTTTAGGATGGTTGTTATCAGTAGTGAAAACAGGACTGATCATTTGGATGATTGTTGTGGTTGTGTTACTAATGTTGCCATGCATGATTTCTCTGCTGCAAAGGGCCCTGCAGCGGACAATGAGGGCAGCATTTTTAGCACAAATTAAAAAAGGGGGAATTGTGGGAAACTGCAGCGGGTCTGTGGAATCCTTGACAGAAAATATGAGAGTAGAGATCAGCCTTGAGATATTAAGATTTACCCTTGTGAAGGATGGGAGTAAAGGAGTATCCGGAGATATGGAGATGTACCCGTGAGAGAGAAGGGGATAGAAGAATAACATGGATGATAGCAAGTTTAACCAATGAGATGTTAGTGCTGTAACTTGTAACCAATAGTGAAAAGACACATGAACTGGCAGAATTGTATAAAAATGCACTTGTAGCAATAAATGGTATCTATTACTTTCATCTTGAAAGAATTTGGTCCATGTCGCTTGTCCGTCTCAACCGCGACAAGTAAGCTGTTACAGTAATTGTCAGATACTGCTCTTAGCCCATCTCAGTCAAAACCCCATTCCTGCTCCGGCACAATAAAATCTGTCACGATTTCTCATGCAAATCCGAGTCACAGCACCAATAGAACCTGTCATGGTTTCTCTTATCTCATCCCTGTACACTCTCTCTCTCTGTATGGTCTTTTTCCCTGTACGGGCCACCAATTAAATCTGTCAAGGTTTAAGGCAAGACAGCAATAAACTGTGGCAGACGCTCCCTGTTACCCCCTCACCTCCCGTCACCCCTTTCCTTTAGATCGGAAAGATGATAGGGAAGATAAGGAGGAAGGAAGAGGCACTTAGACTTCAAGTTGGAAGGTTTTAAAGGGTTTTACTAATGCTACTAATAAATAGAGAATATATAGATATATAAAATATACAAAACCAATCTTGAATGCTCGATGTGGAGTTGGTGCCACTCCAGCAGCAGGAGCTGGGTGTGCGGAGCTGGCGGCTCCAGCAGGTGCAGCTCAGGCCCCTGGAAGTCATGGGCGGGACTTCACAGCAAACGGAACCTGGTTGCAGGATGCAGGGCCTGAGGCCTGTAGATCACAGGCAGACAGACAGGGCCCTCTCTAGATGCCAGCCATGGTCGAAGAGAGAGTGACCCTCGTGATCGCCCTCTTATATAGGGGGTATGACGATTATGGGATGGAATACTCAGTTGGTCAGTTCTAGTCACCTGTTCCATCCACCCCTCCTCAAACACGCCCCTCTCACGACGGAACATGGGAAATCTTATCAGTCTTTCTTGGCTACCATAGTAATAAATCTAAACATGAACTTCTTCAGCATTCCATTGGTCTCTTATCAGCACCGAGTACAGCATCCGAGGAAAAATATGCAGGCTAAAACTCAGAAAAGTGCAGCCACCTAGAAGAACTGAGCTGAAAGAAAAAACGCTAAAAGAGAACTGGTCTTGTTTTTAACAAAACCAGGACAATATGTAAAGGGTGAGTGTCAGGAGGATGGAGCCAGGCTCTTCTCGGTGACAACCAATGATAAGACAAGGGGCAATGGATGCAAACTGAAACACAGGAGATGCCATTTAAATTTGAGAAGAAACTTCTTCATGGTGAGGGTCATGGAGCACTGGAACAGGCTGCCCCGGGGAGTTGTGGAGTCTCCTTCTCTGCAGACATTCTAACCCGCCTGGTTCCTGTGTAACCTCATCTGGGTGTTCCTGCTCTGGCGGGGGGATTGGACTGGATGAGCTTTCAAGGTCCCTTACAATCCCTGACATTCTGTGATTCTGTGTAAACCCTGCTTTCCTCTGTATCGGGGTCCTCCATGTATTAGGCTAGGGCACTGCTATGTGCATAGCTAAAATAAGAGAATAAATTCCTTTGGCAATTCTATGCTAAGTGTTCTTGTCTCCCTCCTTGACGACCGAAGAACTGACTTTTACACTGGCAAACCAAAACTGTAGGATGCCCTAGAAAGTGCATGTGCCCTGTGCCCTACCCCCAATTGCTGTTTCTTATAACATGGACAGTGTTATGAGGAAATGAGCTCAGGTCATAAGAAACAATTAGAAGCTATAAATATCTATGTATACTTGGAAAATTTTACACTTTTCTGTATAAGAAAGACAAGGTGAAAAGACCAGTCAAATGAAAATATTTTTGAAGAATAGCATTACTAGTAGTTGCCAAATCATTGCCCATGAATAAATGGGTATTCGCAGGGGTTTGCTATCTTGATAACGAAGGGTACTTCACAAGAAAGTGATTCAGAAGGTGAAGTAAAAGAGCTATTGTGTGTACAGTATTATACAATGAGAAGATGAAAAGAAAAAAAAAAGAACTAACCAATGTAAAGTCTGTTAGGAGTTACCTGAAAAGTTTAAACAGGGAATTTACTGATTAGGAGAAAAAAAAGTGGGTAGACTTTTCTAGTCTGTCTTTCACCAAAAAGGTAAATAGATGAATCTGAAAGTTTGCACTCTTCTTTTTCTTTTTTTTAATGCAACCAGAGTATATAGGAATTAAAATATATAATATGGCTAACATTGTTAAACTAATAGCACAGTATTAACTAGGATAGCAGTGTTGCAGAAAGCAGGTTTGTGGCACTACAAGAAAACCAGTTTGGAATAATTTGTTATTATGAAATATATATGATGGTGTAAGAGGGAGGATGAAGGTGGGAAACTGGTAGCAGAGGCTTGTGATGAACAGACACAAAAATAGCAGAAGTCTGCACACTGCTTTTCAAGAGCACCTACAGAAATCTTCAATCTTCCTTTAAGTCACAAATGGATTGAGACATATGATAAATATATTTATGCGATATGACAGTTAAAAGTGGCACTAATGATAAAAGTTACTATATATTTCAAAAAGAAGACACATCTTAATGTGTTTTACACATGGCTATCAAAATATAACTCAGAAACATCAAAGAGAGAACAACAGGAAGATAAGAACTACCAGGCATGACAGCAGTACATAGCATGATTTTCCTAATTTTGCAGAGAGTTTATATTTCATCAGAGATTCTCTTTTACTTCAGTTTAATCTCACTAGCTGAATATTTTCATTTCTTCAGACAATAATACTTGTACAGCATGCTTCAGGACTAACAGTGGGAGAAAGTATTCCTACCCTGCAAATCTGTTCTTTGGGAAATGAAGAACTTAATTCAGCACGGTATGGGTTGTGAAACACAGAAATCCATCTTTCTGTTGCACTTGTATTTTGCCAGCCATTTCAACCCAGCTGGTGAAAATAACTAAATTCTGAAAACATACTTTTGAGTAATTTTATGTGTACATTTTGGTGTCAACAGAACAACTAATGACAAAGTATTTGCAGGGTATGGGACTGTAATTCTATCTGAACCAATACTATATCCTTGCTCTATGAAATGCTGATTTCAGATGGGTTTTTTTGAGAGCAAGATCAGGCACTGATTCCAAGAACTCTGCCCCCAATAACTGATGCCTCTTTCTGCTTTTCTATAATACTAACTGGATGTCCAGGAGGAAGTCCAGGAAATCATTATGTAAGGAATAAAACCTCTATTCAATTCAAAGGTTTTTTATTATTTGCAATGACAGATGTTATTCCATTATTGATGATGTAGGTGACTCCCTTCTGAGGGGAACAGAGGATCCAGCATGCCAGACAGACACTCTTAGGGATGTCTGCTGCCTTCCTGGGGCCCAGGTTAAGGACATCACTAGGAAACTTCCTAGCCTGGTACAGCCCTCAGACTACTACCCATTACTGGTCTTCCATGTGAGTGGCGATGAAGCTGCGACCCATAGTCCAAGGGTGATCAAAAGAGATTCAGGATCACAGGTTATTTTCTCCTCTCTCTGTCCAGTTGAGGGCAGCAACATTAGAAGAAACTGACGGACCCAGTCTATTAATACATGGCTCTGTGGCTGCTGTCACTGCCACAATTTGGGGTTTTTTGATAATGGGATGGCTCACACAGCACCAGGTTTGCTGATGTTGGATGAGGTTCACCTTTCTCAAAGAGGGAGGAGGCTATTTGCTCATGAGCTAGCAAGGACCATTGACAGAGCTTTTGAGGTGCTGAAATAACCTTACAGCCCTTGAGATTGTAAAGAAGGTATGTATTTACACGGCGCCGGGCACACAGGGAATAATTTCACCTAATACGTGTGTAAAATTACAGTAGCTGTGAGCTTGGTTAAATGCAGTAAAGTGTTACATATTCATGAAAGTTTTAGGAACGCCTATACATATTCATAACCTGTCCCCGAGAAGGCGGTTCTTATTACAGTGAGTTACGGGAGACCATTTCCATAGTCTCCACCTCTGGCTCCTCCTGGTTGCAGCTGCGCAGTGATCGTGAACCTGGTTCCTCTTCTCTGTACACGGTCACCTTTGGTCCAGTGTGATGAGTTGGTTGGGACTCAGACTGCTGAGTTGGTTAAAACTGGCAAATCTCCTGTCCTGTGCCCAAGTTTCTGTTCTCTAGTTCACCCAAGGATGCACCCAAGGATTATTATCTTTGCAAGGTGCCAGCAAACTCCTGTTTCTTGTACAATAAGTTACACAAAGCTGAGCAAGGCTGGGCAATAGTGATGTGGGTTAAAGGGTTAGCTCTCTGTTAGCTCTTTAAGTGTTAGTTCTTTAAGCGTTAATTAGTTAATTGTTAATTCCCTGTATCACTTTAAACTAGACATGATGGGGGAGGGGGACGATATCAGGCTTGCCTGTGAAAAGCTGTGGGATGACACACCAAGGTTAGAAGGGCAGGGTGCTAGTAAAGACCCTCAGCCGCTGGCCCTGAGACATGTTGGTCACACTGGAGCTGTGTGAGCCAGTGCAGGCAGATCGCAGGAACAATTAGAGGCCACAGAAGCAACACAAAGAGCAAATTTATTTTTTGCTACCTCACTACTGGGGGAGAGGTCACAAAAGCGGAGATGCAGGTGCTGAAGAATTCAGCCCATGGTGAAGATCAATGAGCATGCTCGTTTCGGCAGAGGTGCAGTTTACCACATTGCTTTGATCTTTGCCTGCAAGAATCTCGAGGATGTATGATAAGGTGCCTTTACGAATCTTTTCATAGAGTCATAGAATCGTTTCAGTTGGAAGAGACCCTCAGGATCGAGTCCAACCATAACCTAACCTAACTCTAGCACTAAACCATGTCCCTGAGAACCTCATCTGAACACCTTTTAAACCCCTCCAGGGATGGTGACTCCACCACTTCTCTGAGCAGCCTGTTCCACTGTTTCACAACCCCCTCTGTGAAGATTTTTTTTCCTAATATCCAATCTAAACCTCCCCTGGTGCAACTCAAGGTCATTTCCTCTTGTCCTGTCAGTTGCCACTTGGGAGAAGAGATCAGCACCCTCCATGCTCCGACCTCCTTTCAGGTAGTTGTAGACAGCAATAAGGTCTCCCCTCAGCCTCCTGTTCTCCAGGCTAAACAGCCCCAGTTCCCTCAACTGCTCCTCATAAGACTTGTGCTCCAGGCCCCTCACCAGCTTTGTCGCCTCCTCTGCACTCTCTCTAGTACCTCCATGTCCTTCTTATGATGAGGGGCCCAAAACTGAACACAGTGTTCAAGGTGGGGCCTCACCAGTGCTGAGTACAGTGGCACAATCACTTCCCTAGTCCTGCTGGCCACACTATTCCTGATACGAGCCAGGATGCTGCTGGCCATTTTGGCCACCTGGGCACGCTGCTGGCTCATATTCAGCCGGCTGTCAATCAACACCCCCAGATCTCTTTCTGCCAGGCACTGTGCCCTTGTGGCCAAGAAGGCCAATAGCATCCTGGGGTATATTAGAAGGAGGGTGGTTAGTAGGTCAAGAAAGGTTCTCCTGCCCCTCTACTCTGCCCTGGTGAGACCACATCTGGAATATTGTGTCCAGTTCTGGGCCCCTCAGTTCAGGAAGGACAGGGAACTGCTGGAGAGAGTCCAGTGCAGGGCAGCAAAGATGATGGAGTGGAGCATCTCCCTTACGAGGAAAGGCTGAGGGAGCTGAGTCTCTTTAGTTTGGAGGAGACTGAGGGGTGTACAAATATATAAAGGGTGAGTGTCAGGAGGATGGAGCCAGGCTCTTCTCGGTGACAACCAATGGTAACACAAGGGGTAATGGGTTCAAACTGGAACACAAGAGGTTCCACTTCAGATTTGAGAAGAAACTTCTTCTCGGTGAGGGTAACAGAACACTGGAACAGGCTGCCCAGGGAGGTTGTGGAGTCTCCTACTCTGCAGACATTCAAAACCTACCTGGACACATTCCTGTGTAGCCTCATCTGGGTGTTCCTGCTCCGGCGGGGGGATTGGACTAGATGAACTTTTGCGGTCCCTTCCAATCCCTGACATTCTGTGATTTCCAGCTCTTCCCCGAGCCTGTAGTGCTCCATGGGGTTGTTGTGAGCCAAGTGCAGGACTCAGCACTTGGCCTTGTTAAACCTCATACAATTGGCCTCAGCCCAACGATCCAGCTGGTCCAGATCCCTCTGTAGAGCCTTCTTACCCTCCAGCAGATCAACACTCCCACCCCGTTTGGTGTCATCTGCAAACTTACTGAGGGTGCACTCAATCCCCTCATCCAGATCACTGACAAAGAGATTAAACAGAACTGGCCCCAATACTGAGTCCTGGGGAATCACAGAATCACAGAGTCACTGGGGAACACCAGTTGTGACCAGCCACCAACTGGATTTGGGGCCGTTCACCACAATTTGGGTCCGTTAACAGGCCTGTTATCTAAACACAGAGGTTATGTGTTTTTCTACACCCCAGATGCAGTCGCCATTCTTGTGCTATTCCCACACAGGAGCACACTTGAAGTCTATCAGAGATGAGCCAGGGGCTCCTGTGGTAATAGAAGCCAACAGGAAAACACCAATGAAATACTTCAAAGGAATTAAGGGGAGTTCCTCTAAGAAGGTGACGCAGGCGACAGCCCAGCTGAATTGCCTCTACACCATTTAGGAAAGGAAGAGTACATGCAGCATGGGAGATTCTCAGAGAGAGCAGGCAATTTTTCTGACAGTATTTTTCAGCAGACATTTCTTCTGTTCAGTAATTTTCCCCTTCTAACCAGGCCACCTTTATGAATGCTCACAACACACATCATTAATTATTGTGCTGGTTCATAATAAAAGTTCCCAAATAAGCAGCATACTTAGCAGCAGATATTGATCACAGCAGATATTGATCAAAAGAGACTCAGAATCACAGGTTATTTTCTCCTCTCTCTGTCCAGTTGAGGGCAGAAACACTGGAAGAAACAGATGGACCCAGTCTATTAATACATGGCTCTGTGGCTGCTGTCACTGCCGCAATTTTGGGTTTTTTGATAATGGGATGGCTCACACAGCACCAGGTTTGCTGATGTTGGATGAGGTTCACCTTTCTCAAAGGGGGAGGAGGCTATTTGCTCATGAGCTAGCAAGGATCATCAACAGAGCTTTAAACTAGACATGATGGAGGAGGAGGACAATATCAGGCTCGCCCATGAAAAGCTGTGCGATGACACACAAAGGTTAAAGGGGCAGGGTGCTAGCAAGGACCCTCAGCCAGTGGCCCTGAGACGTGTTGGCCACAATGGAGCACACTTGAAGCGTTATGGAGATGAGCCAGGGGCTCTTGAGGTAATAGAGGCCAACAGGAAAACACCAGTGAAATACTTCAGAGGAATTAAGGGGAGTTCCTCTAAGAAGGTGACGCAGCCGACAGCCCAGCTGAAGTGCCTCTACACCAATGCACGCAGCATGGGCAACAAACAGGACGAGTTGGAAGCCACCATGCTGCTAGAAGGCTGCGACCTAGTGGCCATTACTGAAACTTGGTGGGACGGATCCCATGACCGGAGTGTGGTGATCGATGGCTGCAGGCTGTTCAGAAGGGGCAGGCAAGGAAGGAAGAGTGGAGGGGTTGCCCTCTACATCAAGAGGTAGATAGAGTGTGAAGAGCTGTTGCGTTGGATGTACTTGACCCCCTCCCAGACAAATCAACAGCAGTTTGGCACAGACTCCAAAAGAAGTAAAGGCCTGAGCTGCAGCCGGGCCAAAAAATCCTTTTAGGAAACCCACAAGGAAGCAGAAAGACACACTGAACACCAATAAGTTGTGGTTGCAAGCAGTCTTGTGGATATCTTTCCCACTGTATGCAGTTTGACCACAAGCCAACCACTTTATTTCATAAATATGGCAGTCCAGGTGAGCCTACTTTGAGCTCTTTCTGCTAAACAAGCCGGCTGTATGGTGATGATCTTTTACTACTCACTGATCCCTGGATGAGCCCAATTTAAGTTTCATATCAATCATTTAGCTTGAATACATGCATACTAAATAGAATGAACCGCTTAGAATTATAAGGTCGTGTGATATTTTTTTTAATATCCTGTCTGCTTCATGTTAGTAAGCTAAATTTGCTGAAATCTTAGGCTGTATGCTGTAACGTTCTGCTCATATTTACCAAACTTGCATCTACTTAATGGAAACAAAACCAGCTACAGACTACTGTGAACGTCTGCAAGATAATGCCTGTTCTGCACTTTGCTGGGAAGAAATAGGATTCATTCAGACAAAACAACACCTCCAAGGCCCTGAACTATAAACAATATCTACAGATAAACAAACCAAAGGCCCATCTGAGATCAGCGAAAAGGATCCAATGAGAAGCAAGAAGACCCCAGACTCAAATACTGCTATTGGACTGAATCATCATGTGAGGAGCGGGTAAGTAGTCTGTAAGGGTATAAGTACCCAGGGATTTCTATGCTTGGCTGGGACCTCTGTGAAGGCACCAGCTCGAGCCAAACCTGCTGCTATACTACCCCATTAAATTATTTATTTCTATGAACTTCAGTGCCTGAGAGCTTGCTTCTAGAGACCTGGGATCCAAACTTTGGAGCGACCTGACACCAGGCCCCTGGAGGGGAGGTAAGCAGGTTAGGATGCAGAATGATGAAACTTTGAAATCCTAGCCAAGCGATGTAAAGAATCAGGTGTGCACATATAATCCTTTGGCCATAAATACATATAATCCCTTACCCTCTGTGTCTCTTAGACATGAAACGTTGATCAAGTCTGGGGCTAAGCTTGAATCTAGCTGCACCTAGGCTCCTCTCTGAGAAAGAGTTTAAAAAGCAAGGGGGTCCATTCCCAACCTTGTGTCTTAATAGAAGGACCTCCCTCTACCCTTTTGCATCTCCTGTCCCCATACAAATCACCCTAAAACAACTCCCACCAGATTCTGCTTGGCATGTTTCCTCCATGCAGTAAGTAGTAGAGTGAACCTTGCCATTGAACTCTGTTAAGTCACACTTTTCTTTAAGTGATCTAAGCATTGCTCTGCTCAAGCAGGACCCTAAATGACTCATTCGCAACAGCTGTCTCTGAAGAATAGCCACGAGCAGGTTGAAAGCTTATGGGTGAGAATCAGAGACTGAGGCAACAAAGGAAACCTTGTGGTTGGTGTCTGCTACAGGCCACCCAATCAGGGGGAGACTATTGATGAAGCCTTCTTACTCCAGCTACAGGAGGCATCGTGCTCACAGGCTCTTCTCCTGCTGGGGGACTTGAACCACCCTAACATCTGCTGGAAAAGTTGCAATACTGGACCTGATGGTCGCCAATGCAAGTGAGCTAATAGGTGATGTCAAGATTGGAGGCAGCCTGGGCTGCAGTGATCACGTGCTCGTGGAGTTCGCAGTCCTGAGGGATGTGGGACAGGTGAAAAGTCAAGCCAGGACCCTGAATTTTAGGAAAGCCAACTTCCAGCTCTTCGAGTAGTTAGTCAATAGGACCCCCTGGGAAACTGCCCTCAGGGACAAGGGAGCAGAACAGAGCTGGCAGATCTTTAAGGACGCTTTCCATAGAGCACAAGAGCTTGTGATCCCCAGGTGTAAGAAATAGGGTAAGGAAGGCAAGAGGCCAGCATGGCTGAGTCAAGACCTGCTGGTCAAACTAAAGGGCAAGACGGAAATGCACAGGCGATGGAAGCAGGGACGGGTACCCTGGGAAGAGTATAGCGACACTGCCCGGTTGTGCAGAGATGGGGTAAGGAAGGCCAAGGCACAGCTGGAGCTGAACTTGGCAAGGGATGCAAAGAATGACAAGAAGGGCTTCTACAGGTACGTCAACCAGAAAAGGGAGGTCAAAGGAAGCGTATCCCCCCTGATGAGCAAGACTGGCGAACTGGTAACAACAGACGAGGAGAAGGCTGAGGTACTCAGCAACTTTTTTGCCTCAGTCTTCACTGGCACCTCTCTTCCCACACTTCTTGAGTGGAAAGTGAACTGCAAGACAGGGACTGGGGGAGCAAAGTCCCTCTGACTGTAAGTGACGATCTGGTTTGTGACCACCTAAGGAATCGGAACATACATAAATCTATGGGACCTGATGAGATGCATCCCAAGGTCCTGAGGCAATGGGCTGACGTAGTTGCCAAGACACTCTCCATGATATTTGAGAAGTCCTGGCAGTCAGGTGACTGGAAAAAGGGAAACATCATACTCATTTTTAAAAAGGGTAGAGAGGAGGACCCCGGGAACTACTGATCTGTCGGCCTCACCTCTGGCACTGGGAAGCTCATGGAGCAAATCCTTCTAGAAGCTATGTGTGGATGGGTTTCTATTAGATGGAGATTTGTTATTGAACTAGCCAGGCCCAAAGGAATTTCAAGGCCACCTTGGAAAGCTGAAAACAGGATCTGCTGTGAGAGTAAAACAGTTCAGCAGCTACAGGGCAGCAACATGACGTAAATCAACAGACCTATCAGCAGTGAGACTCAGGCACGTGGACAGCTCGTGAACATAGATGATAGCCAATCAGTGAATGCATGATTGGAGCGTGGACGCGTGATCGGGAAATAACTGCATATATAAAGAGGCTTGTTTCTGTAATAAATCGGCTTTGCGTGATTCACATTGAATCGGAATGCTGAGTCCTTTATTCGCTCCAACAAATGGTGACCCCGACGTGATACTCTGAACGGCGTCTCACTATGATCGGGGAAAAGCCTGGAGCAGCCCAGCCGGGGGGCAGATCAGCTGGACTGAGAACCAGACGGAGGCGTACGGACACCCCGGGGATAAATTCATCGACGGATCACCGGATAAGGTGAGTGGCTGAGAGCAGGAGGAGGGAAGAGTGAAGTTATGCGGCAAAACGTATCCTCTGAAGAACAAGCCATAGTTAAGCTCCTCCTGATATTCTCTCTGAGAGAGGACTTAAATATGAAGAAAGTAACATACGTAGACTGTTAGTCCGGTGTAGAACTAACGGCTACCCAGCAGAAACCGAGAAGGCTTTTAAACTTGAACCTTGGGACGATATAGGGCAGAAATTATGGGATAAGGTCAGCAATGGATATAAAGAAGCTAAATCGTTAGCAACTACATGGAAGCTTATAATTACCACCTTAAAAGATTTTAAGGCTGAACGGTCTGCTGCTGCTGGAATTTTTGAAGTGTTGCAGCCTGATAAGAAACCTGAAAATCGCTATGAATCTTACCCGGTTCGTGTCTTCGATACCCTCCCTACTCCATCCCCTGCTGTGCCTTTGGCGCCCCAGATGGCTCAGCAGTCCGGGGCGGGGGGAGGAAAAATGCTGACTGTGTGGATTTGATGGCCTGGCACATGAGATCCATGGGAATATAAGGCTTTGGTGGACACAGGTACACAGTGTACCCTAATGACATCAGAGTACAAAGAGGAAGAATCCATTTAGATTTCTGAAGAGAAAGGGGATCCCAACTGTTGCCTGTCTTGGAGGCCAAGGTGAATCTAACAGGGAAGACATGGCAGAAGCATCCTTTTGCAACCAGCCCAGAGGCCCCTGTGTGTCCTTGGAATAGACTACCTCAGGGAAGGGTACTTTGAGGACCCAAAAGGGTAGCAGTGGGTCTTTGGTGTAGCCACTACAGATAAAGAGAACATTCAAGAGATATCTATCTTGCCTGGCCTCTCAGAAGATCCCTCTGTTCTGGAGTTGCTATGCATTCAAAACCAGCAAATGCCAAGTGCTACCATGATGACACACTGACAACAATATCACACTAGCTGAGACCCCTGGTTCCCATTCATAGGTTGATTCTTCAATTAGAGAGCCAAGGAGTGATTAGCAAGACTCGCTCGCCCTTTAAGAATAACATATGGCCAGTGCGAAAGTCTGACCAAAGGTAGAGATTAACAGCAGACTGTTGTGACCTGAATGAAGTCAGGCACCACTGAGCGCTGCTGTACTAGACATACTAGAACTGCAATATGAACTGGAGTCAAAGGCAGCCAAATGGTATGCTACAACTGACATTGCCAATCAATTTTTCTCAATTCCTTTGGCAGCTTTGTAGGCCATTCTTCTGGGTCAGCTGAGATAGGGTTAATTTCTAGAAGTAGCTGGGGGGGTGACACAGCCAGGACAGCCGACTCAAAACTAGCCAAAAGGGTATTCAATACCATATAAAGTCATGCTCAGTTATAAAGGGCGCTGGCCAGGGAGGCAGCCTTTAAACAGATAAAGCAGGAGATAGATTATGTGGTAGCCCTTGGGCCTGTCCAGACAGGACTAGCTGTCCAAAACGTGCTCTACACTGCAGTTGGGGAGCATAGTCTCACATGGAACCTCTGGCAGAAAACACCAGGAGAAAGCTGAGGTTGACCTCTAGGGTTTTGGAGACAGAGGTATCAAGGATCAGAAGCCTGCTATGCCCCAAGTGAAAAACAGATACTAGCAGCATGAGGCATTTGAGCTGGTTCAGAAGTTGTTGGTAGAGAAGCACAGCTCCTCTTGGCAGCACAACTACCTGTTCTGCACTGGATGTTCAAAGGAAAGATGCTCCAGTGCTACATGGAGTAAGCGGGTAGCGTTGATCACGCAACAAACTTGACTGGAAAAATCCAACCACCCAGGAATCCTGGAAGAGATCATGGACTGGCCAGAAGGCAGAGATTTTGGAGCATTGCCTGCAGAGGTGGTTTGTGCCCAAGAGGCACCATCATATAATGAGTTATCAGAAGATGAAAGGTGTTATGCTTTGTTTACTGCTGAATCCTGTCATGTTTTAGGAAACCATCAGAAGTGGAAAGCTGCTGTGCAGAGTCCCACACGACAAGATGCCAAAGCCGCTAAAGGAGAACATGTTGAGACCATTTGCAGAAGTGAAAGCCATCCAGCTAGCCCTAAAGATTACTGAATGAGAAAAGCAGCCAGTACTCTATTGCTGTACTGACTCATGGTCTTCTTCCACTACTACAGCCACCCCCATAGGGCATTAGCCACCATCCAGGAGCAATCCAGGAGTTGAGTGAGCAATCACACAATGCAGCTGCCAAGATAAGTTTATCTCTGCTCAGATTTTGGCTAACACAGCTCACTCTAAGGCCTGATGTATGCTGGGAGCAGCAACATTAGGTCAAAGCAAGAGCACCACCTAGACAGAACAGGTGGCCAGAAAGAGTTAAAAGGCCATTATGCAGCTATTATCACCTGCAAATTGCTGTCTCCTGCAGCCAGCATGTTTGCATATTGATTGTCTGGAAGTTTCATCAGAATCCTCTAGCTCATGGAAATGGTATAGACCAAAGTTCCAAGTTCGAAGGTATAAAAACATCAGCTTACCCAAAAGGCTTTTGAAGCAGATTCAATAGCAGCTGAACTGCTAAGGCTTTCATGCTTCCCAGTGTGATAGAGGGGATGCCCCCACTGTGATGGAGAAAGAGGGATGAGCACTCTCACTGTCAGCTAGGTAACTATCTTGCTCATAGGTGCACGAGTTAAGAGTTATAGGTTATAAATTATGAAACCTCATGACTTATATGGTGACTAAGTGAAATCACAATAGACTAGTCTGTGCAAAGGGGATTGAGCCCTTATTTGTCATGTTTGTTTTATTAATTTACAGAGTATGTTGTCCTGTAAATTTGATAGATCCAAAGGGATTGTGACATACTGTGGCAAGACATGGCTGCCCAGGTAAAAAAAAAAAAAAGATATCACCATGTAGATGCTCATATGCTCAAGAACTATGCCACTGAAAAACATCAAAACGGTAGAGAAGACTGTCAAAACTGAAGGGGCTCAGGTAGACCTGGACTGGGAGTGGAAAGGTGAGCTATTTGTAGCTCAAAAGGCACATGCAACATCAGGGCATCTAGGGAGAGATGCAACATACAGATGGGAGAGGGGTGGACCTGACCATGGAAACTACCACGCAGGTCACCCATGAATGTGAAACATATGGCACAATCAAGCAAGCCACACAAGTAAAGTCTCCCTGGAATAGAGGGCAGTGGCTGAGTTTTCAATATGTTGAGGCCTGACAAATTGACTAGATTGGACCACTGCCACAAACACACCAAGGCAAGTGCTGCATATTCACCATGGCAGAAGCAACTACCAGGTAGCTAGAAACATACCTTGTAAACCATGCCACTGCCCAAAACATCCTCTTCTGCCTTGAAAGGCAAATTTTGTAGTGATACAGTGTGAAGGGGTTTCTGTTAGATGGAGATTTGTAGTTGAACCAGCTAGGCTCAAAGGAATTTCAAGGCCAACTTAGAAAGCTGAAAACAGGACCTGCCCTGGGAGAGAGGCACTTCTACAATAACAAGGCCTCAACGTGACGTAAATCAACGGACCTATCAGCAGTGAGAGTCCAGCGCATGGACAGCTCGTGAGCATAGATGATATCCAATTTGTGAAAGCATGATTGGAGCGTGGACGCGTGATCAGAGAATAGTTCCATATATAAGGACGCTTGTTTGTGTAATAAATGGCTCTAGCGTGATTCACATTGAATCAAAGTGCAGAGTCCTTTATTCACTCCAACAAATGGTGACCCCGACATGATACTCTGAATGGTGTATCACTGCGATCGAGGAAAAGCCTGGAGCGGCCCAGCCGGAGGCGGATCAACTGGACTGAGAACCGGGTGGAGGCGTACGGACGTTCCGCAGACAAATTTGTCGAAGAAATCACCGGAAAAGGTGAGCGGCTGGGGCAGGAACAGGGAAGAGTGAAGCTCCTCCTGATATTCTCTCTGAGAGAGGACTTAAATATGAAGAAAGTAACATACGTAGACTGTTAGTCCGGTGTAGAACTAACGGCTACCCAGCAGAAACCGAGAAGGCTTTTAAACTTGAACCTTGGGACGATATAGGGCAGAAATTATGGGATAAGGTCAGCAATGGAGATAAAGAAGCTAAATTGTTAGCAACTACATGGAAGCTTATAATTACCACCTTAAAAGATTTTAAGGCTGAACCGTCTGCTGCTGCTGGAGTTTTTGCAGCTTTGCAGCATGATAAGAATCCTGAAAGTCGCTGTGAAGTTTACCCGGTTCATGTCTTTGATACCCTCCCTACTCCATCCCCTGCTGTGCCTTCGGCATCCCTGATAGTTCAGCAGTCTGGGGCGGGGGGAGGAAAAATGCCAAGCGAGTGTCCTCCTACACTATTACCCAACCCTGATGAGAACAGCAAGTCCAGAGGATTGGAGTCAGACAACTTGCCCAAAGAACCTGTGAAAGCTGAGAATGCTAAGGTCATAAAGAAGTGTACTATCAGTCCTTTTACCAATTTGTATTTGCCTTTACCGCCTTTTAACCCTCCAACTTCCACGAGAGAGCAGAAGGAGTCGCCGGATAAGAACTGGGCAAAAGAACTCTGTGACAGATCAGATCAGCTAATAGCGAGTGAATCCAGCAGTCGGCAATGCGGTCACGCTGATCATGACGGGAAAGGGGGTGCTCCTGGGGACTCAGGTTATACAAATAATTATGATGCTAGAAAGTATTAGCGAGAATGTGTACCGTTCCGAACCCCCCTGTTATTAATGATTCTCCAGCACCGCTCAAGTCGGTGTTATCTGAGGACTTGGATGAGGATGAGGGTCTGCAGCATTTTCTTGAAAAGTTAAAAGGAAAAGGAGTATGCGTATGCATTGCCCTGAGATCAGATAAAAACCATGAAAGACTCAAGCAAAATTAGACCTGTGCAATGTAACAGCTATACATCATTTAGGACAGAACGACGGGGACTCGTTGAAAGGGGCAGATATCCCCCAACTCTTGGAACAGACACTAATTGGCACATCACAATTACAGGCGTGATTAGTTTCTGAAATCCTGAGGCAGTCAGCAGACCGTGCATATCAAGCTATGAGAGAGGTGCCTGAAACCAACAAAGCAGCCAAATCATTTACAACTATTAATCAGGGTCCCAATGAGAATTACGTGCAATTTATTGACCATCTTCAAGAGGCCATCAATAAGCAGGTTGAAAACTTAGAAGCTAAGGAAGCACCGATGTTGAAATTAGCAGTAGAGAATGCTAATGTTTGCTATCAACGTGTTATCTGCGAGTTTTACAGGACACATTATGTGCTTCTGTGTATTGCCTCTCTGAAAATCAAGCAGCTTGTCAGGAATGTGAGTTAATTGTTTTACTGGTTGTTGTTTGCAGTTCTTTATGATATTGTTCATGTGGGTGCACTGTGGGCCTTCTCCCCACTTTTCCCACTCACGCTGCAAGCAGCCCTGTGCTTCCCCCCCTCCCTCCCTCTTCTCAAGGTTTTTACTTACGAGATGGGGTCAGGAGTGACGGTTTGCAGTCGAGTTCCTAAGAAATCAGTATTGGGAGGTGTTTTAGAACATAGGAAAGCACTTGGAAATAGGAGGAAGGAGGATCTTGTGAAATATTGTAATTAATGGTGGCTGCTGTATAAGTTAAATGATTGGGAAAAGTGTCCGGAGGATAGAACCTTGAAGTATAACACCTTGTTGCAATTAATGTTGTTTTTAATGCCAGAAGAGCAGGACAAAATAAATCCCTACAAGAGATCATTACATCATTTCAGACAGTTTTACAGGCGGAACGGTTTGAACTTCAACAAGCTGAGAGAGTCAACTGATAACACACAGGTCAGAAAACTTGCTGAAGTCTGCAAGATGCTTTCCTCATTTACCTGTTTTCTTTGTAGGTATCTGTTTTAAGAATGCTACAGTTTAATAAGTCTTTGCCTGTTATATGGTACAGTAAGTTCACAGAGTGCTAAATCATGAGAATCCGTTGACTCAAAATGTGCGTTTTGTGATAATACAGAAGATCATGAGTAATTTAGTTCTTCACTGCGTGAACGTGATGATAAGATTTTGTGTCTAACAGCTGTTACTTTTCTTTCTAGCATGCTAGCTTTGTTCCAGCATCCAGACTTGCGCAACTCTGTGATAGGCTGTGTCTCATCTCGATGTGCTGGGTTTGGCTCTTTTGTATGCACACCAGGTAAAGAATCCTGGTTTGGGGATAACAGTTGTAGCGCGCCAGATGAGACACTAATAAAAGCCTTGCCCGGCCCAGCTCGCTGTGGGGGGGGCGGGTGCCGGTTGGGCTCCAGCCGCACTGACCTGTTTTGTCAGGGAGACCCAGCGGTGCCTCCACCTGGCTGAGCAGTGAGCGGCCCAAAGGTGCAAAGCTAAAATTGAGATATTGTCTTGAATAAGTGTAACTGCGATCCACTTGCATATTTGAACTTGGTGTTTGGTTTTCATATCTGAGCTCAGTATTTTAGTTAGCGTATATATATATTTGGTACCAAAAGAATTTTGTTTGGGGAGATAATTACAAAATGGGAACCGGTTCCACTGCTAAAATTCCACCTTGCTCCCCCTTAGGATGGATCCTTACACCTTAGAGTAATTGCTCATATTGTTATCTAATAATTTTGAGACCAGAGAAGAATTGAAGCTGTTAAACTCCGATTCCCATCGAAAAAAACCAAACCAAACAAAAAAAAAAAAAAACCAAAAAAAAAAACCAAAACCAAAACAAACAAACAAACACCTAAATGCTATGATGGATGTGAACTTGGTATTGTATGAGGTTGTATTTAAAAGCTGCTAGAATATGAACTGATTTGCATCTAGGAAAATGGAATAATGGATTGATGCTTAAGATACCGGCTTTTGACATCTGTAAATTGTAGAAGGCAAATGGGGCTGAGGAATGTAACGACTGTAGAGCTAATTGGAATTGCGCATAAACTGTATGGTGGTTGGAATGAAATGGGCAAACAAAACAGCAAAATATCCCAGGCCTGTGCTTGAACATAAATTTCAGGCCTGTGTCGAGCTGCAAGATAAACGCAGCTTGTTGTAACCGAGGAGTTTGCCAGAGCCTCCCACTTTGCACCAGCGATTACGCCACCTGCGTGGCCTTGGTACAGCTGAACTGCAGCAAGAAGAGAAAGAAAAATGGAAAACAGAAAGTTTTAAATGCTTTACTAATGCTACTAATAAATAGAGAAAATAATACCAAATATACAAAACCAATCTTGAATTTCCCGGGGCAGCATTCCCTGCGGCGGAGTTGGCGTCACTCCAGCAGCTGCAGGGCAGGCAACCAGAAGTCCTGGGCTGGACTCTGCAGTAAACTGGAACTGTATTCAGGGATGCAGGGTCTGGAACCAGGCCTCGGATTGCAGGCATGACAGGCAGGGTCCTCTTCAGATGCCGGCCATAGTCGAAGAGAGTGAGACCCTCGTGATCTCCCGCTTTTATAGGGTGTATGATGTGTATGGGATGGAATACTCTGTTGTTCAGTTTTAGTCACTCTGTTGTTCACTTTAGTCACTTGTTCTGGCCGCTCCTCCTTGCAAATACGCCCCTCTCACTTACGGGACATGCAAAATTTTATCAGTAACCTTGGTTGCTATAGCAATAAATCTAAACCAGGAACTCTTCTGCATACCATTGCTCATCTTATCAGCTCCAGAGCGAACAGCGTCTCAAAAAACATGCAGCTAAATTCAGAAAAGTGCAGTTACTTAGAAGAACTTAGCTGAAAGGAAAATTCACTAAAAGAGAACTGGTCTTGTTTTTAACAAAACCACGACACACATAGAGGACAGAGAGGTGATTTGAGACAGACAGCATGGCTTCACTAAGGGCAAGTCCTGCTTGACCAACCTAGTGACCTTCTATGCTCACATAACTACATCAGTGGACAAAGGAAGGGCTACAGATGTCATCTATTTTGATTTCTGTAAAGCCTTTGACACGGTTCCCCACAACATCCTTCTCTCTAAATTGGAGAGGTATGTATTTGATGGGTGGACTGTTTGGTGGATGAAGAACTGGCTGGATGGTCGCACCCAGAGTGTAGTGGTCAATGGCACAATGTCTGGATGGACACCGGTGACAAGTGGCATCCCTTGGGGGTCCATACTGGGACCAGTACTGTTTAATGTCTTCATCAGTGACATAGACAGTGGGATCGAGTGCACCCTCAGCAAGTTTGAAGATGACACCAAGCTGAGTGGTGCAGTTGACACACCTGAGGGACAGGATGCCATCCAAAGAGACCTGGACAGACTCCAGAAGTGGACCCATGCAAACCTCCTGAGGATCAACAAGGGCAAGTGCAAGGTACTGCACCTGTGTTGGGGCAACCTCCAGCATCAATATAGGCTAGGGGATGAAGGGATTGAAAGTAGCCCTGTGGAGAAGGACTTGTGGGTACTGCTGGATGAAAACTTGGACATGAGCCAGCAACATGCACTCACAGCCCAGAAGGCCAATTGTATCTTGGGCTGCATCAAAAGGAGCATGGCCAGCAGGTCGAGGGAGGTGATTCTGCCCCTTCACTCTGCTCTGGTTTGAATAATTGGTGTGAATAATTCCATTTCTTCTGTAGTCAGTCCTGACACTGTATCCACAGCAGTGCCACCCCCTAGACCGGGGCGGAGGGCCCACACAATCAGCCTGACAGGTATTCAAAGCCCACTGGCCATGTTTTATCTTTCCCCATGGCCTACATAATGCCCTTAAATGTAACTGTGTACAAGTAGCACAATGATGTGAGCATGTTTTACAAGTATATAATAGCAAAGGGGTTTGAATGTGAGCAATGTCCCATGCGTGTGCAGTATAAGCTGATCCATGTCCACAAGCTATATGCATATTTAGAGCTTGAGCTTGGAGCTCAGCAGAGGTCATATTATCTGATTGCCTGTTGTTTTGTGATTCAAGTGTATCAACCTTATTGTGTTATTCTATTAACCCTTCACAAGGGGAATCCTCCTCCACAGAAGATGTGGGGATAAGTTCTCCAATGCCCTAAAAATCCCAAAAAGGCATGTAATTGTTTTACTGCAGCTGGTACAGAAAACTGCTGGACTGTGTGCTGTATCTTATCTGGTGTTTCTCTAAGCTGTCCATGCCAAACTATTCCTAAAAATAGTACAATAGCACTAGGACCCTGTGTTTTAGTCATATTAATTGTCCAGCCTCGGTCCTGCAAATGCACTTTCAGAAATCCAGCAGCCGCCTCAGCTTCTTGTTTTGTCAGTATTGAAATTTGTGTCCCTGCATCTACTAAAAAAATTCACCAATTGCCCTCGAGGGCCAACTGGAATTAAAATGTATGGGCCATCATCATTTATCTGCTGATAAGCTTCTACCTTCCGGACAGGCAGGCCCATTTGCTGTCCGGACTTTACTCAGTTTTTTGGATTCATGCCCTGTGATCCTTCCCTTGGAGGGAGGAAAGGGTTAACACTCCTTCTTGGAGCAGGCACTGGAGAAGTTGGAATGTGTTCCTTCTTCTCATAACTATCTCGCTTCAGGAATGCTTCAATGAGATCTGATATAACACTGGGAGGCTTTTCCTGAATTTTGGCTTCGGGAATGCCTAGTGCCAGTGCCTTTCTCCACAGCTTATTTCTCAGTTCCCAAGACTCTGCTTGAAACTCTTTAAATGCCTTTTCTCTTAAATCAGTTTCTGTCTAAATCATAGACCTAGCTTCATACTCAGGAGGATACGAGAGAGACAAGGAATCATCTTCCCCAAAATCATCATCGTCAGGGTCACCCCATAAATTTCCATCCCATTCATCAGGGGGCGCAATAAGTTTCCTAATCCGTAGAAGATTAGGGGGATGAGGAGCCTACATAAGTATCATTCCAATTTTTTCCTCTAATTTTTTTCTTCCTTTCCCTTTCTTCTTGTATCTGTTTCTGCAGTTGCTCAATTCTCAAGGACAATAACAATCCAGCAGCCTTTTTACTTTCTGTTACTTCCCTCAGATCATGTTTTTCTCTATTCAAGGTCTCACGCTCCTCACAAGTGATTTCTAGGCAAGTACCTAGCATTTTACAGATGATTCCTTTTCCCTTTCCATCCTTCAGAGGGTCCCTAGCAGCTGTTAGTTGTTCCTCCACAGCTTTCCAATCATGCCAATTACCACGAACCCATTCCTCTGAAAATCTAGGACTTGGACTTACTCCATGCCTCTGTAAATAATTAGCAATAATGCCCTGCCATCCCACTTCTGACACCAAATTGTCGCGGGGGAGTGATTTTAGGGTTCTGCTTGCTGCAGAACAATGCAGGTGGTCAGAAAGCATTTATCTCATGCCAATTGATTAATGATGGGTACGTCTTTTACAACTTAATCACAGTATGCATGAACTTGGCAGTTTCTCTTCAATGCATACTATGGTGTCTCTTTTCATTCCCCAAACTACAAATCCCAGTCACTAGGCCTGCAGTTTGAGCCATTTACACCTCTTATTGTTCTTCTAACATTCTGTAAATGTCTTTTTTTTTTCAATCCAATTGTTCCAATTAACCCAAGGATCTATTATCACAGGTCCCATTTGGGTGCCTACATATAGTTCTAGAAGGTTGGTTGCAAATTTAACACTATAGGCACATCAGCAAAGGATCAGTCCCTCCATCACATATGGATTATGTACATGCAATCTCGGGAATACTCACAACTCAACCAGATCCTGTGAGTATGCCAGATGTTAAGTGATGTTAAGAGTGGCTGCCTCCTACCAGAAGCTCCGGCCCAGGATTCCCTCCCACCCAGCTGCTGGAGCCCAGCCCCGTGCATCCAGGGACCCGGGTTCTCTACCCAGGCTGGGGGATGCAGCTGCTGCTTTCCTGCTTGCAAGTTCAACCACTAGTGAAGCTGAGCACATATCCCAGAGACACACACATAGGACACACGTGGCCATTTACACAGACTTCCACATACAACAAGCTCCAGTGGCAAACTTTCAGGCAAGGCCCTTAACTGCATGCAAAACAGACTTTCAGGAAACAAAATTCTCAGAAAATAAAAAATGTAATGGAGTAGAATAGCAGAAGGGCTGGCTCAAGCTGGGTACCAGCACAGAGGTCCGCCTGTACCCATTCACAAAGCAAACTGTCAGGCGTCTGCCCTCCCTGATAACCATTTGCTCCAGGGACTGTGTTTTGAAGCTCCGGAGGCAAACTTTCAGGTGAGGCTTATGTCCACCACAATGCAAATGTTTGGGATTCTTCTTGCCCTGATAACCGTTCGCTCTGGAGCCTGTACTTAGAGCTCTGAAGGCAAACTTTCAGAGGAGACCCGTAACTGCATGCAAAACAGACTTTCAGCAGACAAGATTCTCAGAAAATAAAAAATGTAATGGAGTAGAAAAGCAGAAGGGCTGGCTCAAGCTGGGTACCTGTGCAGAGGTCTGCCCACGCATAGAAAACTACAAACTTTTATATCTCTACAAACCATTCACACCAAGATCCAGTCCAACAGCAAAATTTCACCACCAGGTCCTTTGCTCCCCATTGGACCCTTTTTACCTGACTCCACGCGGGCCTCTGTTTTGTTCAGTTGTTGACATTGGTTTTGGTCCATATCCTTGCAGGTACTGTTTTGTCTGGATAAATCCTTTCTTCTCAGCAAAGTGCAAAATAGGCCCCGCTTTGCAGATATCTGTAATGTCTCCACATTAGCCTTGGATCATTGTTTTCCCAGTCAGTTCCATTTTTCCCAGCAAAATGCAAGCTGGACTTTTGCAGGCGTTTAGTGTAGTCTGCAGTTGCTTTTGGTAAATACAAGCTTAAAATTTTAGCAAATCTAGTCTACCAAGTAACATGAATCAAAGAGTATATTAAAAATCATACAACCTTATATCTCTAAATAATCCATTACATTTGGTGTGCATCTACTTAAGCTTAAATGATCAACCCATTACAGTTCTGCTCTGTTTGATGGAGTTCCATTTGGGAGTTTCTTTTAGTTCTACCTTTTGCCATCCTGCTGTATTGCAGTGGGCTTATGGGCCTTTCTGCCTTTTCCCCCGGGATCAGCTGTTCGGGACCAGGGTGCTCTCTTCCCAGGACTGGCTGCTTGGTGGGAACGGAGTTAAGAATTGCATTGAGTATCTTTTACTTTATATTCTATTCTCCATTTAATATATATTAGTAGCAGTAGTGGTATATTAGTGTTATTTTGTTATTTTATTAAACTATGTTTGTCTCAACCCCTTCCTTTTCGATTGTCTCTCCTATTTGGGGGGGGGGGGGGGAGGGGGGGGGGAAGGAAGGAGGGAGTGGCTATCGTAGTTGTGATTACTAGCTTGGATTAAACCGTGACACTCAGATATGAATAGAGCTGGTTTAGCTGTTTGGCTTAAAATTTACTGGGTGGACAAGCTTTAAGGGATTGCTGATCTGTCAGGTTGCTAGCAGCAAAGTGTTACAGAGTGATGGTTTGTCTAGCAAACGTAGTTAGGGGTTTTGTGTTGTAACAGTACATCGTGAGAGTTCTTCATAAAGTCATTCTCTGTATCATTCCAGCTCACTGCAGCACTGCAAAAGGGCCTGTGCGCTCCCCTCACTCAGCATTTGTCTATGATGCCTATTTACATACTTTCTGTAAGTTACTGGGGAAGGTAAAGGTGACCAAAACATGGTTCATGTTCCAGAGGTTTAAATCCAGCATCTCCCTTGGGGAACACAGTGTTTGGTCCTCAGTCTGAGGCTTGGCTGCTGTGCAGGCTGGGCTAGGGAAGCAGTGTTTGAGCTTCATGTAGTCAGGGTGTGGGGTGAAGGGGTCCCCAGGCAGGCTAACATGGATCAGGAGAGAGGATGCAGTTTACTGGTGGTGCAGAAAGCAGGGATGCTCAGCTAATATGCTGTGTTGGTGGCAGGTTGAGGATGAAGCTGGTTTTATATGCTGGTACAAGTCCATTCCCAAAGCAAACTAATTACCATTTTTTAAAAGAACAGTAATTTGGTATAGGGGAGTATAATACTAAACAACTTAAATTGACCCACCAGAAATCTGCTAATGAAAGACAAGCTCTAAAACTTTTGTATTATAAGTTAACTGGAAGATGTACTTCAGAACACAAATACCCACTGTCACCTGACACTACCCGATGCTATGGGGAGAGGCAGGTTCTTTTAAGGATCCTTGGTAAAACAAGAACTGGGCACAGGGTTATAGTTATAATTGGAGCTTTATTATTATATACAATTTTAGTAATCAGCGTAGCTTATCGTTAGACAGAATTTTTAGCGGCTCAAATAGCTTTCCTGTTACCTAAAATTTCAGTTACCTAGACTTTTCTGTCACCTGGACCCTCTGTAGATTGGGTCAAATTCTTAATAATCATCACAGAATCACAGAATGGTTGGGGTTAGAAGGGACCTCTGGAGATCATCTAGTCCAACCCACCTGCTAAAGCAGGTTCACCTAGAGCAGATCACACAGGAAGGTGTCCAGGTGGGATTTGAATGTCTGCAGAGAAGGAGACTCCACAACCTCTCTGGGCAGCCTGTTCCAGTGCTCTGGCACCATCAAGGTAAAGAAGTTTTTCCTCATATTCAGATGGAACCTCCTGTGCTTCAGTCTGTGCCTGTCGTTCCTCATCCTATCGTTGGGCACCACGGAAAAGAGTCTGGTCCCATCCTCTTGACACCCATCCTTGAGATATTTATAAGCATAAATAAGATCCCCTCTCAGCCTTCTCTTCTCCAGGCTGAACAGCCCCAGCTCTCTCAGTCTTCCCTTTTAAGAAAGCCGCTCCAGACCCCAGCATCTTTGTAGCCCACCGCTGGACTCTCTTGAGTAATTCCTTGTCCTCCTTAAACTGGGGAGGCCAGAACTGGACACAGTACTCCAGATGGGGCCTCACCAGGGCAGAGCAGAGGGGGAGGATCACCTCCCTCGACCTGCTGCCCACACTCTTCCTAATGCACCCCAGGATACCGTTGGCCTTCTTGGCCACAAGGAAACTTTGCTGGCTCATGGTCAGCCTGTTGTCCACCGGGACTCCCAGGTCTTTCTCTGCAATGCTGCTCTCCAGCAGGTCCAGCCCTAACCTGTACTGGTGCCTGGGGTTATTCCTCCCCAGGTGCAGGACCCTACACTCCCCTTTGTTGAATTTTATCAGGTTCTTCTCTGATCAGTCCTCCAGCTTGCCCAGGTCTCTCTGAATGGCAGCACAGCCATGGAAGTACCCATCTAAAACATCAGCCATTTCTGCTGATGGAAAACCAAAGTTAACTAAGGAAATAAAAGGTTTGAATTACTGGCCGTCACCCTAGCTTTTGAAGCTGGAGCTGACTGGGTTTACATTGACTCCTATGTTGTGTGGGCTGGAGCCACCCAGTGGTTTGGAAACTGGCGATGACATGACTGGCAAGTAGGGAAAGGAGAAGTTTGGGGATACCCGTATTGAGAAAAATTATATCAATCGGCCTTATCTGTTCCCTTCAAGTAGGGCATGTACCTGCTCACAAAAAAGCTAACACTAAGGAAGCCAAACTCAATGCCAAGGACATCCAGCTACCTCAAATAAATATTGCTATAGACTCTGGTTCCACTAAATGGAATAGATTAGCCCACTGGCTGCATGCTTCATTAGGACGTACTGGTACAGATTATTTACTTAAACAAGCACACATTATGGGATGGCCACTTCTATGAAAATTCCCTTCCATATTATATCAATCAGTCTTTATGGGGGGAGTTGTAGCTGGGCTTGTCCCAGTGGGGCAGTGCTCTAGAGTTGATGAAGACTGGGAGGCCTCCCACCCCCCTAGGGTGAAATCAGTGTGCTCAGCTCGCTCTCTGAAATGCCTGCACACCAATGTGCACAGCATGGGGAATAAGCAGGAGGAGTTAGAAACCTGTGTTAGGGCAGGAGATTATGACCTGGTGGCAATTACAGAGACATGGTGGGACAGCACACATGACTGGAATGTGGTCGTGGATGGCTGTGCCCTTTTCAGGAAAGACAGGCCAGCCAGGCGTGGTGGTGGAGTTGCTCTTCGTGTGAGAGAGCAACTACAATGTACTGAGTATTGTCCAGGCCTGGAGGAGGAGCAAGTTGACAGTCTATGGGTGAGAATGAAGGGGCAGGCTGGCAGGGGTGATACTGTTGTGGGTGTCTATGACAGGCCACCAGATCAGGGTGAGGAAGTTGATGAGGCCTCTACAGGCAGCTGAGAGCGGCCTCACAATCACAGGCCCTGGTTGTGGTGGGGGATTTTAACTACCCTGATGTCTGCTGGAAGGACCATTCAGCCAGCCAGCCAGCCACAGTCCAGGAGGTTCCTCTAGTGCCTTGACGAGAACTTTCTCATGCAAAGGGTGGAGGAGCTGACTAGGAGAGGAGCCCTGTTGGACCTCATCCTCACTAACAAGGAGGGGCTGGTTAAAGCGGTAAAGGTTGAGGGCTGCCTGGGTTGCAGTGACCATGAGATGGTGGAGTTCAGGATCTCCTGTGGCAGGAACAGAATAGCAAGCAGAACTGCAAACCTGGACTTCAGCAGGGCCAACTTTGGCCTTTTCAAACAATTGCTAGGGGAAATCCCATGGGCAAGGCTGCTTGAAGGCAAAGGGGCCCACGATAGTTGGTTAGTGTTCAGGGACTGCTTCTGCCAGGCACAAGATCAGAGCATCCCGACACGTAGGATGTCAAGGAAGGGAGCCAGGAGACCTGCGTGGTTAAACAGGGAGCTGCTGGGTAAGCTCAAGTGGAAGAGGAGAGTTTACGGATCATGGAAGGAGGGGCTGGCCACTTGGGGAGAATATAAGGCTGTTGTCAGAGGGTGTAGGGAGGCAACTAGGAAAGCTAAGGCCTCCTTAGAATTAAACCTGGCGAGAGGGGTCAAGGACAACAGGAAGAGCTTTTTGCAATGCCGCTGAGGCCCCAGAGGAAGTCGGGACAATGGAGGAGTTTGCCTGGGTTGATGAGGACTGGGTTAGGGAGCAGTTGGGCAATCTGGACATCCATAAATCCGTGGATCTGGATGGGATGCACCCGCGGGTGCTGAGGGAGCTGGCTGAGGTCATTGCTGGACCGCTCTCCATCATCTTTGCCAAGTCTTGGGAAATGGGAGAGGTGCCTGAGGACTGGAGGAAAGCAAATGTCACTGCAGTCTTCAAAAAGGGCAAGAAGGAGGACCCGGGTAACTCTAGACCGGTCAGCCTCACCTCCGTCCCTGGGAAACTGATGGAACGACTTCTCCTTGGTGCCATCTCAAGGCATATCAAGGATAAGAGGGTCATTAGGGGCAGTCAACATGGCTTCATCAAGGGGAAGTTGTGCTTGACCAACCTCATTGAATTTAATGAGGACATAACAAGATGGATGGATGATGGCAGAGCGGTGGACATGGTCTACCTTGACCTGAGTAAGGCATTTGACACAGTGTCCCACAGCATCCTCACAGCTAAACTGAGGGAGTGCGGTCTGGATGATCGGGTAGTGAGGTGGGCTGCGAACTGGCTGAAGGGAAGAAGCCAGAGAGTCGTGGTCAGTGGGGCAGAGTCTAGTTGGAGGCCTGTACCTAGTGCAGTGCCTCAGGGGTCAGTACTGAGGCCTGTATTATTCAATATATTCATCAACGATTTGGACGAGGGAATAGAGTGACTGTCAGCAAGTTTGCTGATGACACCAAGCTGGGAGGAGTGGCTGACACTGGAAGCTGTGCTGCCATCAGAGACCTGGACAGGCTGGAGAGCTGGGCGGGGAAAAATGTAATGAAATAGAATAAGGGCAAGTGTAGAGTCTTGAATCTGGGCAGGAACAACCCCAGGTTCCAGTATAGGTTGGGGAATGACCTATTAGAGAGCAGCATAGGGGAAAGGGACCTGGGGGTCCTGGGGACAGCAGGGTGACCATGAGCCAGCACTGGGCCCTTGTGGCCAGGAAGCCAATGGTACCTGGGGTGGGTTAGAAGGGGGTGGTCAGTAGGTCAGAGAGGTTCTCCTGCCCCTCTGCTCTGCCCTGGGGAGACCACACCTGGAATCTTGTGTCCAGTTGTGGCCTCTCAGTTCCAGCAGGACAGGGAACTGCTGGAGAGAGTCCAGCGCAGCCACCAAGATGCTGAAGGGAGTGGAGCATCTCCCGTGTGAGGAAAGGCTGAGGGAGCTGGGGCTCTGGAGCTGGACAAGAGGAGACTGAGGGGGGACTCATTCATGTTTACAAATATATAAAGGCTGAGTGTCAGGAGGATGGAGCCAGGCTCTTCTCGGTGACAACCAATGATAGGACAAGGGGCAATGGGTTTAAACTGGAACACAAGAGGTTCCACTTAAATTTGAGAAGAAACTTCTTCTCAGTGAGGGTAACAACGCTGGAACAGGCTGCCCAGGGGGGTTATGGAGTCTCCTGCTCTGGAGACATTCAAAACCCACCTGGACACATTCCTGTGTAGTCTCATCTAAGTGTACCTGCTCTGGCAGGGGAACTGTATTAGACAATCTTTTAAGGTCCCTTCGAATCCCTAACATTCTGTGATTTTGTGATTCTGTGTGAAAGTGTATTAACTTTGTTAATACATATATACTAGTTCACATTATACATTGTAATGTAATGCAGTAGTGGAATTTTCCTGGAGACTTTGGTATTGTTCATGATTAAGTAAAACAAACTAAAGGACAGCCTGGCCCTGGAAATAAGGACTTTGCTTCTTGGAAGCTTGGAGCTTGGCCTAGAAGCTTGTATCCTTTGGCCTGGAGGAGACTAGAGTGCGCTTAGGAAATCATAACCTTAAAATCGTGATGACATCTGTTGTACTGTGCTTATCCTTATTTGCATCTTTTTTTTCCTTATCCTAAGAATGGAACAATATCATTTCATTCATGGATGTGTTGGTGTCATGGGGCTCCCAACATTTAAACGCTACGCTTTCATTAAAACCAAAGCTTTCACTCACTGAATGTTGTGCCTCATCCCTGAGGGACCTGCACATGCTTTTTGCTTGTAATACCAGGTAACAGAAATGAGGAGAATAGGCTATCCAGTTTCCCATCCTTATTCAATGGGATTTTCCCTGCAGGGCTTCAACTATTTTAGCACATTGCACTGGACCCTGGCATCTCTTTAAAGCTATTGCTTTGTGCTTTAGTTTTCTTGTGCCTCACATTTGAGATCCCTCTTCACTAGAACAGAGCATGGCATGACTCATTCCCCAAATGAGTTAAAAATTTTCTTCCAAATAAACATATCTTTTATTCTTTAGATTTCTAAGAAAGTGAAGAACTGAGAGAACTCCATGTAATGAAACATCTGTGCTATGGATCTATTCTAAAAAAATAATTAATTGTATGTCTGTGGATGGTCATTTGGTCCCACTCCACTGCTTATTTAAGAAAAGGTTTATAGTCAGATCCAAGCACAACACTGTGATGATGAAGTTTAGTGGAGGAATCTGATTCTTTCCCATGCTGCCAGTATCAACAAATCATTTCTATTTCTGTCTATCTGAGCTGCTTTTTGCTTTTTCTGTATTTAAAGTAATTTGATTATTTCTGGTTAATATATGATATAGGAATTTTTCACCTTAACCCATTTAATGTGCTCCTTTAGCTCCTCTGTGGTATATCTTCTACATTAAATGGTCCGATTTCATTTATAAGAGGGCTAAATTTCCATTTTCTTTTATGAATAACTGCTACTGTTTAACATTGGGCAGAGGC
The DNA here is from genome assembly GCF_963082525.1 of Nesoenas mayeri. Lineage (NCBI taxonomy): Eukaryota > Metazoa > Chordata > Aves > Columbiformes > Columbidae > Nesoenas > Nesoenas mayeri. The sequence continues at coordinate 826,900 of NC_137553.1, read as the reverse complement.
CAAGCAGTAGACAGCTGCTCTCTCTCACCTTTCCTTCCTCTTCTCCAGGCTGAACAAACCAAGTGACTTTAGCCGCTCTTCATACGGCTTCCCCTCCAAACCCTTCACCAACTTCGTAGCCTTCTTCTGGACACTCTCCAGTAGCTTTGTATCCTTTTTGCACTGTGGTGCCCAGAAGTGCACCCAGTGCTCCAGGTGAGGGCACACCAGTGCAGAGCAGAGCAAGAGAATCACCTCCCCCGACTGGCTGGCGATGCCGTGCTGGATGCACCCAGGACACGGTTGCCCTCTTGGCTGCCAGGGACGCTGTCGGCTCACGTTCAACTTGACATCAACCAGAACCCCCAGATCCCTCTCCACGGAGCTGCTTTCCAGCATCTCGTCCCCAGTCTGTATGTACAGCCAGGGCTGCTGTGTCCCAGGTGCAAAATCCAGCACTTGCTCTTGTTGAACTTCATGCGGTTGGTGATTGCCCAGATCCCTCTGCAGGGCCTCTCTGCCCTCCAGAGTGTCAACAGCTCCCCCCGATTTTGTGTCATCAACAAACTTGCTAATCAGTCCCTCAAGTCCTGTGTCCAAGTCATTTCTGAAGACACTGAAGAGTGCTGGCCCTAAGATGGATCCCCATGCAACCCGCTAGTGACTGGTCGCCAGCCCGACTTTACCCCATTTGCTAGAACCCTTTGAGCCCGGCCCATCAGCCAACTGCTCACCCACTGCACTGTGTGTTTACCCAGCTGTGTGCTGGCCATCTTGTCCAGGAGGATACTGCGAGAGGCAGTATCAAAGGCTTTACTGAAATCCAAAAAGATCATGTTGACAGGCTTCCCTTGGTCGACTAGGTGGGTAACCTTGTTGTAGAACAGAATTAAGTTAGTCAAGCAGGACGTTTCCCTCATGAACCCGTGCTGGCTGGGACCAATGACTGCATTGTCGTTCAGATGTTTTTCAATAACTCCCAGAACAATCTTCTCCATGAAGAGATCTACAATAGCTATAGCATGCTCAGATCAAAAGTATAATTTCTTTGTGCCCCACTTTGGGCACCAAAAAAGACTGTGGTTGGTTGACCCCAGTGAGCAGTCAAACACTCACCCAGCCTCTCGCTCCCCTCTCACAAAAGGTTGGAAGGGACCTCTGGAGTTCTTCTGGTCCACCACCTGGCTCAAGCAGGGTCACCTAGAGGCGGTTGCCCAGGACCATGTCCAGACAGTTTCTGAGTATCTCCAAGGAAGGAGATTCCACAACCTCTCTGGGCAAACTGCCCCAGTGCTCAGTCACCCTCACAGTAAAAATGTCTTTCCTGACGTTCAGATGGAACTTCCTGTGTTTCACTTTGTGCCCATTGCCTCTTGTTCTGTCACTGGGCACCACAGAAAAGAGCCTGGCTCTGTCCTCTTTACACCCTCCCTTCAGGTATTTGTACACACTGAGAAGAACCCTTTCAAGCCTTCTCTTCTCCAGGCTAAACAGTCCCAACTCTCTCAGCCTTTCCTCAGAGGAGAGATGCTCCAGACCCTTAATCATCTTTATGGCCCTTTGTTGGACCATGTCCATGTCTCTCTTGTACTGGGGAGCCCAGAACTGGACACAGGACTCCAGGTGTGGACTTACTAGTGCTGAGTAGAAGGGAAAGGTCACTTCCCTCAACCTGCAAGCAATACTTTGTCTAATGCAGTCCATGATACCATTAGCCTTCTTTGCAGCAAGGGCACATTGTCAGTTCATGTTCAACTGGGTGTCCACCAGGACCCCCAGGTCCTTTTCTGCCAAGCTGCTTTCCAGCCAGTTGGCCCCCAGCACGGGTTTATTCCTCCCCAGGTGCAGGACTTTTGTACTGCCCCTTGTTGATGAATTTTATGAGGTTCATGTTGGCCCATTTCTCCAGCCCGTCCAGGTCCCTCTGGATGGCAGTGCAACCCTCTGGCATATCAGCCACTCGCCCCAGTTTGGTGTCATCTACATGTCTCCTGGAGGACGGAGAGAAAAGAAAAGGAAGGTTAAAACACTTCTGGATTGAGATGAAGTCACTTTAATAGGTAAATCAAAAGCTGTACAGGTAAGCAAAGAAAAAAGAATTAATTCTCTACTTCCTATCAGCAGGCAGATGTTTAACCACTTCCTAGAAAGCAAGGCTTCAGCACACATAATGGTTGCTTGAGAAGACAAACACTGTAACCATGAACATCCACCCTTCCTTCTCCTTTCCCTGAGCTTTTATTGATGAGCATGATGTTGTATTGAATGGGTAGAAGACACCTCCATATTCCATATGGGTATCCCTTCGGTCAGTTTGGGTCAGCTGTCTCAGTTATGTTCCCTCCCAAAGTCTTGCCCATCCCCAGCCTACCGGCTAGGGGGGGGTGTGGTGGGAGGAGCAGAAAGAGAGAAAGCCTTGATGCTGTGCAAGCACTGTTCAGCAATAGCCAGAATATTGCTTTGTTATCAACACTGTTTTAGGCACAGATGCAAAGCACAGCACCATACAGGCTTCTATAAAAAAAGTTGATTCCATCCCAGTCAGACTCAGTACAAGTTTTTAATATCCTTATTCTACTTCTGTTGGGGCCACAGAGGAGCCTTTGTGCTGCTCTTTGCCCCATGTTGCCAGGCCTTAAAATTCCTCAGAAAAGTTTTTGCACTGAAAGATTGTGGGAGATTTGAGGGATTTTCTTGAAGTTAATGTGTGGATGGGTTTCTATTAGATGGAGGTTTGTTATTAAACTAGCCAGGCCCAAAGGAGTTTCAAGGCCACCTCGGAAAGCTGAAAACACAACGTAAATCAACAGACCTATTAGTAGTGAGACTCGGGCGCATGGACAGCTCGTGAACATGGACAATATCCAATCAGCTAATGCATGCTTGGAGCGTGGACGTGTGATCAGGAAATAACCGCATATATAAGGAGGCTTGTTTCTGTAATAAATGGCTTCGCTTGAATTCATATTGGACTGTGTGGAGTCCATGAGTTTTTGCCCTCGCAAAAGATCTGATTTGTTACTGTAGAAAGCTCATAAAGACTATGCAAGAGAGACTGGAAATTTCATGATACTGGGATATTTATAAGGATGTCCTCCATTATGGAAAAAAGAAAACAAAAAGAAAGTTTGAAGGAAAAATTAAAAGGAAAAGGCATTGATTTTTTTTTTTTCTATGCTGGCTATAGACATTGATGCTGTTATTAATCCATGCAATTTTGAGACTGAAAATCATTTTCACTGGCTGTTGTTATATGACTTAGTACTTCAGGCTCTTCTGTGAAATAAGAGAAATATGTTTTCTGATGACATTGCCTGTTTGGCATGTGAGTATGCATTTGGAAGGCAGAAGAGTATAGAGAGCATCTTGATGTCAGGACAGTATGTTTAAAGAACTTCTTGGGATGGTTACACCCTTTCCCACCATTTCCGTGAATCAGAAAGATGGGTTGGGGGTTAGTTAGTTGTGTTTTTACATCCCTGTGGAGCTCAGTATTGATCCCTGCGGAACCTCACTTGTGACAGGCTGCCAGCCTGAGTAAAAACCACTGATTACCACCCTCTGAGTGCAACCTGTTAGCCAATTTCCTATCCATCTCACAGACTACCCATCCAGTCTGTATCTTGCCAGTTTGTCTAGGAGAAGGCTGTAGGAAACAGTGTCAAACACTTTGCTGAAGTCCAGGTAAACAACATCCACTTCTCTGCTCTCCTCATGTCAACAGAATAAGTTATTTTGTTGTACAAGGTGATGAAGTTAGTCTGGCATGATTTGCTTTTAGTAAATCCATATTGGCTTTTCCCAATTACCTGCTTCATTTGGCTTGTAACACTTTCCAGGAGAACTTGTTCCATTACTTTCCCAGGGACTGAAGTAAGATTAATGGGCCTGTAGTTTCCTGGGTCCTCCTTTGGGCCCTTGTTGTAGATGAGTGTGACATTTGCCCTCTTCCAGTCATCAGGGACATCCTCTGATCTCCACAACTCTTCAGTGATTATAGACAGAAGCCCTATTTCTTTTTCTGCTTGATAGATAACTTATTCTCTTGACTTCTTTTCAGCTCACACCTGTATAAGCACACTCTTTTTCTAATCCTTAAGCTGTATCAACACATGAGAAGAAAAAAATATTTTCCCCTCTTGACTTTACAGTCTTTCTGACTACATTTCACCTCTTTTCAGACCCATATTTTAAAGATACATGCCACAAGCTGGAGTTTTTTCTCCTACTAAACTTTTACTCAAGCAGTTACCATTACTAAACCTAGTAATGATTAGGCAGGAAAAATGTGAACTATCAAAAGAAAAGAAGCATGCAATAACTGGGGTAATGCCAAATTTTACTATATTGTTTGTTTTTCACAGAATGGCTGAGGTTGTAAGGGACCTCTGCAAGTAATCCTGTCCAACCCCCCTGCTCAAGAAGGGCCACCTAGAGTCAATTGCCCAAAACCCTGTCCAGAGGACTTTTGAATATTTCCAAGGAGGGAGACTTCACAATCACTCTGGGCAACCAGAGTGCTCAGTCAGCCTCACAGTAAAAAAGTGTTTCCTGATGTTCAGATGGAACCTCAGCACACCATTGCCAGCCAGTCAAGGGAGGTGATTGTCCTGTTCTACTCTGCACTGGTGCGGCCTCACCTGGAGCACTGTGTGGCCTTACAACTGCACATAGATCTCTAATTCTTCCTATTTATTCTCTATGCTGCATGTGTTGGTGTGCAGTCAATTCAGAGAAGTAATCAAGCATGCAGGTTTCTCATGAGGTGTGCAGAAGGAACCACCAGAGCCAAACACCCTTGAGGTGGTTGGCCTTCTGGTTCTCATTTTGGGAGGCAGCTAAGGAATATTTGTCGCTGCTCTGGTTGGCCTGGCTTATTCCCCAGTTGGATGCAATTCCATGAGCATTGCCACTTTGGACCCTGCTCTCTGAGCTCTTCAGTTTAAAGCCTGCCTCACCGAGTTGGTCAGCCTATTGCCAAAGATGCCCTTGCCTCTTCTAGACAAGTGGGTTCCATCCCTCCCTAACAGGTTATAGTCATAAAAGAATGTCCCATTGTCATAAAAGCCAAAACCCTCACGACAGCACCAGCCTTGAAGTCAGGAGTTAATGTGCATTATGCATCCATTTCTGGCTGCCCCCTTTCCTCCAACTGGTAGAATGGAGGAAAAGATGACTTGAGCACTGATATTTTCCTTGCACCCCCAGGGCTTTATGGTCTTCATTGATTCTGCCCAGGTTCCGGCTTGCAGTGTCATTTGTGCCTACATGAAAGAGCAGCAGTGGGTTGTAGTCTGTGCTCTTGACAAGTTGTGGAACCCTCTCGGCAACATCTTGCATCTTAGCTCCCAGAAGGCAGCCTGCCTCTCGTGACTCCCTCTCAGGATGGCAGATGGGCACTTTTTCCAAAAACTAGAAATTGCCAAATACTTGCTTAAACTAGAAACACCAGAAATTAGTATTTCATTTTGTTTATGTCTCTATTGCTTTTTATTTATAGGAATATTCCTCTGCATTGATCTGATATTTATAGGAGTTTGTGGATGTGATTCATGGAAGAATTGGCAAAGTGTTAGTAGATGTAAATGCAAGTTTCATCATAGCACTTGTACTTTACCTCAAGGCATATCCTTGTATATTTAGTTGTTCAGTAAGGCACGAGCATGAGGTACACCTTTTCCCACAGGTGAGTCACTAGTTAGAGACATTCCTCTGTTTTTTACCCTTTTGTAAAAATTAACAGCAGGTTCCAAAGCTCCTGTTGGGAAGAAAAAAAAGTGAAAGGGAGAAGGCCACTGATGATTGACAGATTACAGAGAACATGATTACAGCAGTCATGTAATTCTGTGATTCTGTAATCATATTTCTTAGGGAAACCAGGCTAAAAGGATGAGCTGACCTAACCTGTTGTTTTAGCCATGTGCAGCATTGAAATGAATGGAATAATTAGGAGAAATGCTTGCTGTCCGAAACATTAGTCTGAAACAGTTGATCTGTAATTCTTCAAAATTTTAGGTGATAACAAGTGTCTGTAATTTAAATATTGGTAAATACTTTAAAGAATTGTCCTCCCAATCTCCCTTATCTAGAGAAATGTGATTACTAAATGTTTCAGGAATCTGAATTTAGGTGTAGTGAATCACCAATGACTTTTGCAGATCTTCTATAAACTAATGACTTAACAAATTGTTAGTTTGAGCATTTGTCAAGGTTTGATTGCAGGGCAAAATTAAACCATGGCAGATGCTTTGTTAACCCCCTCTTCCCCCCAGTCTTCCTTAGCCCCCACCCCCCCACACCCCACTAAGTACAAGTGATAGGAAGGCAAAGGAGGATAAAAAGAGAGAGAGAGTTGGAAAATATTAAAATGCTACTAATAAAATAGAGAAAATAATACAAAATATACAAAACCAATCTTGAAAGTCCCAGCAAATCAATGCTGACTGCTCTACAGCTACCCAGAAGTCCTGGGCTGGACTCTGCAGCAAACCGGAACTGGATTCAGTCTGTCACTAGGCCTCAGATTTGCAGGGACGACTTGCAAAGTTCTCCCCAGATGCCGGCCATAGTTGAAGAGGGAAAAAGGGATGAGGCCCTTGTGATCTTCCACTTCTATATGATGTATCATGTGGATGGGATGGAATACTTAGCTGGTCAGTTTTAGTCACCTGTTCAGTTCGCTCCTCCTTGCCCCTCTCACTTACAGGATGTGCATCCTTATCAGCGACCTTGCATTCCATTGCTATGTCTACCAAAACATGTATCCTACTTTAGAGAAGTGCAGTTACTAAGAAGACTTCAGCTGAAAGGAAAATTCACTACAAGAGAAGCTGGTCTTGTTTTTAACAAAACCACAACAGTGTTGCAATGGAATATTTGGGGTTTTTATCTTTTAAGTGTTAAGATTCTTTCTACCATTTTTTTGAACATATCTGTAGAGAAGGAATTCTGATATGTGGGTGTGAAGTATTTTAGTTTTTCTAACAGATGGAAGTAGTGGGTTTGTGCTTTTCCTATGGTGAAGATAGTGCAGTTTCTTCTGCTTTCAGGTAGGGTTTTTAAAGTAGTAGTCATTGTTCCCTATACTAAGAAAAGTTGGGGTTTTTAAATGAGGTTTTTCTATGTGTATCTGTCTGTGGATGACTTTGATTTGATACAGAATTTGCATTCAGAATATGAGGAAAAGTACAAGCCTTAATATTTGGCTGTCTTCTTGCCTACCTGCCCTCTGTTTACTGAATGCATCCAGAATAACAGAATATGAAGAGACTTCTCATTGAGCATGAAAGAAAAAATATTTTGTTTCACTTCAATGTTTATTTTAACCAGGTCTCAAATCGGACTATACTTTTTGGTTTGTTTTTCAGAGTGATATAATTGAAAGTGCTTCTCCTATATTTGAGGAATAACAAATTGGTGATTGGATGGTGGATTAATAAGTAGCTGTTGTATTACGAGAGTAAGAAGATATTTTGGGAGTTGGGAAGAACCGGATTTTCACCCTAGTCTAGCAGCTTCGCTGCTCACTTAAACACAGATGAATGAAGACCCCATTTGGAAAATCGACAGGTCAGCGATCCAGAGCTGATGCAAATGCAGGTGAGGTGTTACTTAATTTGGGGGTTTTGTTTGTTGTTTTTTAGTGGGTAAAAAAGTGTCACAATCACAGAATGGTTGGGGTTGGAAGGGACCTCTGGAGATCATCCAGTCCAACCCACCTGCTAAAGCAGGGTCACCAGAGCAGGTTGCACAGGAATGTGTCCAGGTGGGTTTGAATGCCTGCAGAGGAGACTCCACAACCTCTTGAGGCAGCTTTATGAAGCTCTTACTGTTTGTGCTTGTGGGGTTTTTTTGTGTGTTTTGGTTTTTTATTTTTATTTTGATATAACAATTATTTCTTTCATTATAGAAACTGTGGAATTGAAAATATATGCATACATTTAATTAAGCTATACAGGCTTACATATAAGAAGTTGTACTGGTTTTGGCTGGCATAGAGTTAAATTTATTCATAGTAGTTTCATGATGCTATGTTTTGGATTTGTGCTGAAAACAGTGTTGATAACACACTGACATTTTATGTACTGCTGAGCAGTGCTTACACAGAGACAAGGACTTCTCTCTCATGCTGCTCCCCCTGCAGCAAGTAGGCTGGAGGTGTACAAGAAGTTGAGAGGGGACACAGCTGGGACACCTTACCCCAACTGACCAAAGAGATATTCCATACCATAGACTAACACTTTAAGGGAAAAAAATTCTCTTTTGCTCATATCAGAAGTGCTGGAAAATTAACAATAATGTATTCACCATATATTTATAACATGGTGTAAAATTTTTAATTAAAGAAATTGATCAGATAGCAATTATGAAAGAGCATCTCTCAAAAACACTTCAGAAAGGTTTTTCTAAATGTACACAGAGATTATTGCTACATTGTGTTTTGTAAATTGAAATAATTAGTCAAAGTATTTTAAAGAATTCTTTATTTCAAGAAACAAAATATGAGTAATCACTTAGCTTTTTATGACTGGTTAGGCTAATTCAGTTTTGTAGCTCAATGGACTAATGAATCTCAGTAAATCTTGTGGATGCATATGGTAAGGATTATTTACAATGACACAACAAAAAAATCAAGTTATCTGTCAAAAATTGTTCTGTGTGCTGGTATTTGGTCTTGTATAAAATAAACCAGACTGTTTTAGCTGTGCATTCTGTTTGGACTAGTGTGCAGGTGTATGGGAATATATCAGAAGATTGGCGAGGAGGTTAGTTAAATGTAAATACGCTCAAGTGACTTGCACCTGTCTGCAGAAAAAGCACATACATCACACTAATTGTTTTACTGACCTTGTGTGCTTGATGAGTAGAACCTCTGTGTTAGGTAACACCAGGATCTACCAGCAGGGCTGAACTGACCAGCGCCTGCGTCCCCGCCTGTGTCACCTCTGCCTGGGAGCTCAGGTGCGACTTCGGAGATCCCCCAGGAGAGAGGGAACTAAAATAAAACTTGCTCTTTGCAATGCATGCCTGGCCTCTGACTCTTCTTGTGACCTGCCTGCGTACGTGTACACAACAAGACAGGGACTAGAAATTATCAGTTGCAAATTAAGAATTCCACAGTCCACGCAGTGTGAACTTTATGTAGAGGGTGATTTTTGTGAATTAAAATAGGTAATTTTACTTTACATGTTAAGTAGAAAATTTCACTATTTGTCCTCAATTAAAAAAAAAAAACCAACAACTTATTTTAGGTGGTCACACTTTCCATTGTTATTTTATTATATTTTATACTATAACTGGCATCTTCATTTTGCACCATGTAAAATCATTATAATTGATACTCAGATTTCTTTAGATGCCATTTTTGCTTTTTAATATCCCTACGCAACATGGGCTGTGGGTAGTTGGCCTTTATTGCTTTTTGAAAAAAACAAAAAACTTATGTGGTGATGGAATTATAGAGGTATATTAGGAAAAAGTGTACCAGGTAGCCATTATTAGGAGACTGCATAACCAATTCTTTAATGTTTTTTTTGTGTGTTTTTTTGTTGTTTTTTTTTTTTTTAAAACATACAACTACTGAGCAGGAAAGACAGAACATTTGTTTATCATTGTAGTTTCACAGATAGTCGTCAAATTATTTGGAAAGAACAGCAAAAGCAGTAATTGATTTCATGAGAGTTTATCAAATCAAGATTTTGAAGGCTGAAGACAAGGAATTAGAAATCCAAATCAGTAGTAAAGACTTAGATATGGTGGCTTCTTTGAAAAAGCTAGTTTTCCTTGTCCTGTCTGCCTGCTTACAAAGGCTTTTATTTGCTGTAAAGTAGGTTTAAAAGAGGAGAAAAATCCATTTGACCAAAATATCCAGGTTTTTGAAGTCTATCTCTACTGGGAAACAGACTTAATAGTTCCATCTTGAGAAATAAAGGATAACACTGAAGACAGAGAAACAAAGGAAAGCCAAACCTGTTTCTTATTTTTTCACAACAGTAGAGTGTGCATCTGCAGCCTCAGTGGTTTTGTTAAAATATAGAGCAGCTTTCCAGGATATAGTTTTAGTAGATCAGACAGTTGCTTTGTGCTTGACATTGTGCTTGTGATTCTAAGTAGTGCATGATTCTCCCCAATACAGGCAAATCCTGATTTTTTTCATTAACATAATCTAATCTAATTGTCTGTAAGATAAGTTGTGATTACCCTTGTGTTTACATTTATATTTTGTCTTTTTGAGTCTAGTGATCATTTGTTTTATGCTATAGAAGTGTACGACATGGTCATTTACATTCCTTCCTAGCTGTTACCAGTACTGTCCTTGTGAATTAAGAAGAGATCCAACTCCCAGATTTGACTTGCTTAAAAATGCAATGAAATCTTTTGGCAGAGTCGGGAATTCATTTTACCACTCTTCTCCTGGTCCAGTTCCCCAAACTCTTAAAGCTGACATTGGGCAATATTAGGTATGAATAAACATGGCTGTGGAATGTTTAGTTCCCTCAAAGTAATTCTGAAAGAGCCATCAGATCAAGAACAATTTTCATGTGATTATATGGTGTTTCCACAGCAGATTCTGAGATATAATTTTAAAATGTCCAGCTTTTGCTGCCTGTCATAAAGACTGGGGATATTCTGAGAAATGAGAAAAAGTGGAGTCCACACCCTCAAAGAATGTTTATTTTATTTCTGTGTTGTCTTACCCTTTTTCTTTCTCTGTGAGAGTAAGGCAGAAGCATTCAGAAACATGGCTTCTAGTTTTGCTATTGAATTTAACAATATTTTAAGAATATATTAGGCAGAATTAATTCAGGCTCAAAAAACAAAGGCCAACTGACAATTAAATGCTTCATTCTTTTGTTCTTGACTGGGAGTTGGGAGTTTGTGTTGACTTTTTGTTATGGAAAATATTTAATTTTGTAGTCATAAGAGATTGAGCCATAAATATTTTCTCCTCCCTCAGGTCTATCAAAGTTTGAATCATTGCTGCTTACTACAAAGAAGCATAAAACAAATCAAATCACTTTGTGTGCTTGGGGTTTTTTTGATACTGTTAATTATTAACTTCTGGTTTTATATTCATGGCAACTTCATTGTACAGAGTTTATTTTGAATGATGGAATTTTATGGAATGTGCTAGTTAGAACAGTAGCACTTACCATTCCGTAGTCAGAAGGAGGTAAAGGGTATGAACTTAAACCCATTCAATGACATTCATGCTATACAGAATTTGATAAATACATTATTGTTCTCTAATTACTGTTAACATCTTCAAAGTCATATTATTGCTTGAGACCAAACTATGCTTGACCCTAAAACACTTGATATACTAAATTTTCACTTGATATACTAAATTTTCACTTGATATATTTGTGTGAACATATTGCCCTTGGATAATTTCAGGATAATTTGTGTAAGCAAAGTTGCTGCTTTGCTTGTTATGTTTGGCATTCTCTGCTAAAGGAGATGATCAGCAACATATATGTTAAAAATTAATATATTAAAATATTTTTATTTGCTCTCAAATGTCTTAAGTCATTAAGACATAGCAATACTTACAACATCATACATTTACAAATAAACATCTTTGTAAAGAACCTGTACAAGCTGTTTGGAATACTAAATTGAGAAAAAAAAGTCCTCTGTGTGGCTGATTTGTTGCCAAGGTGAGCAGCCCTGGTGCTGGCACGATCAGCAGCAGAGTGCTCTAGTGTGGTGCACTAGGGGGTTTCCCGATCTGGGGGAATCTTGGGGGGAGCCAGGAGAACCACCAGGAGCCTGACAGCAGCTGATGAGACCTGGGTGGGGCCAGGAGCAAAGGCAGCCAAGCTCCACCACATATAAAAGAAGCCCCTGGGGAGTGCCAGTGACCAGCAGAGCTGTGAACAGGGCAGGCAAACAGGGCATGGTGTGGCAGTTTGCACAGTAGGGCACACAGCTCTGCTAGCTCACTGGAGAGCAATGGTATCCACCCAGCAGAAAGCCATGGCCTCTGTAAGCTCGGCACCCACCACAAGTGATGCAGCTGCCCAGACCAAGATCTGGTGGGAAGATGCAGCCACCCAGGTGTCAGGCTGCAGGGTGAGCCCTGCTCTTACACCAGTACTGGATGGCAGCAGTGAGCACAGCTGTGGGAGGTGTGCTCAAGTAGAGGAACTCTTCCACATAGTGACACAGCCTGGAGGAGGTAAGTAGGTTGAGGAGTATCAGGGAGTGTGAGAGGGAGATAGACCAGCGGAGTCGCACCCTACCTTCCCTGGGACAGACCCAGCAGGTAGACAGGGCACATGAGACGAAGGACTCCCCACCTTCTCTCTGCATGGCGGAATGTGGTGACTTAAGGGATAGGGGGTGATGGCAGCATGTTCCTGACCAGTGCACCAGGAATGTCTCTGCTGTGACTGCCCCACCTTCCCAGGTTCCTTTGCAAAACAGGTATGAGGTTCTGCAAGTGAAACCAAACAATACTGAGGATGACAATTCAACTAAGTTGGAGGTGCTGCAGAAATTGTCAGTCTACACCCTCTGTCAAAACTGCTTCTGTAAAGGAAAGAAAGATGGGTCATTGTCATAGGAGACTCCCTTCTGAGGGGAACAGAAGGCCCACTTCTTAAGGAAGTCTGCTGCCTCCCTGGGGCTCAGGTTAAACATGTGAAGAGAAAACTTCCTGCCCTGCTATGGCCCTCAGATTATTATCCGTTATTGATTTTTAAGGTAGGCAGTGATGAGGTTGCAACAGGAAATCTGAGGGAAATCAAGAGGGACTTCAGGGCCTTGGGATGACTGGTTAAAGGATCAGGAGCACAAGTAGTGTTATCCTTGTGTTGTCCCAAAACAGGGTTCTTTACCCAGTATGCATACAAAAGAGCCAAATTTAGCACACAGAGATGTTTATTACAGAGTTGCACAAGATGCAAGGGTTGTTGATGTGTTTGAAAGCATGGAAGCACCTGAGAATGGTCACATAGGAATTAGAGCTTCTCCTCCAAAAAAGGTGGCAGGATCAGTAGCCCGGCTGAAGTGCACCTATACCAATGCACGCAGCACGGGCAACAAACAGGAGGAGCTGGAAGCCATTGTGCAGCAGAAAAACTATGATATAGTTCCTTTTTATGGCAGTTCTAGTCGAATGCCTTTTCAGGCATTGGAACAGGCTGCCCAGGGAAGTGGTTGAGTCACCATCCCTGGAGGTGTTTAAAAGACAGATGAGGTTCTTAGGGACGTGGTTTAGAGGTGGACTTGATAGTGTTATATTAACAGGTTGACTCTATGATCTTAAAAGTCTTTTCCAACCAAAACAAATCTGCACTTGGGACAGAGTAACACTGGACACAAGTACAAACTGGGAGAGGAGTGGCTGGAGAGCAGCCCTGCAGAGGGATCTGAGGCTGCTGGTTGACAGCAGGGTCAATAGGAGGCAGTAGTGTGCCCTGGCACCTTAGGGCAAACCACATCCTGGGGTGCATTAAACACAGCATAACCAGCTGGTCAAAAGAGGTGATTATCCCAGTGTGGCCTCACCTTGAGTACTGTGTGCAGCTCTGGGCCCCACAATTTAAGAAGGATGTTAAGGTCCTTGAATGCGTCCAGAGGAGGGCAATGAAGCTGGTGAAAGGGCTGGAAGGCATGTCCTATGAGGAGCGACTGAGGGCTCTGGGTTTGTCTGGTCTGGAGAAAAGGAAGCTGAGGAGCAAACTCATTGCTCATTGCTACAGCTTCCTGAGGAGGGGAAGTGGAGAGGGAGGGGCTGAGCTCTTCTCCTTGGCATCTAGTGACAGGACACATGGGAATCGTTTGAAGCTGCACCAGGGGAGGTTCAGACTGGACATTTACTGATTAGGTGGTCAAAGACTGGAACAGGCTTCCTAGAGAGGCGTGGTTGATGCTCCATGCCTGTCAGTGTTTAAGAGGCATTTAGACAATGCCCTTGATAACATGCTTTGTCAGTCCTGAAGTGGTTAGGCAACTGGACTTAGATGATCATGTTAGGTCCCTTCCAACTACAAAAATACTCTGTTATATTCTATACCACCTTTTTGTGCTATATCTGGACTTTAGTGTAAGCACTTAATAGGAAAATAGTCTTTCACATGCTTCAGTTACACAGATGAGAATATGTACAACTTACTGATGCAATGTTGTGGGTAAGAATACTGTTTATACTATAGTTTTCAAGTGTAAAACCAGTTTCCTGAGGTATAAAAACTGCATTTGCATGATTTTTTTTTTTTTGCATCTGTAGTTATCTGGGCTAGTATTTAAAAGCATTACTTTAGGCAAACTGGACACCCACAAATCCATGGGCTCCAATGGGATCCACTCACGAGTGCTGAGACAGATGGCAGATGTTATTGCAAAGCCACTCTCCATCATGTTTGAAAGGTCATGGAGAATAGGAGAGGTGCCTGAGGACTGGAGGAAAGACGTCACTCCAGTCTTTTAAAATGACAAGAGGGATGACCCAGGAAACTACAGGGCAGTCAGCCTTACCTCCATCCCTGGAAAGGTGATGGGACAGCTTATTGTGGACATCATCTCCAAACATGTGGAGGAAGAGAAGATTATCAGGAACAGTCAACATAAATTCACCAGCCTCATAGTCTTCTACCATGACTTCAGCAAGGCTTTTGACACTGTCTCCCACTATCTCACAACATCCTCATAGGCAAGCTCAGGAAGTGTGGGTTGGATGAATGCACGGTGAGATGGATCATGAACTGGCTGGACGGCAGAGCTCAGAGGGTTGCGATCAACGGTGCAGAGTCTGGTTGGAGGCCTGTAGTTACTGGGGTTCCCCAGGGGTCAGCAATGGGTCCAGTCCTGTTCAACCTCTTCATCAATGACCTGGATGAAGAGACTGAGTGCACCCTCAGCAAGCTGACTGATGATACCAAACTGGGAGGAAGGGCTGACACACCAGAGGCTGTGCTGCCATCCAGCGAGACCTGGACAGGCTGGAGGACTGGGCAGAGAAAAACTTGATGAAGTGCAACAAGGGCAAGTGCAGGGTCCTGCACCTGGGGAGGAATAACCCTGTACACCAGTACAGGTTAGGGCTGGACCTGCTGGAGAGCAGCACTGCAGAGACAGACCTGGGAGTTCTGGTTGACAACAGGTTGACCATGAGCCAGCAATGTGCCCTTGTGGCCAAGAAGGCCAATGGTACCTGGGGCGCATTAGGAAGAGTGTGGCCAGCAGGTCGAGGGAGGTTGTTCCTCCCCCTCTGCTCTGCCCTGGTGAGCCCACATCTGGAGTTCTGTGTCCAGTTCTGGGCTCCCCAATTTAAGCAGGACAAGGAATTACTGGAGGGAGTTCAGGGGAGAGCTATAAAGATTATGAAATGAAGAAATAAACTGATCAGCAGAGTCAATTATACTGTTAAGCAGGCATTTATTTTATCAGCGCTGGGGAACACTGGGGATCATCCTCCATACGTGCTCTTACAAGTGCTCTTCATAAGTGCTTTATAGTCTGATGTCTCTCAGTCCTTCCCCCCCTGCCCCGCTGGGGTCAGGTGCCAGGTCCCCAGTTTTGTAAAAACAACATTCCCTTGTTAATGGTTCCTTACAGAGTTCTTGTGGCTTTTACATTGGAAAAGCTATATTGCTGAGGTAATTTGCCTGAATAAAGATACGTTCAGGCAGGCAGATTCATTGAGTAACTTTGGATTTTGCTTTACTCTGTAAGGATAAAGCTTAATGATGTTAAAAATAAGGATTCCATGTTGTTCCATCTCCCTGTTTATACCTGCTATAGGGGGGAGAAACTCAGTGAACTCCTGTTACAATTTCAAAAGATGTGAAGTGCGAAGTGCCACACAGTTTAAGCTGAGATGGTTTTAAAAGAGTTTTTATTTTCTTGAGACATTAATGTATTCACACAATACAAAGTACAAATGCGTATTATGGCCAATAGGCTTGTAGTCAGTACTAGGATGATTTTGTCAAAATTATAGAATGGTAGGGGTTGGAAAGGACCTTTAAAGATCACCTAGTTCCAACCCCTCTGCCATGGGCAGGGACACCTTCCACTAGATCAGGTTGCTCAAATCCCTGTCCAGCTTGACCTTGAACATTTCCATTGATGGAACATGCACAACTTCTCTAGGCAACCTGTTCCAATGTGTCACCACCCTAATCATTAACAATTTATTCCTTATATCCAATCTACATCTACCCTCTTTCAATTTAAAGCCATTACTCTTTGTCCTATCACTACAGGCCCTGGTAAAAAGTTCTCTCTCTGTCTTTCATATAAGCCCCTTTATATGTTAAAAAGCCACATTACGTTCTCCTCTGAGCTTTCTCTTCTCCAGGCTGAACAACCCCAACTCTGTCAGCCTGTCCTCATAGCAGAGCTGTTCCAGCCTTCTGACCATATTCGTGACCCTCCTCTGGACCCTCTCCAACAGGTCCATGTCTTTCCTGTACTGGGATCTTCATGTACCTTGTAATAATCTCTTCTTGTAAGTAGGCTGTATTCACATTATTAATCTAAATTATAATTTATAGTTATAATAGTTATATAATAGTTATAATTGTTTAGTTTCTTACTTACAATGCACCTATTAATTATTAGTTAAATATAAAGTAAGCAATCTTCTGTCTCCCTCTTCTCATGTAGAAGGATCTGGTGGCAATTATAGAGACATGGTGGGACAGCACACATGACTGGAATGTGGTCATGGATGGCTGTGTCCTTGTCAGGAAAGACAGGCCAGCCAGGCATGGTGGTGGAGTTGCTCTTTATGTGAGAGAGCAACTACAATGTACTGAGTATTGTCCAGGCAGGAATGAGGAGCGAGTTGAGAGT
Organism: Nesoenas mayeri; assembly: GCF_963082525.1. Taxonomy (NCBI): domain Eukaryota; kingdom Metazoa; phylum Chordata; class Aves; order Columbiformes; family Columbidae; genus Nesoenas; species Nesoenas mayeri. The sequence goes on along the minus strand of NC_137553.1, from coordinate 810,115 downwards.
CTGTGGGTGAGAATGAAGGGGCAGGCTGGCAGGGGTGACACTGTTGTGGGTGTCTATGACAGGCCACCAGATCAGGGTGAGGAAGTTGATGAGGCCTTTTACAGACAGCTGAGAGCAGCCTCACAATCACAGGCCCTGGTTGTGGTGGGGGATTTTAACTACCCTGATGTCTGCTGGAAGGACCATTCAGCCAGCCAGCCAGCCAGCCACAGTCCAGGAGGTTCCTCCAGTGCCTTGACGAGAACTTTCTGATGCAAAGGGTGGAGGAGCCGACTAGGAGAGGAGCCCTGTTGGACCTCATCCTCACTAACAAGGAGGGGCTGGTTGAAGCAGTAAAGGTTGAGGGTTGCCTGGGTTGCAGCGACCATGAGATGGTGGAGTTCAGGATCTCCTGTGGCAGGAACAGAATAGCAAGCAGAATTGCAACCCTGAATTTCAGCAGGGCCAACTTTGGCCTTTTCAAGCAAGTGCTGGGGGAAATCCCATGGGAAAGGGCACTTGAAGGCAAAGGGGGGCCCAAGAGAGTTGGTTGGTGTTCAGGGACTGCTTCTGCCAGGCACAAGATCAGAGCATCCCGACACGTAGGATGTCAAGGAAGGGAGCCAGGAGACCTGCGTGGTTAAACAGGGAGCTGCTGGGTAAGCTCAAGTGGAAGAGGAGAGTTTACAGATCATGGAAGGAGGGGCTGGCCACTTGGGGAGAATATAAGGCTGTTGTCAGAGGGTGTAGGGAGGCAACTAGGAAAGCTAAGGCCTCCTTAGAATTAAACCTGGCAAGAGGGGTCAAGGACAACAGGAAGAGCTTTTTCAAATACATGGCAGATAAAACTAACACCAGAGGCAACATAGGCCCACTGATGAACGAGGTGGGTGCCCTGGTGACAGAAGATACAGAGAAGGCAGAGTTACTGAATGCCTTCTTTGTCTCTGTCTGCTCTGCCGGGGGCTGTCCTGAGGAGCCCCGTACCGCTGAGGCCCCAGAGGAAGTCGGGACAATGGAGGAGTTTGCCTGGGTTGATGAGGACTGGGTTAGGGAGCAGTTGGGCAATCTGGACATCCATAAATCCGTGGATCTGGATGGCATGCACCGTGAGTGCTGAGGGAGCTGGCTGAGGTCATTGCTGGACTGCTCTCCATCATCTTTGCCGAGTCTTGGGAAACGGGAGAGGTGCCTGAGGACTGGAGGAAAGCAAATGTCACTCCAGTCTTCAAAAAGGGCAAGAAGGAGGACCCGGGTAACTCTAGACCGGTCAGCCTCACCTCCATCCCTGGGAAAGTGATGCAACGACTTCTCCTTGGTGCCATCTCAAGGCATATCAAGGATAAGAGGGTCATTAGGGGCAGTCAACATGGCTTCACCAAGGGGAAGTTGTGCTTGACCAACCTCATTGAATTTAATGAGGACATAACAAGATGGATGGATGATGGCAGAGCGGTGGACATGGTCTACCTTGACCTGAGTAAGGCATTTGACACAGTGTCCCACAGCATCCTCACAGCTGAACTGAGGGAGTGCGGTCTGGATGATCGGGGAGTGAGGTGGACTGCGAACTGGCTGAAGGGAAGCAGCCAGAGAGTCGTGGTCAGTGGGGCAGAGTCCAGTTGAGGCCTGTACCTAGTGCAGTGCCTCAGGGGGCAGTACTGGGGCTGGTATTATTCAATATATTCATCAACGATTTGGACGAGGGAATAGAGTGACTGTCAGCAAGTTTGCTGGTGACACCAAGCTGGGAGGAGTGGCTGACACTGGAAGCTGTGCTGCCATCAGAGACCTGGACAGGCTGGAGAGCTGGGCGGGGAAAAATGTAATGAAATAGAATAAGGGCAAGTGTAGAGTCTTGAATCTGGGCAGGAACAACCCCAGGTTCCAGTATAGGTTGGGGAATGACCTATTAGAGAGCAGCATAGGGGAAAGGGACCTGGGGGTCCTGGGGACAGCAGGGTGACCATGAGCCAGCACTGGGCCCTTGTGGCCAGGAAGCCAATGGTACCTGGGGTGGGTTAGAAGGGGGTGGTCAGTAGGTCAGAGAGGTTCTCCTGCCCCTCTGCTCTGCCCTGGGGAGACCACACCTGGAATCTTGTGTCCAGTTGTGGCCTCTCAGTTCCAGCAGGACAGGGAACTGCTGGAGAGAGTCCAGCGCAGCCACCAAGATGCTGAAGGGAGTGGAGCATCTCCCGTGTGAGGAAAGGCTGAGGGAGCTGGGGCTCTGGAGCTGGACAAGAGGACACTGAGCGGGGACTCATTCCTGGGGATCAATATGGAAAGGCTGAGTGTCAGGAGGATGGAGCCAGGCTCTTCTCGGTGACAACCAGTGATAGGACAAGGGGCAATGGGTGCAAACTGGAACACAGGAGGTTCCACTGAAATATGAGAAGCAACTTGTTGGGGGTGAGGGTGGCAGAGCCTGGCCCAGGCTGCCCAGGGGGTTGTGGAGTCTCCTTCTCTGCAGACATTCCAACCCGCCTGGACACCTTCCTGTGTAACCTCATCTGGGTGTTCCTGCTCCAGGGGGGAATTCCACTGGATGAGCTTTCCAGGGCCCTTCAACCCCTGACACTCTGGGATTCTGTCATTCTGTGATCTAAAACTCAAAAAATAACCCCTCATTTTGCAGGTGGTCCGAAAGCATTTATCATGTCAATTGGTGCACCCGACAGACTACTACCCGCTGCTGGTCTTCCAGACAGACGGGGAGGAAGCTGCTTCCCGTAGTCTGAGGGGAATGAAGAACGATTTCAAGGTCGTGGGAAGGATGGTGAAAGACTCAGGGGCTCAAGTGATCTTCTCTTCACTCCTTCCATCTTCAAGTGACGATGTGGGATGGAATAGGAAAATTCAGTCTCTAAATGGTTGGCTCCAAGACTGGTGCTACAGGCAGGGCTTTGGATTTTTTATAATGGTTGGTTTTATAAGACACCAGTCTGGACAGTGTCACGCGGGAAAGGTTTATCTCACAGGGGCAAAAGGATGCTGGGGCAGGATTTAGCTGGGCTCATTTGGAGAGCTTTAAACTAGACTCGAAGGGGAAAGGGGTTGTAGCTGGGCTTGTCTCAGTGGGGCAGCATTCTAAAACTGATGTGGACCGGGTGGCCTCCTATGCCCCTAGGGAGAAATGGGTGTGCTCTGCTCGCTCCCTGAAATGCCTGCACACCAATGTGTGCAGCATGGGGAATAAGCAGGAGGAGTTAGAAACCTGTGTTAGGGCAGGAGATTATGACCTGGTGGCAATTACAGAGACATGGTGGGACAGCACACATGACTGGAATGTGGTCATGGATGGCTATGCCCTTTTCAGAAAAGACAGGCTGGCCAGGCATGGTGGTGGAGTTGCTCTTTGTGTGAGAGAGCAACTACAATGTACTAAATTCTGCCCAGGAGCGGATGAGGAGCGGATTGAGAGTGTATGGGTCAGGATCAAGGGGCAGGCTGGCAGGGGTGACACTGTTGTGGGCGTCTGTTACAGGCCACCAGATCAGGCTGAGGAAGTTGATGAGGCCTTCTATGGGCAGCTGAGAGCGGCCTCACAGTCACAGGCCCTGGTTGTGGTGGGGGATTTTAACTTCCCTGATGTCTGCTGGAAGGACCATTCAGCCAGCCAGCCACAGTCCAGGAGGTTCCTCCAGTGCATTGATGAGAACTTCCTCATGCAGATGGTGGAGGAGCCGACTGGGAGAGGTGCACTGCTGGATCTCATCCTCACTAACAAGGAGGGTCTGGTCAAAGCAGTAAAGGTTGAGGGCTGCCTGGGTTGTAGTGACCACGAGATGGTGGAGTTCAGCATCTTGTGTGGCAGGAACAGAATAGCGAGTAGAATTGCAACCCTGGACTTTAGCAGGGCTAACTTAGACCTTTTCAAGCAATTGCTGGGGGAAATCCCATGGGCAAGGCTGCTTGAAGGAAAAGGGGCCCAAGATAGCTGGACTGCATTCAGAGATTGCTTCTTCCACGCTCAGAATCAGAGCATCCCCACACGTAGGGAGTCAAGGAAGGGAGCCAGGAGGCCTGCGTGGTTGAATAGGGATCTGTTGGGTATGCTCAAGCAGAAGAGGAGAGTTTACAGGTCATGGAAGCAGGGGCTGGCCACTTGGGAAGAATATAAGGCTGCTGTTAGAGGATGTAGGAAGGCAGCTAGGATAGCCAAGGCCTCCTTAGAATTACAGCTGGCGAGAGGGGTCAAGGACAGCAAAAAGAACCTTTTCAAATACATAGCGGATAAAACTAATACCAGAGGCAATGTAGGCCCACTGAGGAATGGGGTGGGTGCCCTGGTGGCAGAAGATACAGAGAAGGGAGAATTACTGAATGCCTTTGTCTCTATCTGCTCTGCTGGAGGCTGTCCTGGGGAGCCCTGTACCCCTGAGACCTCGGATGAAGCCAGGTCAATGGAAGAGTTTGCTTTAGTTGATGAGGACTGGGTTAGGGAGCAATTAAATAGTCTGGACATCCATAAATCCATGGGTCCAGATGGGCCCCTCAGTTCCAGAAGGACAGGGAACTGCTGGAGAGGGTCCAGGGTAGGGCAACCAAGATGCTGCAGGGAGTGGAGCACCTCCCTTATGAGGAAAGGCTGAGGGAGCTGGGTCTCTTTAGTTTGGAGAAGAGGAGACTGAGGGGTGACCTTATTAATGTTTATAAATATATAAAGGGTGAGTGCCATGAGGATGGAGCCAGGCTCTTCTCGGTGGCAAACAATGATAGGACAAGGGGTAATGGGATCAAGCTGGAACACAAGAGGTTCCACTTAAATTTGAGAAAAAACTTCTTCTCAGTGAGGGTGACAGAGCACTGGAACAGGCTGCCCAGGGGGGTTGTGGAGTCTCCTTCTCTGGAGACATTCAAAATCCGCCTGGACATGTTCCTGTGCAATCTAACTTAGGCATTCCTGCTCCGGCAGGGGGATTGGACTAGATGATCTTTTGAGGTCCCTTCCAATCCCAAACATACTGTGATACTGTGAAATCCTTTCTTCTCAGCAAAGTGCAAAATAGGCCCTGCTTTGCAGATGTCTGTAATGCCTCCATGTTAGCCTTAGATTGTTATTTTTCCCAGCCAGTTCCATTTTTCCTAGCAAAGTGCAAACTAGACCTTATCTTACAAGTTTTCAGTGTGGTCGGTATTTGCTTTTGGTAAATATGAGCAGAACTTTACAGCCTAAAATTTTAGCAAATCCAGCTTACCAAGTAACATGAAGCAAAAAGTATATTAAAAATCATACAACCTTATATCTCTAAATAATCCATTACATTTGGTGTGCATCTACTTGAGCTAAATGATCAACATCGAACTTGAATTGGGCTCATCCACTGACCTGTGAGTAGTAAAGCCATTGCCATACAGCTCACTTATGTAGCAGGGAGAGCTCACAGTGGGCTCATCCAGGCTGTCGTGTTTATAGAATGAAGTAGTTGACTCGTAGTCAAATCGCATACAGTAGGAAAAGTCTGCACAAGACTCTCTGCGCCCACAAGCCACCGGCGTTCAGTGTGCTCTTTTGCTTCCCCGTGGGTCTCCTGGAAGGAGTTCTTGGCCTGGCTGCGGCTCAGGCCTTTACCTCCTCTGGAGCCCGGACCAAACTGCTGCTGGTTTGCCTGGGGGGGGGGGGGGGGGGGTCGAGTGCATCCGCCACAGATACCTTTTTGACATTATGTATAAAAACACTTTATTGTTCAATAATTCCATCATTTATATTGTAGGTCATGCAGGAGTCTCTGCGAGCATGATGAAAAAAAGAACTTCCCACAAGTAAGTTGCTAGTATTTTTCCTGAAGTATAGTTTTCATTAACTGGAAGTACCATTCTAAAAATTTATCTGTATTTTTCCAGTGATTTTGCTCTTGAAAATCATGTGGAGTAGTATTCAGTGTATGTATGTAGAGTCAGACTTTAATTCTTTTGGGAGGACACTGGGAAAGAATGCACCATTGGTAGTGTTCTAAACATCATTTTGAATGTTATTCTGAGATAAATTATCCTGTAAATACAATTTTACAATTTATTCTATAATTCAGAGACAAGTGGTTGCAAGCTGGAAATTGGGCACATGTACTGTAGGATTCATTAGAGCTCTAGTTTTTGAAAAGGATTTTTCACCTTTTTTAAAAAAATAAGGGACATACTGAAGTACTTCTATAAGGTGGCTGTTATTTGCGTGAGGGATACTTGCTTATCCTGTACATTCATGGCATATATTATTCTCTCTACTACATTTTGAAGTAGTAGCAGCTAAATGCTGCTATGAGTAAATGTGAGAAGATAGAGATAATAGCTTAGACATGATTGACCTTAGTGTCTAACAGATAGATGTTGCATTGGGCTGCATCTTGAGTGGGTCAACTCTAAAAAAACAGGGGAAAGGTGAAATTATATAAAATGCTACTAGTTAGATTTTGAGTATGAAGTCCTATAGTGGTGATATACAATATGCATCAATCCAAAGCAATTTGTCTGACAGAAATATTTTCTGTGATTGACATTTGAATTAATATTAACTGTTTCCCAGGCACAATACCTGATGTAAAACTACTCTAATTCCTTCCACCAACTCTTCACCATTCAGTCTTGTCTATCTCCTTACAAGGCAAAGATAAACATTTATTTGTCTAGAGACAGGTAGAGTTAAAATTTAATTTCTCTTGTTCTTTTTCAACCGCTCAGAGAAAGGAGTATATGATGGGAAGACTATCAGAGGTGGGTTGCCTTTTGTACTTGAGGGTGGCTAGATTTGTCTTTATTGTTGTGTTGATATACACTTATTTAAATACCTAAATAGGTTGTATATTTTTGTAGCATAAAGGCTTTTATGGGGCATATTAAGTCATGATCTTAAGTCACATGGTTTTGAGACATTTAACTTAAGTGCCCAACTGAGTTTTATATTAATGTAACCTAGTTTAACTGTTGAAGAATTGTTTGGTAAGGGTTTTATTTTGTACCAAACCAAGATGACTTTGTGTGCTGCTCACTGACTTCTTTGAGAATGACAGAGACTAGTATAGAGTTATTTTTATTTGATATTCATTGCTTACATTTTTGAAATTAACAGTAAGTGGTACTGTAGACATGTTTATATTAAACAAGTGTGATATGAATCACTATTTTAAAATGTATGCTGATACTACTATGAGCTGTTACAGCAGACCATGAATTAGTAATACATACTTTGTCAGTAATTTAGTTATGAAGACTTTTACATTCCTCATTAAAAGAAAAAGAGGAACAAGTCTTTTGGCACTTGAAGGCCATAGGGGAGATTCTAAACTAGATTCAGAAGTTCATGGGGGAGGGAAGAGCCAACAGGATGGAACAAGGCATGGTCTAGTAACTGAGGAAGTGACAAAATGTGTGGATTAGTCTTCTGAACTCTTCTTAACTAGAGTGACAGTTAACCATTGATCCTTTTGGAAGGAGATCCCATGGTTATAGGTCAGTTGCAAAAGGGCAGTTCTTCTGAGTACTATGTCAGTGTCAATGAGTAGTGATGATCTTTGTGAACATGAAACTGACCCTGTTTGTGTCAGATCAGTCAGTAGTCTCTTGACTCATCTTTTCCACCCTTGATGTGTAAGGGAAGAGTGCACAGAACAGCATAAGTATAAAATCTTCCTTATGCTCTCCAAGTTACTCATAAATGGCAGTTCAAGGACTTTGAGGTGGAGGTTTTATCTGCAGTTTAACTACCACTGTACTTATTCCTTGTGAATTTCTGATCACACTTTAACTTGATGTGGTGGGTTATACTTGGGTATGGGCCAAACTCCCACCCACCCACTCACTCCCTCTCCTCAGTGGGGCAGGGGGGGAAATAAGATGAAAAAGCTCATGGGTCAAGACAGGGAGATTGCTTACCAGTTACCATCACAGGCAAAACAGGCTTGACTTGGGGAAAATTAATTTATTGCCAATTAGAATAGATTCAGGTGGTAAGAAACAGGAAGACAAACATTAAAACATCTTTCCTCCCCCCTTTCTTATGCTCAACTTCACTCCTTCACTCCAGACTCCTCTGCCACTCACCACCCCCAGGGTGGTACAGGGGAAAGCAGGGAAGGTAGTTTACAGTCTGTACATAATGGTTGCTCTCTGCTGCTCCTTCCACCTTGTACTTACTTTTTCCCTGCTTTGGCATGGGTTCTCTACAGGCCACAGTTCCTGTCAGGAAAACCTCCTCCAGCATGAGCTCTTCCAGGGGAGACAATCCTGTCAGGAAAACTGCTCTGGCATATGTTCTCTGTGGATTCTCCATGGGCCACAGTTCCTTCAGGAAATATCTAACTGTTCCAGCATGGGTCATACATGGGCTGCAGTGTGAATATCTGCTCTAGCACCATGGAATGCCTCCTTTTTTTTAATTGGTGTTCTCTCTGCTGTTTCTCACACTTTAAAAAAATTTCCCCCTCCTCCTCTGCCTGTCCAGTGGTATTTTGCCCTTTCTTAAATATGTTTTCACAAAGGTGCCACCAGCTTCGCTGATTGGCTCAACTTTGGCCAGCTGGGGCAGTTGTCCCAAAAATCAGGGTTCTTTTACCCGGTGTGCAAAGTGACAAATAACAGAGTCAAGATATTTGTTTATTCCATGTCTGTTCAGAGATGAGTCCTAGGTTGTAACTCCACAAAGCTAGCACCCCTCTTGGCTATCATACAGTTAACATATATTCCAAGCAACAGTTATCAGTAACTTTTCAGTTAGGCTTGATCACCCTCATTACCATTGGTTCTTGTAATGCCCAGCTTCACTTAAAGGTACAGCATGTTTTAAATTTACAGTGCATGCTCAGTGTGTGTGGGTCTTTGCTTAGGCCAAGGGCTTCATTGCTGGAGGTATGGGTTTTGACATTATAATGAGATTATATTGAGAAAAGTTCATCTAAGGGACACAAGCTGGACAAATCTTGTGGTATCTCTGAGCTCATGAGGGAGGGAGGTTTCCTTGAGCCCCCAACTCAAGGTCTGTCTGTTTCCTTATCTCTGTTCCAGATGGCTCTGCTATCTCTTGCCTGATTAAGCTTGCTCAAAGCCCTGTGTTGTGAAATATTTATTTTATCTTACTTTTTAACTTTTAATTAGGACGACTGCCAAGCCAGCTGGAACCAGCTATGTCTGGCACAGGTCAGTTTATCATGGAGGACACCCCTGCAGGTGTTGCGTTGTATGTGTCTGCTACCAAAAACTTGCCATGTATACCAAATAAACTTATAATCCTAAGAAAATTAGTTTCACAACTGAATTATAAGTTTTGAAGGAGTACAGAAAGTACTTTAAAACTTCTGTCTTTAGTAATGTGCATCATAGTCTGAATATCAAGGAAAAATAGTTTATAACAATTCTCTGATCATAAGATCCCCTGCTAGTGACAGTCTGTAGTAAGACTGAAATTCTAATTTGGGCCCTATTTTTAATAACTTTTCTAAATGGCACCATGAAATATAGAAATTATACTGACCATTGCTACTCTGCTTCATTTATACTATTTTATAAATTTATTTGAAATTTCCATTATCTGGTTCTGCTAATAAAACCTTTTAATGGAACAAGAATTTACTTATGAGCTTAATGCCTTCAAGAAAAATACTCAGTTGCTGAGGCGAGCAGCCCTGGTCCTGGCACGATCAGCAGCAGAGTGCTCTATCATGGTGCACAGGGGGGTTTCCCAATCCAGGGAACCTCAGGGGAGCCAAGAGACCTGCTAGAAGCCTGCAGCTCATGTGACAGCAGCTGATGAGATCTGGATGGGGCCAGGTGACCAAGCCCCCACACACATAAAAGAAGCCCCTGGGGAGCACCAGTGACCAGGAACACAAGCAAATAGGGCAGGAAAACAGGGAGTGACATGTCAGCAAAGGCCACTCACTGAACAGTCCACCCATCAAATCCATATCTCTCCAATTTAGAGAGAAGGGTGTTGTGGGGGACCATGTCAAAGGCTTTACAGAAGTCCAGATAGATGACATCTGTAGCTCTTCCTTTGTCCACTGATATAGTTACTCCATCATAGAAGGCCGCTATTTTGGTCAGGCAGGACTTGCCCTTGGTGCAGCCATGCTGGCTGTATCCAGTCACCTTCCTGTCCTCCATGTGCCTTATCATAGCTTCTAGGAGGATCTGTTCCATGATCTTCCCAGGCACAGAGGTGAGGCTGACAGGTTGGTATTTCCTGGGGTCCACCTTTCTACTCTTTCTGAAAATGGGTGCAACGTTTCCCTTTTTCCAGTCACAAGAGACTTTACATGACTGCCAGGACTTCTCAAATATCATGGAGTGTGGCTTGGCAACTACAGCAGCCAATTCCCTCAGGACTCTGGGATGCAGAGACCAGACAAGACAGATGACTTTTTAACCTTCTATGTGTTCGTGGTGGCTACACCAAAAGTCCGTCGGTAACCCTTTGGGTCCTTGAAGTACCCTCTCCTGAAGCAGTCTATGCCAAAGACACAAGGGGTCTTACTCAGACAAGTCTTTCTTCAGTCTTGATCCAAATTTCCCAGATATGGACATCCATGCAGCAGCAAAGATGCAAGGGTTGTTGATGTGTTTGAAAGCGTGGAAGCACCTGAGAATGGTCACATAGGAATTAGAGCTTCTCCTCCAAAAAAGGTGGCAGGATCAGTAGCCCGGCTGAAGTGCACCTATACCAATGCACGCAGCACGGGCAACAAACAGGAGGAGCTGGAAGCCATTGTGCAGCAGAAAAACTATGATATAGTTGCCATCACGGAAACATGGTGGGATGATTCACACCACTGGAGTGCTGCAATGGATGGCTATAAACTCTTCAGAAGAGATAGGCAAGTAAGGAGAGGAGGTGGGGTAGCCCTGTATGTTAGGGAGTGGTTTGATTGTCTGGAGCTTGATGAGGGTGAAGATAGGGTGGTGCATTTGTGGGTAAGAATCAGGGGGAAGGACAAGGCAAACATACTGATGGGGGTCTGTTACAGACCACCCAACCAGGATGAAGAGGCAGATGAAATATTCTGCAGGCAGCTGGGAGAAGTCTCCCGATCGCTAGCTCTTCTTCTCATGAGGGACTGCAACTTACTAGATGTCTGCTGGAAATACAGCACAGCAGAGAGGAAGCAGTCTAGGAGGCTCCTGCAGTGCATGGAAGACAATTCCTGACACAGCTGGTCAGTGAGCCAACTAGGGAAGGTGCCCCACTGCATCTGTTGTTTGTGAACAAAGGAGGACTTGTGGGTGATGTGTCGGTTGGAGGTCGCCTTGGGCATAGCGATCATGAAATGATCAAGTTTTCTGTTCTTGGAGAAGTAAGGAGGGGCCTTTCCAGAGCTTCTGCCTTGGACTTTTGAAGGTCAGACTTTGTCCTGTTTAGGGGCCTGGTTGACAGAGTCCCTTGGGAGGCAGTCCTGAAGGGCAAAGGAGTCCAGGAAAGCTGGACATTCTCCAAGAATGGAATTTTAAAAGGTGCAGGAGCAGGCTTTCCCTGTGTGCTGAAAGACAAGCTGGCAGGGAAGAAGATGGGCCTGGCTGAACAGAGAGCTTTGGCTGGAACTCAGGAAAAAAAAGAGTTTATGATCTTTGGAAGAAGGGGCAGGTAACTCAGGAGGACTGCAAGGATGTCATGAGGTTATACAGGGGGAAAATTAGAAGAGCCAAACCCCAACTAGAGCTCAATCTGGCTCCTGTCACAAAAGAGAATTTAAAATGTTTCTATAAACACATTAGCAACAAAAGTAAGGCTAAGGAGAATCTCTACCCTTTATTGGATGTGGAGGGAAACATAATGACCGGGTATGAGGAAAAGGCTGACGTACTTAATGCCTTCTTTGCCTCAGTCTTTAATTGTTCTCGGAGTACCCAGCCCCCTGAGCTGGAAGACAGGGATGGGGAGCAGAATGAAGCCCCAATAATCCAAGGGGAAATGGTTGGTGACCTGCTACACCACTTGGACACCCACAAGTCTATGGGGCCAGATGGGATCCATCTGACGGTGCTGAGGGAGCTGGCAGAGGTGATCACTAAGCCACTTTCAATTACTTATCATCAGTCCTGGCTGACTGGGGAGGTCTCAGTTGACTGGAAGCTGGCAAATGTGACATCCATCTAAGAAGAAGGGCTGGAAGGAGGATCTGGAGAACTACAGGCCTGTCAGTCTGACCTCGGTGCCAGGGAAGGTCATGGAGCAGATGATCCTGAGTGCCATCACATGGCATGTACAGGACAGCCACGCAATCAGGTCCAGTCAGCATGGGTTTATGAAAGGCAGGTCCCGCTTGACCAGCCTGATGTCCTTCTATGACAAGGTGACCTGCTTAGTGGATGAGGGAAAGGATGTGGATGTTGTGTACCTGGACTTCAGTAAAGCCTTTGACACCGTACCCCACAGCATTCTCCTGGAGAAGCTGCAGCTCATGGCCTGGATGGGTGTACTCTTCGATGGACATAGAACTGGCTGGAGGGCCGGGCCCAAGGAGTTGTGGTGAATGGAGTCAAATCCAGTTGTCGGCCAGTCACGAGTGGTGTTCCCCAGGGCTCAGTGTTGGGGCCAGTTCTGTTTAATCTCTTTATCAATGATGTGGATGAGGGGATCCATAGGCCTCCTTAGAATTACAGCTGGCGAGAGGGGTCAAGGACAGCAAAAAGAACTTTTTCAAATACATAGCGGATAAAACTAATACCAGAGGCAATGTAGGCCCACTGAGGAATGGGGTGGGTGCCCTGGTGGCGGAAGATACAGAGAAGGGAGAATTACTGAATGCCTTCTTTGTCTCTGTCTACTCTGCCAGAGGCTGTCCTGGGGAGCCCTGTAGCCCTGAGACCCCAGATGAAGCCAGGTCAATGGAGAAGTTTGCTTTAATCAATGAGGACTGAGTTAGGGAGCAATTAAATAGTCTGGACACCCATAAATCCATGGGTCCAGATGGGATGCACCCGCGGGTGCTGAGGGAGCTGGCTGAAGTCATTGCTGGACCGCTCTCCATCATCTTTGCCAAGTCTTGGGAAACGGGAGAGGTGCCCGAGGATTGGAGGAAAGCAAATGTCACTCCAGTCTTCAAAAAGGGCAAGAAAGAGGACCCGGATAATTATAGACCGGTCAGCCTCACCTCTGTCCCTGGGAAAGTAATGGAACAGCTTATCCTTGGTGCCATCTCAAGGCATATCAAAGATAAGAGGGTTATTAGGGGCAGTCAGCATGGCTTTACCAAGGGTAAGTCATGCTTGACCAACCTCATAGCCTTTTATGAGAATGTAACAAGGTGGATGGAGGATGGCAGAGCGGTGGATGTGGTCTACCTTGACTTCAGTAAAGCCTTTGACACAGTCTCCCACAGCATCCTCACAGCTAAGTTGCGGAGGTGTGGTCTAGACAATAGAGTAGTGAGGTGGGTTGCAAACTGGCTTAAGGAGAGAAGCCAGAGAGTGGTAGTCAATGGTGCGGAGTCTAGTTGGAGGCCAGTATCTAGTGGAGTGCCTCAGGGGGCAGTACTGGGGCCAGTATTATTCAATATATTCATTAACGACTTAGACGAGGGAATAGAGTGTACTATCAGCAAGTTTGCTGATGACACCAAGCTGGGAGGAGTGGCTGACACGCCAGAAGGCTGTGCTGCCATCCAGCGAGACCTGGACAGGCTGGAGAGTTGGGCAGGGAATAACCTGATGAAATTTAACAAGGGAAAGTGCAGAGTCCTGCATCTGGGCAGGAACAACCCCAGGTTCCAGTACAGGTTGGGAAATTACATATTAGAGAGCAGTGTAGGGGAAAGGGACCTGGGGGTCCTGGTGGACAACAGGATGACCATGAGCCAGCACTGTGCCCTTGTGGCCAGGAAGGCCAATGGCATCCTGGGGTGTATTAGAAGGGGGGTGGTTAGTAGATCAAGAGAGGTCCTCCTTCCCCTCTACTCCGCTCTGGTGAGACCACATCTGGAATATTGTGTCCAGTTCTGGGCCCCTCAGTTCAAGAAGGACAGGGAACTGCTGGAGAGGGTCCAGCGTAGGTCAACCAAGATGATTAAGGGAGTGGAGCACCTCCCTTATGAGGAAAGGCTGAGGGAGCTGGGTCTCTTTAGTTTGGAGAAGAGGAGACTGAGGGGTGACCTTATTAATGTTTATAAATATATAAAGGGTGAGTGCCATGAGGACGGAGCCAGGCTCTTCTCGGTGGCAAACAATGATAGGACAAGGGGTAATGGGATCAAGCTGGAACACAAGAGGTTCCACTTAAATTTGAGAAGAAACTTCTTCTCAGTGAGGGTGACAGAGCACTGGAACAGGCTGCCCAGGGGGGTTGTGGAGTCTCCTTCTCTGCAGACATTCAAAACCCGCCTGGACATGTTCCTGTGTGACCTCACCTGGGCGTTCCTGCTCCAGCAGGGGGATTGGACTAGATGATCTTTTGAGGTCCCTTCCAATCCCAAACATACTGTGATACTGTGATACTGTGATCGATTGCACCCTCAGTAAGTTTGCAGATGACACCAAATTGTGTGGGAGTGTTGATCTGCTGGAGGTTTAACAAGGCCATCCAGAGGGATCTGGACCAGCTGGATCATTGGGCTGAGGCCAATTGTATGAGGTTTAACAAGGCCAAGCGCCGGGTCCTGCACTTGGGTCACAACAACCCCAGGCAACACTACAGGCTTGGGGAAGAGTGGCTGGAAAGCTGCCTGGAGGAAAGGGACCTGGGGGTGTTGGTCAACAGTTGGCTGAATATGAGCCAGCATGTGCCCAGGTGGCCAAAAAGGCCAACAGAATCCTGGCTTGTATCAGGAATAGCGTGGCCAGCAGGACTAGGGAAGTGATCATCCCCTTGTATTCATCACTGGTGAGGCTGCACCTCGAATCCTGGGGTCTGTTCTGGGCCCCTCATGACAAGAAAGACCTTGAGGTGCTGGAGCAAGTTCAGAGAAGGGAATGGAGCTGGGGAAAGAGCTGGAGCACAAGTGTGATGGGGAGTGGTAGGGACCTGGGGTTGTTTGTTCTGGAGAACAGGAAGCTGAGGGGAAACCTTATAACTCTCTGCAACTGCCTGAAAAGAGGTTGTAGGATGGAGGGTTTCAGTCTCTTTTCACAGGTATCGAGTCATAGGATGAGAGGAAATGGCCTCAAGTTGCACCGGGGGAGGTTTAGATTGGATATTAGGAAAAGTTTCTTCCTGGAAAGGTTTGTCAGGCATTGGAACAGGCTGCCCAGAGAAGTGGTGGAGTCACCATCCCTGGAGGAATTTAAAAGATATGTAGACTTGGTGCTTACTGATATAGTTTAGTGGTGGACTTGGCAGTGTTAGATTTATGGTTGGGCTTGATGATCTTAAGGGTGTTTTCCAACCTAAATCATTCTATGTTTGCTATGAAATGAGAGTATCTGAAACTTACTGCAGTTGAAGGTTCATTTACAATGAGGGCCTAACTGATGCATCAAGAACTAATTTTAGGACTTGGTATTATCTGATTTCCTTGGCTCTGTGTGTTTTATATATGTAGGGCAGTTGAAATATTGAGCATCTAGGTGAATGAAATGTTATTTCAGTCTTTAAGAAGAAAATTTTGTGGACTTTTAAATTTAATCTGATAAAACAGAAGGGAAACATTTTGTGTATTCTGATTATAGCATCTCAAAAGGTTATGTGCATATATGTTATTCTGCTTATCACAGAAACAACATACTATTGATATAGAATTGATTTGAGTAAGTTCCTATTGTCTTACATGGAAGTATACTGGTAGCTATTATTACACACCCGTTTTTTTATATTATCACACTCATTTTGAAAAAGGGTAATAAGGAGGACCCTGGGAACTACCAACCAGTCAGCCTCACCTCTGTACCTGATAAGATCATGGAGCAGATTCTCATGGAAGACATGTCAAAACATATGGAAGGCAGGGAGGTGATTAGAGACAGCCAAGATGACTTCATAAAGGGCAAATCATGCCTGACTAATCTAGTGGCCTTCTACAATGGAGTGGCTGCATCAGTGGACAAGGGAAGAGCAACTGATGTCATCTACCTGGATTTCTGTTATGCTTTTGATATGGTCCCCCACAACATTCTTACCTCTAAATTGGAGAGAGGTGGGTTTGACAGATGGACTGTTAGATGGACGACGCCAAGCTGAGTGGTGCAGTTGATACGCTTGGGGGACAGGATGCTGCGGCGATTAGAAACGACGCATACCGGATGCAGACAAAGATTCACGCACAGACAGAGATCTTGTTCAGGAAGGAGCGCAGAGCCGGGCAGAGCAGAGAGCTGAGCCAGGCTGAGACCCTCTTTATTAGCCATTGACAACTTCTAGGACTTACAGATATGGGCCTGGACTAAGAGGTTACACAAGATGTTTTTCCAATAATTGTTATTAAAAACACACTGCACTGATGTTATCTCTGTTTCAGTTATGTTCCCACTCATTCACAGACCAGGCCCAAGGACATTCACATATCATACATATGGGGGCGGTTTTCCGACCTGAGATATCATTCTCACTGGCCTGGGCTATCACTTCTTACACTCATAAAAAAACATACTTCTGTATAACCTGTCCAAGGCCCTTTAGCTGGAACTGCTGTTCCCACATCTCCCCCTTTTTTGTTTTTGAACATCTGGTTCACAGTGAGCGCAGCAAGGACCCTGGCTTTATTCTTCTTTGCATTCTGTATCATTCTCCAGATGATTTGGAAGACTGCAAGAAAAAACATTACACGAGCACATCCAATTCCCACAAAAACCCATATATGCAGATTGAGGCCTGAAAACCAAGTTTTTGGGTGTAATCACTTTATGCTATCAGATAATGTTAGCCATTATGTCTTACAGTGATAATTCTTACAAATTATGCAATTATTTTGCAGGGCACTGGCTAAATCCTAAATCAGGCCTTGCACATTAGCTGAGACTGCTCTTTGGAGGTGTTGTTTTTCTTGATTTCGCTCATAAACATTATAATTAAATTTCAATGATATTACACATATTTAGCACTCCGATAACATAAAATACTGGTTCAGATATCAGCTAAGGAGATTATTTGAATACAATAACATAAGAATAATGAGGATCCACAACATGCATGTAGTCACTCAATAGAAACAAAACTAGAGGCCTCTTACTTCAGGGTACTCACAAGAAATAATCACTCACCTGGGTTAGGCAAAGTCTCATTCAAGGATATATCCAGTAAATAATCACTCACCCAAACGAGGAGGTGAGGTGCTCTCAATCCCAGGAAGTCTCCTTAGACAGTGTTCCTGTCTAAGGAAAGGGCTCCAGTTCACAGACCCACAGCTCTGAGAAGATCACTCAAAGGGTGTCTTTGGCGGGAACCCCATTTTATAGTCTGGTCAGATGTGGCTGTGGGCATTACAACATAGTTCAGAAGCTTTGCAGCTACTCTGGGCACCTCCTTTGTTGAGGATCCTGTCAATTGACCAAGGGTCCCACCCCTCCTGCCCCGCCAGCTGGTAGAGGTGAAGTCACTCTGCCCCAAGGCAGGGGAGGATGTGACTGACAGCACCTTGGCACCACCCTAGGTGTGTACTTTGGGACAGGCACAGTGGGGCACAAAAGGTGCTAAAGAGCCATCAACCTCCTAATTGAAGGCTCCAGATTTCAGGGGAATGTGCAACTGCCACACAATCCATCCTGTGACCACAGTCATCTGACAGGCTACTTTGGAGTTGTGCTGCAGTCACCTCTTGCCTCCAAAGTCAAAAAGGGACATTCTGTTGGTGAGTTTGAATGCCCACTGTGGATCATCATACCTTATGTGTCATTTTCCTGTTATACATTATCATTACAAATCAACCTACTGTAGAATAGAATAATGCAAATTACAACAATTCCAGTTATTAACAAATATTGGATAAAGCTGGTTAGCCATACTAATAAGGAAAACAAATGCATTGAAAGTTTTTCACCAGTTAGTCCCCAGTCCATATAAGGTAAATCTGTATCATTCTGATATGCTAGTGCCTCTTCCTTTGGTCTCTTCTGTTTCTTTGTTGCCCTCTGCTGCAGGGACAGACGCTGTATCTCTGGCATTAGGTCCTGCGTCATTTGTCCAACTCATAGTCAGGTTTAACATATTTTGCAGGAAGCCACTTCAGTCCTGTTGGAAGAAGAACACACA
Source organism: Nesoenas mayeri (assembly GCF_963082525.1). NCBI lineage: Eukaryota > Metazoa > Chordata > Aves > Columbiformes > Columbidae > Nesoenas > Nesoenas mayeri. Next base: position 792,036 of record NC_137553.1, on the reverse strand, counting down.
CATACCCCCTTCCCCAGGTGGTTAACTCTACAGGCCCTTGCCACTGACTGCTGTATAGGGGATCCTGGTACAAAACCTTTGGTCTCTGAGACAGTGAATCTGGAACACGGAAGTGTTTTTCCACTGCTGCAATAGAGGAGGGAGGCATAGTACGATTCAAAAAAATTAAAGTATATGTTGCATTGTCTAATTGTTCTTGAGGCATCGTATTCCCCCTTTTTTGTTTTAATAACATTTGTTTCAGTGTGGAATGTGCTCGTTCAATGATAGCCTGTCCAGTGGGAGAATGTAGAATACCTGTGACATGTGAAACACCCCATTGCTGTAAAAAATATTGCGTGGATCTAGCAGTGCAGCCAGGACCATTGTCAGTTTTAATCTGTTGTGGCACACCCAGCATAGCAAAACAGGGGGTCCAGTGATGCTGAACATCTCTGCTTTTCTCACTCGTATGTGCAGATGCACAAAGCATACCTGAAAAAGTATCTATAGAAACATGTACATATTTCAAACAACCAAAAGATGAGACATATATAACAGCAGTCTGCTAAATGGCATTAGCTGTGAGCCCATTTTGGCCTTCATGTTTATTGGATATTGTTTTCCCTTACCAGATTGAAGTCCTGTTTCAGATCTATCAGTGTAGTGTTTGCTTTATCGAGACATTGGCTGTTAATACCAGTGGAAATACAGCATTTGAAATTTCCTTGGAGATTTCTCACTTGCAGCAAGCAGATCTGCACCATCCAAGCAGCTTCTTGTGGGACATGCAACTAAACAGAATTCTCAGAAAACATTATTTGAGCTTACAATTTTCTTAATGAATCTTGACCCAAGAGAGGTGCAGGGCTTTCTGGCAACTACAAGAATTCATGTATTAAAACTTTGTTCCAGATTTGGCATTCCATTGGTCTCAAAAAATGGTCTTTCTTTCTTTCTTTCCCATGTTCTCAAAAACGATCACGGTGAATTTAGTAAGAAGTCTCTTACAACCAGTTACCACAGAATAAGTCCATTAACAAATTTTTGGTTTAATTTTCCAGTTTCATTAGAAATATGGATCTGCTAGGGATGCCTTTAAATTTCACCCTCAGACTGCTCCATTCAGTATTACAGCGCTGCAGTGGGGGGGAGAGAGAACCCCCCTTTCATCACCTTGAAAGCGGAAGGCCATGTTTTTCTATTTTTTTTTCTTTCTCTTCTTGCTGCAGTTCAGATACAGGCAAGGCCACGCATGTGGCGTTAATTGCTGGTGCTAAGTGGGAGCTGCCTGGGAGCTGCCAGGGAGCTGAGTTTATCTAGCAGCTTGATCCAGGCCTCAAATTTATGTTCAAACAGTACAGCACAGGCCTGGGATATTTTGCTTTTTTATTTTCCCATTTCATTCCATCCATAATACACTCTATATACAATTCTAATTAGCTGAGCAATAGTTACATTCCTCAGCCCCATGTACCTTTTGCAATTTCTTACAGGTGTCAATAAACAGCATATTAACCATCAATCCATTACTTTAATTTTCCTAGATCCAAATCAGGTCATATTCTAGCAACTTTTAAATACAACCTCCTCCAAGTTCACATCCATCATAGCATTTAGTTCTCTTTCCCATAGCTCCAACAAACACACAAATTCAATGCAAATCAGAGTTTAACAACAATTCTTTTCTGGTCTCAAAATTATTAGATAACAATATGAGCAATTACTCTAAGGTGTAAGGATCCATCCTAAGGGGGAGCAAGGTGGAATTTTAGCAGTGGAACCGGTTCCCATTTTGTAATTATCTCCCCAAACAAAATTCTTTTGGTACCAAATATATATATACGCTAACTAAAATACTGAGCTCAGATATGAAAACCAAACACCAAGTTCAAATATGCAAGTGGATCGCAGTTACACTTATTCAAGACAATATCTCAATTTTAGCTTTGCACCTTTGGGCCGCTCACTGCTCAGCCAGGTGGAGGCACCGCTGGGTCTCCCTGACAAAACAGGTCAGTGCGGCTGGAGCCCAACCGGCACCCGCCCCCCCCACAGCGAGCTGGGCGGGGCAAGGCTTTTATTAGTGTCTCATCTGGTGCGCTACAACTGTTATCCCCAAACCAGGATTCTTTACCTGGTGTGCATACAAAAGAGCCAAACCCAGCACATCGAGATGAGACACAGCCTATCACAGAGTTGCGCAAGTCTGGATGCTGGAACAAAGCTAGCATGCTAGAAAGAAAAGTAACAGCTGTTAGACACAAAATCTTATCATCACGTTCACGCAGTGAAGAACTAAATTACTCATGATCTTCTGTATTATCACAAAACGCACATTTTGAGTCAACGGATTCTCATGATTTAGCACTCTGTGAACTTACTGTACCATATAACAGGCAAAGACTTATTAAACTGTAGTATTCTTAGATAACTACAAAGAAAACAGGTTAATAAGGACGACATCTATGACTGCTGTGTTATATAGCGCTGTTGAGGACAGTGTTTACTGACATGACCCTCATTACTGCAAATAAAGCACTTAAGACTCATTTGATTTACACTGAGCTGAGACAACGTGGCTGCTAATACCGGAGCCTGATATGTTTCAGTCTGTATATTCTGACAAACCTTAACATATTGCACTATATCAGTGGCTTTACCTTTCACTAACAACAAAGCAGCCTGGCAGTCAGAGTTAGCATTGTCATATGCCAGTTGAAGCAGTAGAAGTTTTGCTACATCTTCATTTTCAATCTGCCTTGCTATAGCGGTTTGCTATGAAGTCAGTGAAGTTTATATAAGACTCCTGCAGTCCCTGTCTTGTTGTTGCAAATGAGCTTATGTGCTACCCTGCCTCTGGGACCCAATGCCATGCCCTAATAGCAAGACAAGTTGCCTGTTCAAAAACCTGCTGCAGAAGCCCAGCCTGTGCCTGTGGAGTGATATACTGTCCGGTTCCTAGCAACATATCCTGATTTATCCCTGCTTCTGATGACAAATTTTCCAAGACCTGTTCAATCACAAGATCTTTATTCTCTAATTGCCACACAGAATATTGTGCTGGTGTCAAAATTGTTTTAGCAAGCAATTTCCAATCCCATGGAGCCATTACGTACGTGGCACCAATACCTTCAGTAATTCCCATTGTAAAAGGACTATGTAACCCATTCTCTTGCACAGATTTTTTTAACTCCTTAACCATTGTATAAGGTATTCCGTCATGTTCTGGTGATTGTTGTGGTTTGTAAATAACTGGAAAGGTGAAAGAAAAATCGCCCTGCTCCATAGTCTTTTCACAGCATTTTGCATCACCCCTTTGTGTTCTGCTGTCTTAGTCATGAAGGGGTTACTGGGTGCTGTATAAGCATCATTAAAATCAGGCAAGGGAGGTGCTGAAGACAGAGTTTTAGACTCCTGACCCAGCTCCACACAGATTCCGGCCTTATCTTTACACAGCTGTGATGGCATTAATGATGAATGCAAAACTGGCTCTTTTTTGAGATCTACAGAGCCTGACTCAAAAGGATGAGTGCTGTCAAGACTCAAATCATTAGCAACCTGCTCATTTGTGTTTTTCTGTCCCTCCTCCCCTGTTTGCCCTTGCAGAATGTGCTCTGCTGACTGCAACTGCGATAGTGCAGAGTATACAAATCTCCAAGTTACATGCAAACCATCGGGGACTGTAAAACCTGAATTCTTTTGCGTGTGTAGATATTCCCCGACCTGTTTCCAAATTTTACTGTCAAACGTCCCCTCACTTGGAAACCAAGCACAATGCTCTTTCACCCATACCAGGAGCGAGGCTAGCTGCTTCTCAGAAGTACGATACCCAGAAAAATGTAATATCTGCAGTAAAACCTGAAAATACAATTCATGTTCCTGAGAAGTGGCCTGCCCCATACTAACGCAATCCCGCAGCTCTCTCGTTCAACGAGGATGGCTTGTCCCTATTTATACTGTAGGGATTAATGTGGCCACAAACAAAATTTACTCACCTGTTGGATTGCGTGGTAGCCGCCAAACACACTGCTCAATGAAGAGCTTCCAGGGGTCACACACTCACATGGGGCACCACTTGCAGCAATGAGGAACGACGCACACCAGATGCAGACAAAGATTCACGCACAGACAGAGATCTTGTTCAGGAAGGAGCGCAGAGCCGAGCAGAGCAGAGAGCTGAGCCAGGCTGAGACCCTCTTTATTAGCCATTGACAACTTCTAGGACTTACAGATATGGGCCTGGACTAAGAGGTTACACAAGATGTTTTTCCAATAATTGTTATTAAAAACACACTGCACTGATGTTATCTCTGTTTCAGTTACTGTTGCTTTTCCATGTGAGACACGGAACCTGACACACCAATGTGATGTTCACAGAGTTCGCTTTATTGCCGGACCGGGCTAGCCTCATAGCAAAGCTGCCCTGTCCACGCGCCTTGCAACAATGTGATTGGTTGTAACTCCTGCTATACAATAACGTGATAGGCTGCACGTACTGTCCACGCTCTGCACGCGTGTGTCCGGCGATTGCTCATTCATTGTTACCTTCTCATGGTGCTCCTTTCCTTTCTTTTGTCTCTGGCTTCACCTCTCAGCCAGGCTGGTGGCAACCCCATCCCCCCGGGGCAGGGGGGGGGCTCTGCCACTACATCTCCCCCTCTTTTATTTAATATAATATTAACAATACGCTGTATCATGCTTTAAAGACAGTGCGAAATACAGCAGTGTGAAATACAGGGTAAGAACATTAAGGCTAATACAATTACAATTAACAAGAACGGACCTGTTTTCAATATTCCTTTTAACCAAACAAGGCATCCAACCCAAAAAACCCGACATCTTCTGTAATTTTCCTGTTCTGCAAATCCTTTATCTTTTTATCTTTTAAGTTCAAACAACATATACAATCAAACTCTTCATAACTGTGACCATGGCCAATAACAAAAAATGAATTGCTGCTCTGTTTTACAAAGTGGTATGCTCAACACTGGCTACATCCGTTGCTAAAAGTGATAACACCTCTGAGGTTAAGGGTTGTCATCATTGCAATCGGTTTCTTCTCTGTTAGCTAGCCAAAGTCTCACCCACTTTGCTGGGATCCACGAATTTTTATGGTTACCTGTAGAAACACAAACAGGTGTTGTACCTTCCACTGGACGAGGAAGGTTGCAAGTGTGTCAGAATGGTATGCGGGACCATTGTCTGTTTTGATTTGTGTAGGAACTCCCATGACAGCAAAAGCTTGTAATAAATGACGCTTTACCACTTTTGCGTTTGCTGAGGTCAAAGCTGTAGCCCACAGCAGTCCTGAACAGGTATCTATGGACACATGAATGTACTTTTGTCAGCCAAATGGTGCAAATTCAGTAATATCAGTTTGCCATAACTGACCTGGCTGCAAGCCCCGAGGATTTACTCCCTTTTGTTGAAAAGGCACTATGCGAGCGCAATCAGGACAAGCTGCGATAATGGATCGAGCGCTTGTTCCTTGGTAAGGACAAACAGTTTTCGGAGTGATGCTGAGGACTGATGGAAGAACTCGTGAGCTTGTCTGGCTTGTTCAAAAGGAGATACATCTGTCACTGCCACGAGTTTGTCTATAATGTTGTTTCCCTCAACTAGACCACCTGGTAGGTGAGAGTGGCTTTTTATATGCATTATATATACTGGCGCTGTCCTATAATCTAACACGTTCCACAAATCTAACAATGCTTCAAACAACAAGGAATTGGAAACTCGCTGCAAAAGCGCTCTATGTATTCTTTGTACAACTCCCACAACATAAAGAGAATCTGCTACCAGATTAACTGGGCAGTTATGCCATTTCTGTAATGCTGCTAAGCACATTTAGGGCAGTTTCTTTTAATATGTCCTGTCTGTCCGCAAGTAAAACATGCTAGGCCACAAGAAGAAGGGCTTCGGCCTTTCATTGCAGGCTTAAGTGCTGCAGCCAAGGCCGCAGCGTGGGCTTGAGCATGTATTTTTGCCTTTTCTACCTCCCGTTGCAAAATCGGTACCCGTGTACAAGCTTCCACCATCTCTGCCAGAGAAGCAGTTTTTCCCAAAACGGCTAATATCTATTGGCACTGGGTGTTTGCATTCATCATGGCCAAATCTTTCCCCACAGCAGCTTTTGCCTCTGGAGTCAGGTTAGGAGAAGCATCTATAGCTCCTTTTAAATGTTCCACAAACTTCGTATATGGTTCCCCAGGATCCTGCTTTATTGTAGAATAGGGTGGCACAGGGTTACCTATATTTGGCAATTCTTTCACTGCCGCCAGAGCAAGCCCTTGCGTTTGCTGCAAAATCCTTGGATGAAGCGCTGCCTGAGTGGCACCATCTGCATATTGCCCACGACCCAGTAATTGGTCCATGCTAGCTAATTGCAATGGATCATCAGCTGGTAAATGAACATTTTCTAATACTACCAATTCCACTTTCCCCTGCCACTTGTCCAAGAACAGCAAATACCCCGTTGGAGGAAGCAATAATTCCGTCAATGCCCTAATATCTGTTGGAGTTAGTACTTGCCCCTTGAAAAATGAATCGATTAGCTGCATCACATGCTTATTATCCATACCATATTGCATAACTGCACTTTGCAATTGCTTATCTGTTTTCCAATCAAAGGGCGACCACTGCCTTTGTCCTCTATTATCTATGTGCACTGGCATTGCTGTAATACTGCCAGGTAACATGATCCCTTCAAGGGTTGCATCCCTGATTACCCCTTGCCAGCGTTGCCCTGCATTATAAGAATGATCTCGAGGAATATCTCTACCCTGATGCACAGGGGCAGCACCCAAATTGTCATTACTATCACTGCTATACAATTCCCTTGTGTTTCCCTGTGGATCAGTAAGTCGACGCATATTTGCAAACCGATCTGCTAACCCAGTCTCCAGCCCTTTTCCATATCGCGCTCTCGAATATTCATCTGCTTCTCTTACAGACCACATCCCATCTTCAACACATTGTCTAGCCCATTTTTGTATTCGCTCCCTTTTAATATGGAGCTCCTCAGGAGTGAGGTCTAATTCCGCCAACTCCCTTTCCTGTTTTCCCTGTTTTTCACATTCCCTGCTACTTGCTTCCAACCCGTCCTTAATTGCATCTGACGCCTTTTTATATGCTATTAACCGTGAAGTTTTACTGTTACCGCCATCTAGTCGCTTCATAGCATTTAGAACTTCTTGCATCTGGCTCTCCTGCCGTCTCAGTAAGTCCTTCAGGCTCTGCACGTGGCTCTCCTCCTGGAAGTCAGGGCGATTCTGCGGTGCTCCATCCTGGTGCTCCATCGGGCCCTCCGGCAAAGGCACGTCAGCTGGATTCACTTGTCCTGGCTTGTTGAAACTTGCTGGTTGCTGCCATTCGTCGTCGGAGGCAGGCAATGGCTCAAAAGGTGCAGAGGGTATAATTTGCTCTCTGCCCCAGAACTCCAGATCTGATACGGGACATACCAGCGGTATTGATTTTTTGGAGTTCTCAGACGGGGGGCAGCTCGTGGCGGGCGGCTCCGGGGGGATGGCACACAGCTCCGGCTCCTCTGAGACTTCCTGCATCAGCTGCCTGACCTCCCGCCAGGGTCCGACGAGGTCGCAAGCCTCGCGGCTCCCCCTTGTGACCGCTTCCCATAGTTCAGTCCCTATGTCCTCCCTTGTACCGGGAGAAAAAAATTCGTCCCTCGATCGGACACACCTCTTCCGCTGGGCGAAAGGGAGCAGACACTTTAAGGCGTCTTTTTCAAAATACCTTCCTGTTCGTGCAGCCAGCTGCAGAATACTTTTCATAATTATTTTTTCTTCCGCGGATGCCGCGTTTCCCATGCCACCTGCTTCCCCGTAGGCCTACTTTCCGCTATTCTTCGAGCGCAGGGCTATCTTCACCCTCCAGGTGGCGTTTTTTCCTCGCATCTTCACTTCCAACGATCTTGCTTCCATACGAAGTATCACGTCGGGGTCACCAAAATGTTGCGAGAGACGGAACCTGATATACCAAGGTGATGTTCACAGAGTTCGCTTTATTGTCAGACCGGGCTAGCTTTATAGCAAAGCTGCCCTGTCCACGTGCCTTGGAACAATGTGATTGGTTGTAACTCGTGCTATACAATAACGTGATAGGCTGCACGTACTGTCCACGCTCTGCACGCGTGTGTCCGGCGATTGCTCATTAATTGTTACCTTCTCATGGTGCTCCTTTCCTTTCTTTTGTCTCTGGCTTCACCTCTCAGCCAGGCTGGTGGCAACCCCATCCCCCCGGGGCAGGGGGGGCTCTGCCACTACAAGTTACGTTCCCATTCATTCACAGACCAGGCCCAAGGACATTCACACCATACATATGGGGGCAGTTTTCCAACCTGAGATATCATTCTCACTGGCCTGGGCTATCACTTCTTACACTCATAAAAAACATACTTCTGCATAACCTGTCCAAGGCCATTTAACTGGAACTGCTCTTCCCACAGGATGCCATCCAGAGGACCTAGACAGGTTGCAGAGTGGGCCCATGAGAACCTCCTGAAGTTCAACAAGGCCAAGTGCAAGGTCCTGCACATGGGTCAGGACAATCCCAATATCAGTACAGATGGGGGGATGAATGGATTGAGAGCAGCCCTGCAGAGAAGAACTTGGCAATAATGGTAGACAAAAAATTGGACATGAGCCAGCAGTGTGCACTTTCAGCCCAGAAAGCCAGTTGTATCCTGGGCTGCATCAAAAGCAGTGCAACTAGCAGGTCAAGGCAGGTGATTCCTGGCCCTCTGCTCTGGTGAGACCCCACCTGGAGTACTGCGTTCAGCTCTGGAGCCCTCAGTACAGGAAAGACATGGACCTGCTGGAGAGGTTCCAGAGGAGGGCCACCAAGATGATCAGAGGGCTGGAACAACTCTGCTATGAGGACAGGCTGACAGAGTTGGGGTTGTTCAGCCTGGAGAAGAGAAAGCTCTGGGAGGACCTTATTGTGGCTTTTCAGTATATAAAGGGAGCTTGTATGAAAGACGAGGTGAGTTTTTAACAGAGCCTGTAGTGACAGGACAAGGGGTGATGCATTTAAACTGAAAGAGGGTAGGTTTAGATTGAATATAAGGAAAAAATCTTTACAGTGAGGTTGGTGAGGCACTGGAACAGGTTGCCCAGAGAAGCTGTGAATGTCCCATCATTGGAAATGTTCAAGGTCAGGTTGGATCAGGCTTTGAGTAACCTGATCTAGTTAAAGATGTCCCTGCCCACGGTAGGATTGGAAGTAGATGATCTTTAAAGGCTGATCTTTCTACGATTCTGTTATTTGTAGTAAGTTAGAAACCTATGTTTTCTTTTGTATTATATGTTCAGATGCAAACAAAAATAGTTTTTCTTTGGCAATTTCTTGTTGGAAAATCATATTTCTTGCTATATTAACCACTACAAATTAGAATAAGTGGCTGTCCAGTAGTACAGCCTTTAGACAAAGAAAAACTTGAACTGCAAGTATACCTAGCTGCTGCTTGATTTGTAACTGCATTTACAATGCTTTTTACTCTCTCCAAGGTGTTTTAAAAGGCAATTACCAGTTTGAACTTAATTATATAGGGTTTTTTCATATTTTTTAAATGACTGAAGCTTTTTCCTTAATTGTACAAATTTAAATGTTGTGATTATGTTTTATAGGCAGAACATAACATTGACTGTGGTTAAACATGAACAGTAGTATTTTACCTTTTTCATCTTTAAGTTTTGAGCTTCAGTAGCAGTTGGTTTTATTCTGAGGATGCCTTAAACCTGAATTAAGATTTATTAAAACTAGATAAATTAATTGCATGCAAAACAAACTCATTTTCATTGTGACCAGGAACCAAATCTCTCAATTCTTGATAATAAAATATTACTGAGACTATTATAATGAAAAAAAAAATGGCTTGAGTAAGAGCTAGTATTTGAACATATGTTCAAGCTTCTGTGGAAAATTAGAACCAACTTTTCAAGGGAGTGCCTCTTAAATGGAAGAGGTCAGCATTTCTAGAATACTCCTAACTTTGACAACACAGATTATGAATGCAGACTGACCTCATTGAAAAGGTTAAATCATCACAAAAGTTGAATTTGATAAAAGATACTGTGGAACTCTGCTAAGATTTTCATGGAGAATGAAAATCCTGGGTAATTATAGACTGGTCAGCCTCACCTCTGTCCCTGGGAAAGTAATGGAACAGCTTATCCTTGGTGCCATCTCAAGGCATATCAAGGATAAGAGGGTTATTAGGGGCAGTCAGCATGGCTTTACCAAGGGTAAGTCATGCTTGACCAACCTCATAGCCTTTTATGAGAATGTAAGAAGGTGGATGGATGATGGCAGAGTGGTGGATGTGGTCTACCTTGACTTCAGTAAAGCCTTTGACACAGTCTCCCACAGCATCCTCACAGCTAAGTTGAGGAGGTGTGGTCTAGACAATAGAGTAGTGAGGTGGGTTACAAACTGGCTTAAGGAGAGAAGCCAGAGAGTGGTAGTCAATGGTGCGGAGTCTAGTTGGAGGCCAGTATCTAGTGGAGTGCCTCAGGGGGCAGTACTGGGGCCAGTATTATTCAATATATTCATTAACGATTTAGACGAGGGAATAGAGTGTACTATCAGCAAGTTTGCTGATGACACCAAGCTGGGAGGAGTGGCTGACACTGGAAGCTGTGCTGCCATCCAGAGACCTGGACAGGCTGGAGAGCTGGGTGGGAATAACCTGATGAAATTTAACAAGGTCAAGTGTAGAGTCCTGAATCTGGACAGGAACAACCTCAGGTTCCAGTACAGGTTGGGAAATTACATATTAGAGAGCAGTGTAGGGGAAAGGGACCTGGGGGTCCTGGGGACAGCAGGGTGACCATGAGCCAGCACTGGGCCCTTGTGGCCAGGAAGCCAATGGTACCTGGGGTGGGTTAGAAGGGGGTGGTCAGTAGGTCAGAGAGGTTCTCCTGCCCCTCTGCTCTGCCCTGGGGAGACCACACCTGGAATCTTGTGTCCAGCTGTGGCCCCTCAGTTCCAGCAGGACAGGGAACTGCTGCAGAGAGTCCAGCGCAGCCACCAAGATGCTGCAGGGAGTGGAGCATCTCCCGTGTGAGGAAAGGCTGAGGGAGCTGGGGCTCTGGAGCTGGACAAGAGGACACTGAGCGGGGACTCATTCCTGGGGATCAATATGGAAAGGGTGAGTGTCAGGAGGATGGAGCCAGGCTCTGCTGGTGACAACCAGGGACAGGACAAGGGGCAATGGGTGCAAACTGGAACACAGGAGGTTCCACTGGAAGAGGAGAAGCAACTTGTTCGTGGTGAGGGTGGCAGAGCCTGGCCCAGGCTGCCCAGGGAGGTTGTGGAGTCTCCTTCTCTGCAGACATTCCAACCCGCCTGGACACCTTCCTGTGTAACCTCATCTGGGTGTTCCTGCTCCAGGGGGAGATTGCACTGGATGAGCTTTCCAGGGCCCTTCCAATCCCAAACATACTGTGATATTGTGAAATTCTGGAGGTGGGACAAGTTGAAGGAATTGTACATCTTGTTTTTAATAGAGTTATGATTACATCTTCCGCATTATTAATTTTATATATTGTTTTTATTATTCTTCAAGAGTAATTATGAGACTTAAGTGATACAATTGCTATTTGTGTCTTTTGGATCTGTCATACATGGGCTGCTCTGTGAGCTTTCATTGTTCCTGGAGACTTTTTTTTGGTCACTGTCATTAATCTAAGGATGGATAATGTTTTCTGCAACTGATTTTTCTTTTTTTTTAGATGTTACTTTAAGCATGCTACTGATATGTATATTTTATTGCCATTTAAATGAAATGTGCTATAACTGGTAACTAATCCAGAAATTTACTTTGCAATTAGCTAACATTCATGAGAATTTTAATCAAGCAACCCTCTAAATATCATTTTTAGGAATGAATGTGCATATTTTAACATACTAAAATAAAGGTAATATATGTTTATCACCTATGTATGTACTGTCATAATGTTCATATGTTTCTTCACCTGTATTCCCAACTGTCAGTTTCTTTTTTCAACTGAGTAGAACAAAACTTGTGTAACTGTTGTAGTGGGTTGAAACTGTCAAATAGCTTACATGACTGTTTATCAGAGCAACTGATATTCACCAGAAGGAATCTTTCCATGCAAGTTAGATTAAAAACTGAGGAAGGGTAAAAAGTATATTTAATTTATTATCTACTTTAAAGAGTATCTCTTCTACTGCTGTGACTTTTGCATATATTTTTTCTTCTATTGTGCTAAAAAGGAATGTTAGAAGAATATTGTCACTACTATGTGTCTTTAAAAACATTTTGAAGTCAAAGATACCTATAAGTGCAGAGGGAAGAGAAATTTCCTTCAGGTGACAACACAGGTTAGGGAAAACAAATGCTTTGAAGAATTTTAGTCAACTACCACTAATGTTTCCACTGACTTCCTCCTGGGGTAAGGGAATTATGTTTACTGTTCTGCAGAGAGCAACAAAGTAGCAAAAGTATAATGCTGTTAGGCAACATTGCTCTTTGAGACCCAACTTAGGGTTTTAACAAGCAAGTATTAATATTGATGTTCAGTGTATAATGGCTAAAATAGTTGTTTTGGCTTAAGCAAACTAGTTTTAGGAACTACTATTATGAAAGCAACCTTATACAAAATGTTGAAAGCATCCCACTACATTTCAGTGTGTGTTTTTTTTTTTCCTTTTCCAGTACAATGTAATATGCTTTATACCCTAATTTGAATAAGGTACACTAAGCTATACATCTTATGATTTAATGTATTTTTATTAATATAATATATTGCATTCTTAAAGCATACAACTCTTGTCTGGAGTAGAATTTTGAGTATGTACTGGTTTAATGTTATGTTTGTATCTGTGTACAGAAAGCATAGAAACAATGTTGGACCAAGCAAACCTATTTCTCAGCCTCGAAGAAACATTGTAGGCTGCAGAATACAGCATGGCTGGAAAGAAGGGAGTGGACCTGTAACACAATGGAAGGGCACAGTTCTTGATCAAGTTCCTGTAAATCCCTCTCTCTATCTTATAAAGTATGATGGATTTGATTGTGTGTATGGACTAGAACTGCACAAAGATGAAAGAGTTTCAGCACTTGAAGTCCTTCCAGACAGAGTTGGTAAGAAGTTTTTTTCCTATATGTGCATATGTTGTCAGAACATTTAAATTTTATTACATTATTTTTCATCACATGGCAGAAAATCTAAATGCTATTTATTTTTTCTTGATCTCACAAAGATTTGATGATACCAGAGAGTGTAGTGCTGTCTTTTGTCTTTAAATGGTAAATTCTGTATTTTTTCTTGTTTAGAGTCTTATTCCTAACAAGCTTATGTACATGTAACATTGATATTTCTATTAAAATTTAAATTCTGAGCCAGCTGAGAAATGTCCTGGCTATGTTGTCCTTGTGCATGTTTGGCGGTAATTATGTGTTTGGTTGGGTTTTTTTGTTTTTGTTTGTTTGTTTGTTTTTGGTTTTTTTAATGTGCTTTCCCTAGGTATTATTACAAACAAAGGGCAAAAAAGCATTTTCTAAGTGAAATAACTTGACTAGTAATAAGGCTTTATTGGTTTTCATAATTAGCACTGAATTGTTAAATTGAAGGTTTTTACAAACTGTAAAGTTCAGAGTTTACCGTAGTAATTACTTGTTTCAGAATGGAATAAGTTCTTGGTTTTCCTGACTGCAAAAAGCAATTGCTAGAATGGGTTTAAGGGGAAACAAACTGAATACCTTCATTAATAACTTAATACAGCTGCTGTGTGATTTTTATGATAGTTTGATTAATTGGAGGGAGGGAGGGGTGTACAATGGTGGAAAATGTCGATAAGAGTGTTAAGGTGTTAAAATAATTCTTCAAGTTCTGCAGTTCTTTGGTCTTCAGCTCTCTGGAACAGAGATTGTTTTGTATGTGAATTGACTAAGTTTGAAAGAAAATTATACATGAATCTGGATAAAGATTATTTTTTACAAAGGCTTATTTCTGTACTTTTGAATGGACATACTGATGAACTGCTGCCATTTCAGCTTCATCTCGAATTAGTGATGCCCACCTGGCAGACACAATGATTGGCAAAGCTGTGGAACATATGTTTGAGACAGAGGATGGCTCAAAAGATGAATGGAGGGGGATGGTCTTGGCTCGTGCTCCTATTATGAACACATGGTTTTATATTACCTACGAGAAAGATCCTGTCTTGTACATGTACCAACTCTTAGATGACTATAAAGAAGGTGACCTTCGCATTATGCCTGATTCCAGTAAGTAGGCCAGTTACTTTTTTCTTCTGGAAAGCAGCATCTCTCTTTGTATTATTGTTTGAGTTATGGTTTATGTATGGAAAACAGAGTTGACAAACAAGGATCTTAGTAAGTATCAAAAATAACAAAGTACAGTACAACAGAAAATACATCTGTATTAAACAACTTCTGAAATATTTTACTTGAATCAGTGGTGAAATATGCAATAAATACTGGAAAATCCTTTTCTGTAATAATTCCTAATTTTGATAAAGATATAAATACTACTGTGGAAGTGATTACACTTAGATTTTTTTTTAACAGAAACTGACAAATTAGAAGACTTCTATTGTTTTTTTTGTTATAGAAGTGTCACAAATCAAGAGCCATCTCAAGGAGTTGTATTCCTGAAGTAGTTCTTATAAGAATAATGGTTTGGGGCTAACTAAAATAGTCAGATTAATTTAGTTTGAGTAGGCATCTTCAGTTTGGAAAGCTTTTGAATAGTTTCTTGGAGGAAAGAAGCACTAATCTTTTGAAAACTCATTTTCTCTCACATGTTTAAACACATAAATAGGGAAAAAATTCAGTAGGATAGGAGGGATATTTTTTCTGCCTTTTTTGAAGTGAAAGTTATTGGGGTTTTTTCCTATAAATACAGAAGGATTTTCAGAGAATCAGTATTGTCCAAGAGATTTGGATAGCTAGTACAAAAAAAAAAAAAAAAGAAGGAAAAAGTTTGTCAAGAATATTGTATTCTCCTGCATCTCAAAAGTACTTCTCTGACAGAGAGGCAATTTTGGCTTTAAATTATTAATTAGATAACTAGTGTTTGGCTATGCAATGCACTGCATAAATATTATTTAAAAGTCATTCATTGAGTTTCTGAGACTGTCTTTCTTCAGATCTAGCACTGATAGTCTGATGGCTGAGTAAACAAGTGGCACTTGTTTGCATAACCTCTGTACTAATCCTGTGGTTTTAGATTTTTTACAGTCTAACAAAAAGCAACATATATCTGTGGCTTGAAGAAAATGAGCTACAAATGTTAATGGAAAAAGTGACCTCTCTATTTCTAAAGAAACAAATAAAGCATGCTCTTTCAGAGTTGGCACCTCCAAATGCCTTGCAATTCCTTTTTAAATTCTGCTTTGCTTTCTTCCATCTTAGAAAAATAAGCTAAAAGGCTTATGCTTTCCATATTTAAGAATTAAGTTTTTAATGTACTTTTTCCTGAGGCTATCTACTACTTACCTCTGTTTCTAAGACACTCTGAATTATGAACTACTGTCCCGGAATCTGTATCTTTTATGTGAATTGTGTCCTTAAGGATACTTCTGGGTAGATTTTACTAGAAAAGCAAATAATATAGTTAGACTTCTCAACAGTATCCATTCCAGTGTGAAATCAAAAGCCCTTTTTAACATTATTGGTTTTGGAGGTTACACTTAGCTTGGAAATGTGTTTCTGTTGCAATGGCATGTATGCTTTGACATTTTGGATAAAGCATGTGGGAAGAGGGAGTTCTAGCATAGCTGCCTTTCTGTTAAAGAGACTCAGTACCTTGTTCTACTGGGTACTTAAATTCAATTATCCTACAAACATGTTCTGTAATTGGTGTGTAAACCTTCAAACCTTCATGTCAAAAGATTTACTTTTCTAACTAATTGAAGTGCTATTTTTTACTTCATAGAACTGAAGACAGTGACTACTTTCTAGAAGCATGGCAATAGTCTGAACAACTTGTTTTAGACATGCTCTGCATTTTAAACTTGTGATTGTTTCTTAACTTTTAAAGAGGGCTCCGCAGTTTTGTATGTTGGAAAAAAATCCATGAATGTCTACCAAAGTACACTGTATTTTCATATTACAGATGATTCACCTCCTGCAGAACGGGAACCAGGTGAAGTTGTGGACAGCCTGGTAGGCAAACAAGTGGAATATGCCAAAGAAGATGGCTCAAAACGGACTGGCATGGTCATTCACCAAGTTGAAGCCAAACCATCTGTCTATTTCATCAAGTTTGATGATGATTTCCATATTTATGTCTACGATTTGGTGAAGACATCCTAGACAGCATCATGAACTTCTGCCACATTTGTGGAACTATTAAATGTAAAATTTGTAGACACAAAGACTTGACTGTTTTTCAGTTAAATGAAAGCTTAAATGCCCCTGCGAACCCACAATCTCTACCAACAAAACTGTTTTGTTCTGAATAACCCAAATTTATTTGAACATGATACATTTTGTGTAAGAGAACTCCTTTTCTTGAAGGAAGTCAATATATTTGAGTGGGAGGAAGTTAAAAGCAAAGAACAGCTGCAAATTCAAGCTGTGAAATCAATCTAGCATTGTAATCTAGATTTTTTCATAGATTTAAACTTTTTCTTTAACCTTGCACTCACCTGTTTAACTGCCACATGCAAGTGTAGTTTGCTATTTTTGATTTGCCTTCTTTTGTAACATTAAATTTAATTTCTTGGCTACTGGCAGTCCTTGTTTTCTGGGTTGGGACAGAGGTGACTCTTCAGAAAGATTTAAACATTTTGTGCAGCAGTGAGGAGTGCCTAACCCAAGTAACACCAATCTACTGTGTTTCTACACTTTATTTCAAATTAGACTTTTAAAGAACTTGCAGTACATGGAAATATTTGTGCATTTTTACTAGTCACAGGGCAGTAGGATATCAAGTGTTTGACTTACACACATTTCAATGAAAAGGCTTTAAACTATAAAAATATATTTAATCTGTATAATCAGTTAATTAGAAAATGCAGGTTAAGGGTCTGTGTTTACAAGTTGTAGGAACCAGTAAAATACACACAACAAAGCTGCCTTTAATCCTAAATGTTGTACTCTGTTTTACTATACACATTTCTTAGCAGAACCCAAGTGCTTGGTGCCACAAGTTTAACAATATATATACTACTTAAAAAGACTTTAGACTATGCATTGGCAATCGATAGTCTCTCATTTAATATCAGAACCTAGCAACCTGGATGTTTGTGTGTGGACTTAGAAACCTAACAGTAGTTAATCTTTTACACGGTAAATACAATCTTATGGGGGTAGGGGGTCCTTTTACACTGAAGACCTTCTTTAGAGGAGAAGCACTTGTTGCCTTCTGCTCAGTCTGCTGTATTGCTTTGCTTTGTTTTGTTTTGGGTTTTGCTATTGTTTTTAACCATTTTGGTTCAAGAAGGCATCTTCTCAAGGTATTCTTTTTCTGGCTTTTCCACATGAGGAGTGTCCAGACAAATCTACAGTTTAAACCTGTTGTTGCCTTTTGTGGTGTACTTGCTTTGAGGTATGCTGTTAACATGAATTTGATTCTATGAACACTAGAGTTCTGCATGCCAGTGATGTACTATCTAATGGGAGCTAGTCTCAGTGGTTCAGTCATCTGCATTAGATTCTGGATGTAAATAGCAGCCCACAACAGCAGAATCCTTTCACAGGTTTAATCTTGCAACAAGATAGTTGTAAATCAAGGTTAGGGTATTTGCTGGTTTTTAAGTGTAGCAACTTTTAAAAGCATCAGAATTGTAACAAGGATCAGCACAGCAACAAAATTGTCATGCTTTACAAGCTTCAAAGCACTTTTTCACAGAAATGCAGTATGTGAAGAATGTGAATACAGTCAACACTATTGATGGAAAGAAGGAATACATAGATATCGAACCTTATGCTATTAGTGGAAGGATGCAGGAGAAGTACTGTTAATCAGAGATCAGGGATCTGACCTCTATTGTGGATATTCTTGATATCAAAGACTCAGTGGTTTAAGTTCCTTTCTGTCCATTTTTTGGCTTGATTTCATATTTTAGCTTTAAGGCTTGTGCCTCATTATGTTGTTAAATGGTAATACTATATAAATATGGTATCTTAATTCTTTGTCCCTTGCTACTATATTGTATTATGACCTGTATTTCATCATGGGCAACCAAAGGCAGTCTTTCAGTTCACAGCTTCTCAATCCAGTCTTTAAGCACTAAGTACCTGAGTGAGTAAATTCTGTTTTGAACAAAATGAGCAGATTTGCAACACAGTGCTTTCATCCTGCAGATCTGTTATGTGCTTTCTGTTGACTCTTAAGAGTCCTGCATGTAAATCTCAAAGCTGAGCCTGGCTCCGTGAGCCCAAGTTGATATTTGTGGCATGAGAATGAGTGTATTGATTACACACAAAATACATTCATAACTTAGTATAGTGAATTTTGGGCTTTACATCTAAGGAATACAAGGTTTGTTTTGAAATGTTTGAGGATTAGGTCTACTGGAGCATTTTTAGCATTAGACTTGTATTTGTGGGTTTTATGCAAGCCACTCTAATACACCACGTATTTTGCTAATTAGAATATAATCTATATACTGTCAAATTTTATGGTTGTTTTTAGATGTCCCCGTTGTTTGTTGCATGGGTTTTTTCTTTTCATCTTTTTTCTTAAGGTTTGGGGGAGGTGGTTTTTGTTTTGTGGTTGTTTGTTTTTAATAGCTTAAACCACCTTTTTGAGACTAATTCTACTCCCTGCCATCTGCTTTGGGCTTTCTTTTAGGCTCATGTTTCAGATCTGCATGCAGTGCTTGCATTACCCTAGTAACTACATGTTGGTCCCTTGTTCTAGGGGTTCAACATTAGATTCCAAATTTATCATGGGTCTTGTGATGGTGCAAGCCATGGTTCTTTGTATAAAAGTTATTGCCCTCTCTAATTTACCTGATGTACTATTGTTGTATATTGTGTGTGTGTGCATGATGTCAGGCTGCCATGTAAAATTTTTAAAAAGAAAAAAACCCTTAAATGCAGACCATTCTTTTTTGCATGCTTAGAAGGTTAGAATGTTCAGTGTAACAAATGAAAGTTGCATGTTATAATGTTTAGGTTTGGGTTTTGTTCTGGTTTTATTTTGTGTTCATTTTTTGTGAATTTGCTTATTGTGCTGTTTGAATGGTTATTAGTAGGATTAAATGCACTGGTGAGGCAAACATAGTGCCAACAGAAGGTAATTTTCCAGTTGTATATGTCATACAGCATTTGAAGGGACCATGTATTCTGTTCAAGAATAAATAAAATCAAAATCGATAAGTAAAACACTACATTTTTTTCTTTTGAATGCCAAACCCTAAACTAAGTTGGACTACATAAAGACCAAAATACTTTGGGGAAAATCCTATTTATTGCAATAGGTATAAGCCTTCTTTAAATTAATTATTTAAAAATTGAGGCTTTATCTTCAGATAGAATAGATTACAGTTGCTTCAGGGAAAAAGAATTATGGTAAAAGCAGTTTCTGGTTCCTTCAAAATGCTGTACTTTTTGTATTTTACATCATTAGTGCAATTTGGATGGTTCTTGGTATGTGTATAGTTGAAAGGTCTTCGTGTTCACATTTTAAAATTAGGTAATGACTTCATCTTTAGAGCTCAGTTTCATTATTTTTATTTTATTTCTCTGCATTTAGAAGTATGAACACTTTAAATCTGTTACTTAATTCTGTAAGTAATTTTTATAATTATGATGTAATTCTATCCTTAAAACATTTAAAATAAATCCTTTATGTGCAAGTCATGACTGTAAATTTTATTCTCATGAGCAAAATGTAGTGATGTGACTTCAGATTGTGAAGAAGCACTTTCTTCAGTATTTTAATTAAAAAGGACTTAGTATTTTAAAGTTGAGCCATGTATGCTGGTATAATACTTTCCCCTCTGAAATAAGTTCTTTCTTTTTTCTTTTCCAAGTAAGTATGAATGTCAATAATATGGAATTTGACTAAGGCAAAGCATAATGCTTAAACTGTATTTCACAACAAGGAGAAAAATTCCTCAGGGGTTGATGTAAGTCTGTGAGGGCCTCTTATTTCCAGAACACACTATACCTCACACTGTTAGCAGCAGTTGAGCAGTAGAAGTGTTTTTCAGTGTTTAGCTGATACATTTATTTGTTTTGAATTAATGTGCTGAAGTAAAATCTGAATGTTATTTTACTCACTAAGTTAAAAAATAGAATTTATGCAAACCTAGAGGTGATAAGCAATGAAGAGAATAATACCCCAATGCTGTGAATTCCCTTAACACACATAAGTTCTTCATACCAACACGTGAGCACTTAATTATTTGATGTCATTAAAGGTAAATTACCAAACTTCACTTTGAATATTGAAATGATGAAATTTTCCTTATTCCTCCCTCTTCCTTGATTGTAGAGGGGAAAATCTTATATGGGTACCCCAAAATATATTTTTGGCACCAAGTTGCCAGCAAACCTGTACAGTGGGAAGGAGTGCACCCTCAGCAGGTTCAGAGATGATGCAAAACTGTCAGCCTCGCTTCTGTTCTGGGAGTTATTGAAAAACATCTGAACGACAATGCAGTCATTGGTCCCAGCCAGCACGGGTTCATGAGGGAAACGTCCTGCTTGACTAACTTAATTCTGTTCTACAACAAGATTACCCACCTAGTCGACCAAGGGAAGCCTGTCAACATGATCTTTTTGGATTTCAGTAAAGCCTTTGATACTGCCTCTCGCAGTATCCTCCTGGACAAGATGGCCAGCACACAGCTGGGTAAACACACAGTGCAGTGGGTGAGCAGTTGGCTGATGGGCCGGGCTCAAAGGGTTCTAGCAAATGGGGTAAAGTCGGGCTGGCGTCCAGTCACTAGCGGGTTGCATGGGGATCCATCTTAGGGCCAGCACTCTTCAGTGTCTTCAGAAATGACTTGGACACAGGACTTGAGGGACTGATTAGCAAGTTTGTTGATGACACAAAATTGGGGGGAGCTGTTGACACTCTGGAGGGCAGAGAGGCCCTGCAGAGGGATCTGGACAAACTGGAGAACTGGGCAATCACCAACCGCATGAAGTTCAACAAGAGCAAGTGCTGGATTTTGCACCTGGGACACAGCAGCCCTGGCTGTACATACAGACTGGGGACGAGATGCTGGAAAGCAGCTCCGTGGAGAGGGATCTGGGGGTTCTGGTTGATGTCAAGTTGAACGTGAGCCGACAGCGTCCCTGGCAGCCAAGAGGGCAACCGTGTCCTGGGTGCATCCAGCACAGCATCGCCAGCTGCCCAAATGACAGAACCCAAGGGAACGGCAGGAAGATGTGCCAGGGGAGGTTTAGGTTGGACATTAGGAAAAGGTTCTTTACTCTGAGGTGCTGGACACTGGAACAGGCTCCTCAGGGAGGTGTCACAGCCCCAAGCCTGACAAGATTCAAGAAGAGACTGGACAACACTGTTACTCAGGTCTCTACACCAGACTACCGTGTTGTTATTGCTTAACCTGACAGGCAGCTAAACACCACACACAGCTGTTCACTCACTCCTCCCTGAAAGTTGGATGGGGAGGACAAATGGGAAAAAAAGGTAAACCTCATGGAATAAGATAAAGACAGTTTAATAGCACAGAAAGTGAAATAATGATAATAATAATAATAATAATAATAGAATATATAAAACTATTGATGCACAATGCAATTGCTCACCACTCGATTAGTAATTTTCAGCCTGTCCCTGAGAAGTGATTCCTCCAACCATCTTCCCCAAAATATTTACTGAGCAAGACATCAAACAGTATGGAATATCTCTTTGGCCAGTTTGGGTCAGCTGTCCTGGCTGTCTCCCCTCCCAGCTTCTTGTGCACCTGGCACAACATGAGAAGCTGAAAAGTCTTTGACTAAGCAACAACTAAAACATCAGTGTATTATCAACATTATTCTCATTCTAAATCCAAAACACAGCACTACACCAACTACTAGGAAGAAAATTAACTGTCCCAGCTGAAACCAGGACACCTGTTCAAAGCTGACTCTGGTAATGAATAGTGACATCTAAGCACTTCAGTTCAAGCAGCCTTCTTTTGATTTTTTCTTCAGCGTGTTCCACCTAGACCTAACATTTGAGAGACATATTCTTGTTAAGAAATTAAGATCACCACCACAATTTAAAGCACACTTTATGCTATGTTAAATGCACATTCCAGTTAAATCAATGGAAATTTACATAGACAGCCACTATTTTGGGAGGGGAGAGGGCTGTGTGGAAGACAGTTCTGAAATGGCATCTAATCCTTTAAATAGGTATAAGGAAATATAAGATCATTATGCATTTTACACAAAAAGAGTTTGGACTGCTGGTTTTTAATTCTGCAGAACTAACTATCTACACATGGTTTATACTCACCTTTGAACTGGATGGTGGGATGTCTTAAATTATCTTTACAAACACTTTGATCTGCAAATAGAGTTGTGCTGGGAATGTTTTGTTGTGTTCTCCATAAAAGTTCTAATTAATTGGGTTTTACAGTACTGACTTCTAGCCATTTTTAACTCATAAAATCAGATATCTAACTTAAATGCTTATTAATCTAATGAATTAGAAAACAAAGTAACCTTTTAAGCTTTAACAGCAAACAACATTAATAGCAGAAGCAGTAAAAAAAAATCTATGATTCAGAGATCATTCTCAAAAGTGTTCAGAATATGGCAAAGGCAAGTTATATGACTCTTTTTGCTACATTACCATACATTTCAATGGGAAAGGATGAAACTGTCTTCCTGGGGAATCTCAGGTTTTGTACACCCATTCTAAATTTTCCACCTTCAAAAAAATATTCACTCTGCCTCATGCAAAGTTCTCTTGTCGTTAGTGGGGCTCAGTTTATCTACTGGTATGTTGAAAGAATAAAACAAAAATTGAGAATTATCATGCAGTTTTCTGAGAAACTGAGGTGGAAAAGCTAACTTGCTTGAGTCAGAATTTTTAATGGTAGTGAAGCGCAGAAATGACCTTACAATCTATGAGATTGTAAAGAAGGTATGTATTTACAGCGCTGGACACACGGGGAATCATTTCACCTAATACGTGTGTAAAATTACAGTAGCTGTGAGCTTGGTTAAATGCAGTAAAGTGTTCCATATTCATGAAAGTTTTAGGAACGCCTATACATATTCATAACCTGTCCCCGAGAAGGCGGTTCTTATTACAGTGAGTTACGGGAGACCATTTCCATAGTCTCCACCTCTGGCTCCTCCTGGTTGCAGCTGCAACCCGGGTCCTCTTCTCTGTACACGGTCACCTTTGGTCCAGTGTGATGAGTTGGTTGGGACTCAGACTGCTGAGTTGGTTAAAACTGCTGAATCTCCTGTCCTGTGCCCAAGTTTCTGTTCTCTAGTTCACCCAAGGATGTACCCAAGGATGCACCCAAGGTTTTTTATCTTTGCAAGGCCTGTGAAATCATCAGCAAACTCCTGTTTCTCATACAATAAGTTACACAAAAATAAGCAAGGCTAGGCAATTGTCATGTGGGTTAAGGGTTAGCTCTCTAAGTGTTAGTTCCTTAGTTCTTTAAGTGTTAGTTAATTCCCTGTATCAGTAGTAAAAGAAACACATATAGATCCAATAACTACTGAAATGGGGACTGAGAATGAGAGTCCATTCCAAAAGAATGAAAGAAATGCTAACTACATAACAAACATAGACTTCACTGAAGAAAAAATTAGTTATATAAGGTTGTGTGGAAGGGAATGTCCGCTCCTCTAAGGGTATCTGGTCAAGGACCTTTTTCATTGAAAAAAGGTAAGAGAAGAAAAGGAGAAAGCCATAAACAAGAAACAAACCATGCTAGTCACACCAATTGAAGGCCTATGAAGAAACCACAGACACCACTTCCCAGAAGATTAACATGGACTTTACAACTATATAAGATTGTAAATCACAGAATCACAGAATCCCAGAATGTCAGGGATTGGAAGGGCCCTGGAAAGCTCATCCAGTGCAATCCCCCCATGGAACAGGAACACCCAGATGAGGTTACACAGGAAGGTGTCCAGGCGGGTTGGAATGTCTGCAGAGAAGGAGACTCCACAACCTCCCTGGGCAGCCTGGGCCAGGCTCTGCCACCCTCACCACGAACAAGTTGCTTCTCATCTTTCAGTGGAACCTCCTGTGTTCCAGTTTGCACTCATTGCCCCTTGTCCTGTCCCTGGTTGTCACCAGCAGAGCCTGGCTCTATTCTCCTGACACTCACCCTTTCCATATTGATCCCCATGAATGAGTCTCCCCTCAGTCTCCTCTTGTCCAGCTCCAGAGCCCCAGCTCCCTCAGCCTTTCCTCACACGGGAGATGCTCCACTCCCTGCAGCATCTTGGTGGCTGCGCTGGACTCTCTGCAGCAGTTCCCTGTCCTGCTGGAACTGAGGGGCCACAACTGGACACAAGATTCCAGGTGTGGTCTCCCCAGGGCAGAGCAGAGGGGCAGGAGAACCTCTCTGACCTACTGACCACCCCCTTCTAACCCACCCCAGGTCCCATTGGCTTCCTGGCCACAAGGGCCCAGTGCTGGCTCATGGTCACCCTGCTGTCCCCAGGACCCCCAGGTCCCTTTCCCCTACGCTGCTCTCTAATAGGTCATTCCCCAACTTATACTGGAACCTGGGGTTGTTCCTGCCCAGATTCAAGACTCTACACTTGCCCTTATTATATTTCATTACATTTCTCCCCGCCCAGCTCTCCAGCCTGTCCAGGTCTCTGGATGGCAGCACAGCTTCCAGTGTCAGCCACTCCTCCCAGCTTGGTGTCATCAGCAAACTTGCTGAAGTAGCCACTGCTCGTTTATAGGGTCCTAATTGCTGTGCTAGGACACCCAGAGCAATGACTTGCCTTTCATGTGAGAATAACCACAATGGTTTGGTGACATCTGGGAGGCCCAGGGCTGGGGCCTTCATCAGTTCCTTTTCAGTTGTGAAAAAGCCCTCCTGGCTTCTCCCGTCCAATTCAACTTGGAGGTGTTTTCTTTTAACAGTTCATACAAAGGCTTTACTAAAAGTCCATAATTAAAAATCCAAAGTCTGCACCAACCTGTCATTTCAAGAAATGTCTGGGGCTTTTTTACCATTGCAGGTTCTGGTGTCCGGCAGATAGCTTCTTTTCGCTCCATCCCCATCTCTCGCTGTCCTCCAGAGATCTTGAATCTCAGATAAGTCACTTGGTGCTGCATCAGTTGGGCTTTCTGTTGGGAAACTCGATACTCACTTAATATCAGAAAATTAGTAAACTTACAGTCCATTGCACACAATCTTCTTCGGTTTTTGTGGCTATAAGGAGATAACAAGGTCCCATTTCCTGGAAGAGCTTCCTAGGCTTTGAGTTCTTATCCCTGGGGTAACACTGTCCAGGTTAATTGGGCTTTTCTCCCAGTATCGGGATTTTCTCACTCAAAAGCTTCTGACTCTCATTGTCTAATGCAAGACAGAAAAGGCATCTTTCAAATCCAACACAGTAAACTATTTCTGATTGTCTCATAATTTGGTTAACAATGTGTAAGGATTAGCTACTACTGAGTGTAATTTTATTTATTACTCTCAAATCCTACACTAACTTTATAGCTTTTACCATCTTGTTTCTTTATTCGCATTCCATCAGCAGTCCAAACTGCAGGAAGTTACTGATTTTTTTAATTTTTTTCCCCTATCCTCTAATTTCAGGGGATATTGTTTGATTCTGACTGGTTCACCTCCAGGTTTCAAATTAATTTTCTCTGGTTCTGCATTCTTTGATTTACCAGGAACTCTTGAAGCCCAGCCCCCTGGAAATACTTGATCCAATATTTCCTGAGGTATTTGGCTTTGCTGGTCAGTTTGAATCACTGCCAAATTTAAAATCACAGTTCTTTTATTTTGAATTTCACTTTACCTCATTTGAATGTTTGTCACGGTTTAACCCAAGCTAGTAATACAACCACGATAGCTGCTCGCTCCCCTCCTCCCCTTTCCCCCCCCCAATAGGGGAGAGAATCAAAAGGGAACGGAGAAACTTGGACTGAGATAAACGCAGTTTAATAACAAAATACTAATACATTACTAGTAAATATATATATATAAAATAGAAATAGAATATATAATTAAAGATTCTCAATGCAAGTACTCACAAACTCCATCCACACTGAGCAGTCAGTCCCAGGAAGCAGCACCTGGTCCTGAACAGCTTATTCCAAAGAGAGAAAAAAGAGGAAAAAGGCAGAAAAGCCCAGAGGCCTCTGCAAAATGGCAAAAGGCCTCTTTTTGATCAGTCTGGATGTCAGTCAAGCTCTTCCCCATCCATACACCCAAATGCTTGTCTTTTCGCCAGTCCCCAGGAGTTTTGGGGGTTGATTATCTAAGAGGGTGATGATGGGGAGATTGGTGGTGTTGGTTATTGTGTACAGTCAGTCTGGGAGTGAATTTTGGGCTTTACACAGGTACTCTGTGTGAGCCTCAGTGGTGTGGTGATGGGCTAGTTTCAGCTAGGGACTGGGTTGTTCCAGTAGTTTCTAGAGCACCCTGGGCTAGGTGGGTGTGAGTTTTGGGGGATTGTTGTCATTTCATTGTGTGTGGATCTGCTGGTATGGCTGCTGTGGCTCCCTAGGTACCCTCATGTAGCACAAGCAGCTGTAATCCTGGGCCTTCTGTGGATTCTAGATACTATGTTGCTTCTAAAAAGAATGAATGGATTTCTAGAATTTTTTTCTTGTAATGCAGAGAACTACTGAGGGACTAACTTGGTGGTTTTGTGTGTTGCTTCTGTTTTAGGTTCATAACTGTGCTAACAGTCCAGGCTTAGAGTGCAAGAGAAAATATGCATGAGGGCATAGGCATCTTCGGAGCTGTGTAATATCTATGGAAGTTGATTCTCAATTACAAGCATTCTTGTAGAATGCAGAAAAATAGTATTGTTAATATTCCTGTAGTTTTAAAAAAAAAAAAATAACAACTT
Organism: Nesoenas mayeri; assembly: GCF_963082525.1. Taxonomy (NCBI): domain Eukaryota; kingdom Metazoa; phylum Chordata; class Aves; order Columbiformes; family Columbidae; genus Nesoenas; species Nesoenas mayeri. The sequence continues at coordinate 765,047 of NC_137553.1, read as the reverse complement.
TTCAGAAACTGATGTCAGATACTGCAGTTTCTAGAATATGAACATTAATTTTTGTGTTAAACTTTTTTCAGTAGGCAAATAATGAATTCTGTACTTTTCTAAACTCCAGTGGCATTTCTTGGGTATAGTGGCCCCTAAGATTAGATAAGGCTAACAGGTATTATATGTTGTTAGACAGGGTTACCTTGCTATCCCTATTTCCATCATTCTGGGGGGTTGACCTGGGCCAGCAGCTAAGTCCCCACCCCATCTCTCACTCTCCTCCAGCAGAATGGGAAAGAGAATTGGAAGGGCAAAAGTAAGAAAAGAGGAAGGACTTGACTCAGGGACGAGTAATTTAATTTCTTGCCAATTAAAATGGAGTAGGATAGTGAGAAACAAAGACAAAACTTAAAACCAGTTTTCCCTCACCCAGACTCAACTTCACTCCCTCATTCCCAACTCTTCTACCTCTTTCCTGCCCACCACTTCCAAGTGGCACAGGGGGATGTGGGTTGTGATCAGTTAATAATGTTTCATCTCTGCTGCTCATTCCTCCTTACAGTTTTCCCCTGCTCCAGCATGGGTCCTTCCCACAGGCTATAGTCCTTCAAAAACTGCTCCAGTGTGGTTTCTTCATTGTCTGCAGCTTCCTTCAGGACATATCCACCTTCTCCTCTATGGGGTCCTCCATACATGAGGTGAATCTCTGATCTGACAAATGGAGCACCTCCTCCTCCTCCTTCTTCTCTGACCTTGGTGTCTGCAGGGTTGTTTCCCTCACATTTTTTTCATTCCTCTCTCTCACAGCTACTGCACAACTTTTATTTTGTTTGATTTTTGTGAGAGGGGTTTTAACTCCTTTAAAAAATATATTTTCACAGAGGTGCTACCAGCTTTGCTGATTGATTCAGCTCTGGCTAGTGGTGTGTCTGTCTTGGAGCTGACTGGAACTGTCTCTGTCTGGCATGGGGGCAGCTTCTGACATCTTCTCACAGAAGCCACTTGTTAGGGAACAGACTGCTTTAGTTTATTGAATTATTTGGCATACTGCTTCTTATAGAACTTGGTTAGAAAGTACTTATATAGAATTAACTTAGCATGAGTAAATTTCCTTAGCATAACTTCTGCAAGCTGTGAACTTTTGAACTTTCTCCCTCATTAATTAAAAATGGCCTCACAGTCTTCAAGCTAGAAGATAAGGGGAGCTCTGCCCCTGGAGATAAGTAAAGGAACAGAACAGTGTCTAACAGAAGAGTGTTTTGGCTGTTGCCAAGAACTTATTTTCTCCAGTTGCAGGTGCAAATTGCAACTGAAGGTCAGAACTTCGGCAGCCTGCCTGACAAAAATAAAGAGATCTAGTGAAGAACAGGGAGACCCCAGACTCTAATTTTGCTACTGACTTCTTACTTGCTGTTTATTTAATATTTATTTTAGACTATGGAAATGATGTTAGACAAAAAGCAAATTCGAGCGATTTTCTTATTCGAGTTCAAAATGGGTCATAAAGCAGCAGAGACAACTCGCAACATCAACAACGCATTTGGCCCAGGAACTGCTAACGAACGCACAGTGCAGTGGCGGTTCAAGAAGTTTTGCAAAGGAGACGAGAGCCTTGAAGATGAGGAGAGTAGTGGCCAGCCATCAGAAGTTGACAAGGAACAATTGAGAGCTATCGTCGAAGCTGACCCTCTTACAACTACACGAGAAGTTGCCGAAGAACTCAATGTCCACCATTCTACGGTTGTTCGGCATTTGATGCAACTTGGAAAGGTGAAAAAGCTCCATAAGTGAGCACCTCAGGAGCTGACCCAAAATCAAAAACATTGTCGTTTTGAAGTGTTGTCTTATTCTACGCAACGACAAGGAACCATTTCTCCGTCGGATTGTGACGTGCGGCGAAAAGTGGATTGTATACGACAACCGGTGACAACCAGCTCAGTGGACGGACTGAGAAGAACCTGCAAAGCACTTCTCAAAGCCAAACTCGCACCAAAAAAAGGTCATGGTGACTGTTTGGTGCTCTGCTGCTGGTCTGATCCACTAGAGCTTTTGGAATCCTGGTGAAACCATTATGTCTGAGAAGTATGCTCAGCAAATAGACGAGATGCACCGAAAACTGCAACACCCACAGGCAGCATTGGTCAACAGAAAAGGCCCAATTCTTCTCCACGACAACTCCCGACTGCACGTCGTACTTTGGAAGTTGAACGCATTGGGCTACGAAAGTTTGCCTCATCCACCATATTCACCTGACTTCTCGCCAACCGACTGACACTTCTTCAAGCATCTCGACAACTTTTTGCAGGGAAAACGCTTTCCCAACCAGCAGGATGCAGAAAATGCTTTCCAAGAGTTCATTGAATCCCAAAGCATGGATTTTTATGCTACAGAAATAAACAAACTTATTTCTTGTTGACAAAAGTGTGTTGATTGTAATGATTCTTATTTTGATTAATAAAGATGTGTTTGAGCCTAGTTATAATGATTTTAAATTTATGGTCCAAACCTACTGGTGGCTGGTCTCCAGTGGGATCCTCAGGACTCAATTTTAGGGCTAGTGTTCCTTAACATTTTTATAAATGATCTGGACACAGGAATTGAATGTACATTAAGTAAGTTTGCTGATGATACTAAACTAGGAGGAGCTGTGGACTCCCTCAAGGGTAGAGAGGCCTTACAGAGAGATCTGGATAGACTGGAGAGCTGGGCAATCACCAACTGTATGAAATTTAAAAAGAGTGAGTGCTGGATTCTGCACCTGAGATAGGGGAAACCTGGTTATACATACAAATTGGGGGATTAGAGGCTGCAGAGCAGCCCCATGTACCTGGGGTACATCAAGCACAGCATAGCTAGCCCACAGAGGGAGGTGATTGTCCCACTCTGCACTGGTGCGGCCCTACCTTGAGTACTGAGTGCAGTGGAAGGGCATCACACTATTAGAGTGTGTCCAGAGGAGTGCAACCACCGTGATGAACAGTCTCAAGGGCAAGACTTATGATGAGTGGCTGAGGTCACTTGGTTTGTTCAACTTGGAGAAGAGAAGGCTGAGGGGTGACCTCATCACAGTGTACAACTTGCTCAAAGGGGGCAGTGGAGGGGGAGTTGCTGCTCTCCTGTCTTTGGTGACCAGCGATACAACACGAAATAATTCGTTGCATCCAGGGAAGTTCAGATTGGACCTTAGGAAAAGACTCTTCACTGAGAGAGTGGTCGGTCACTGGAACAGGCTCCCCAGGGAAGTGGTCACGGTACCAAGCCTGACAGAGTTCAAGGAGCATCTGGACGATGCCCTTAGTCAGTTTAGTTTTATGTGGTCCTGTGAGAAGCAGGGAATTGGACTCGATGATCCTTATAGGTTTCTTCCAACTTGAGATATTCTATGATTCTAGTCCAATTCCCCTGCCATGGGCAGGGACATCTTCCAGTTGATGAGGTTGCTCAAAACCCCATCCACCTTCACCTTGAACACTTCCCAAGGGTGAGACATCCACAATTTCTCTGGGCAACTGTTGCGGATATGTGATTTAGGGTTCTGCTTGACACAGAACAATGTTTAGATCACTCAAAGAAAAGTGCAACTTAGCAGAGTTCAATGGCAAGGTTCACTCTATTACTTACTGCATGGAAGAAATATGGCAAGCGGAATCGGGTGAGAGTTGGTTTAGAGTGATTTGTATGGGGACAAGTGATGTGAAAGGGTAGAGGGAGGCCCTCCCATTGAGTCACAAGGTTCAGAATGGACCCCCTTGCTTTTTATAATAAACTCCTTCTCAGAAAGGAGCCTAGGTGCAGCTGGATCCAAACTTAGCCTCAGACTTGATCAATGGTTTAAGTCTAAGAGACATAGAGTAAGGGAAAACAGGTAAGGGATTATATGTATTTATGGCCAGAGGATTATATGTGCACACCTGATTCTTTATATCACTTGGCTAGGATTTCAAAGTTTCATCATTCTGCATCTCAACCTGCTTACCTCCACTCTAGGGGTTTGGTGCCAGGTCACTCCGAAGTCTGGATCCTAGGTCTCTCAAAATAAACTCTCAGGATTCAGAGTCTGTATAAATAAATAATTTAATGGAGTAGTATAGTAGAAGGGTTGGCTCACAGAATCATAGAATCATAGAATGTCCTGAGTTCCACAAGGATCAAGTCCAACTCCCGTCCCTGCATATGATAACCCTACAGTTCACACCATGTGTCTGAGGACATTGTTCAGTCTCTTCTTGAATCCTGTCAGGCTTGGGGCCGTGACACCTCCCTGGGGAGCCCGTTCAGTGTCCAGCACTCTCTGGGTGAAGAACCTTTTCCTAATGTCCAACCTAAACCTCCTCTGGCACATCTTCCTGCCATTCCCTCGGGTTCTGTCATTGGTCACTAAAGAGAAGAGTTGGGTGCCTGCCACTCCTCCCCTTGTGAGGAAGCTGTAGCCACCATGAGGTCTCCCCTCAGACTGTTCCAGGCTGAACAAACCAAGTGACTTTAGCTGCTCCTCATGTGGCTTCCTCTCCAAACCCTTCACCAACTTCATAACCCTCTTCTGGACACTCTCCAGTAGCTTAATATCTTTTTTATACTGTGGTGCCCAGAACTGTACACAGTGCTCCAGGTGAGGCTGCACCAAAGCACAGTAGAGTGGGACAATCACCTCCCTCGACTGGCTGGCGATTCTGATTTCATTCAGAATCTCCCTGTTTAGCCAAGTCGGTTGTCTTCCCCCCGCCGGCTAGCCTTTCGGCACACTGGTATAGCCTGTTCCTGTGCACTCAAAACCTCCTGCTTGAAGCGTGTCCAACCCTCCTGGGCCCCCTTGTTTTTAAGCATTGTTTCCCAAGGTATGCTCCGAACTAGGCTTCTGAATAGGCAAAAATCTGCCCTCCGGAAGTCCAGCGTAGAGGTTTTGTTAATGGTTCTCCCTGCATCTCTGAGTATTGAAAATTCTATTATTTCATGATCGCTGTGCCCCAGGCGGCCTCCAACCACTACATCTCCCACCAGCCCTTCTCTGTTTGTAAACAGTAGGTCCAGCGGGATCTTGCCCCTGGTAGGCTCATTTACCAGCTGATGAAGGAAATTGTCCTCTATACACTCTAGGAACTTCCTAGACTGCCTCTTCTGTGCAGTAGTGAGCTCCCAGCAGATATCCAGCAGGTTAAAGTCACCCACAAGAACAAGGGCCGTCGATTTTGAGACATCTGCCAGCTGCTTGTAGAATAATTCATCTCCTTCATTGTCCTGGTTGGGCGGTCTATAACAGACACCCATGAGGATGTCAGCCTTGTTGGACCTCCCCCTGATTCTGGTCCACGGGCACTCAACCTTGTCACTGCTGACCTCAAGTTTAACAGAGTCGAGTGACTCTCTAACATATAAAGCCACCCCTCCACCTCTCCTACCCTGCCTGTCTTTTCTGAAGAGCTTGTAGCCACACATAGCAGCACTCCAGTCATATGAGTCATCCCACCATGTTTCTGTGATGGCAACTATGTCATAGCTTTCCTGCTGCACGATGGCTTCCAGCTCCTCTTGTTTGTTGCCCATACTGCATGCATTAGTGTACATGCACTTCAAGTGGGCTGCTGATTTCACTCTTAATTCGGGCTTTCCATCCTTAGGCTGATCTTTGGAGAGCCCGGTTTCAATCCCTTCCCCCTTCAAACCTAGTTTAAAGCCCTCCTGATCAGCCCTGCCAACTTATGGGCTATAGTCCTCTTGCTCTCCCTAGAAGGATGAAGCCCATCTGATTTGAGGAGACTAGGTACCATGGAGTTTTCCCCATGGTCAAAAAACCCAAAATTTTGACGGTGACAGCAATCCTTAAGCCACCTGTTGATGAGATGGGCTTTTCTACTCTTCTCTTTATTTAGCTCCTCATCCATCCCAGATAGCACAGGAACTGAGGCAAATATCACTTGTGCTCCCGTCCCATGAACTGACCGACCCAGTGCTTTAAAGTCTTTTTTAATTATCTTGGTACTTCTTCTGTTGATGTCCTCGCTGCCAGCTTGGACTACTAACAGGGAATAGTAGTCTGAGGGCTGAATTAGCTCCGGAGCTCGACTTGCCCCCAACCAGAACCCCCAGATCCCTCTCCACGGAGCTGCTTTCCAGCATCTCGTCCCCAGTCTGTATGTACAGCCAGGGTTGCTGTGTCCCAGGTGCAAAATCCAGCACTTGCTCTTGTTGAACTTCATGCGGTTGGTGATTGCCCAGTTCTCCAGTTTGTCAAGATCCCTCTGCAGGGCCTCTCTGCCCTCCAGAGTGTCAACAGCTCCCCCCAATTTTGTGTCATCAACAAACTTGCTAATCAGTCCCTCAAGTCCTGAGTCTAAGTCATTTATAAAGACACTGAAGAGTGCTGGCCCTAACATGGATCCCTGCAGAACCCCGCTAGTGACTGGTCGCCAGCCCAACATAGCTCCATTTGCTAGAACCCTTTGAGCCCAACCCATCAGCCAATTGCTCACTCGCTTCATTGTATGCTATTGTAACCAAGATATTGACATTTACTTTAGGAGAAAACATTTTTATGCCAAAATCACATCCCTTGATTAACTATGGTATGTTTAGATCCAGTTATTTCACTGAAACATCTTTAAGTTCTTAACAGTCAGAAGTGTTAAAGAAGTCAATCTTACTAAAAATATTTGAAAGACAGTCAAATGAAAGTTACCTTCCATTTTGCAGCATTATTTGTTCTGGATGGTGTACCAATTTACTCTTCTACAGTGGAACATTCTGGATACTTGACAGAAAAAGAAATAAGGGAATTTGTTCATGCCAAGCCTATCAGAAAATACAGAAGCAGCACCCTAGGACAACTGTATTCTAGCAGTGAATGACCACCATCAACCCTTTTTGAAGCATAGAAATTGAAAGTTCTACTTCTCTGAAAAAAAAGTTAAAAAATTTATTTTGTTCATTGAGTCACAGGAATAAAATAATATCCTCTTACAAGTTATTTTAATTGAATACAAACTCTCTTGTAAACAATGAATATAAGTGATTAAAGCCAATGTTTATATACTAAAGGAGTACATAGCAAGTATAATGGTTAAAGTGAAGAAACTTTACACAAGACCCTCAGCACCTTTTTAGCTTCCTTTTGGAGGAGAAGCACAGAGTGCAGTATCTTCAAAACTCAAGTCTAATCTGAAATAAACTGAATGTAAATAAAACTCAGCTAGAAGAACTGAGAAGAATAGAAAAGTTTCAACACTGAAGTCACCAATTGGAAGTGTTAATATTGTTAACTGAGTTATGCAATATTTGAACTTTACATTGATAAAATAAGCAGTAAACCTGTCATACTGAAATTCGGATTCCTGTTGTGTGTAAAAACCCAAGGTTACATACTGAGTAATGAACACACTCTTTAGAAGTACACTTAAAAGCCTCCAATAAAGGGGAAGCATAGTATCTGTTTGAATAGCAAGTAAAAAAGTCTTTTTATACCATTAAGTACAGGATGATTCAAAAAGATAGACCTAATTTGAAATCACTATATACTAATTCAACTATTGTCTCGATGTTGTCTGTACAGCAGGTGGAGGGAACACAGAGCATTTATAAAAAAGTTACTAAAACTTGATAACTCATTAAATCATTTGTAAATTTTTGTGTAATTGTAATGTTAGGTCCATCTTTTTGAAATGCCCTGTATATTGGGGAGGAAATATTAAATGTTTATAATTGCAGCACCCTCTACATTCAGTGTGTGACTCCAGACACAAGGAAAAAAACAGTGTACAGTACTAGTACTGTTTAAATAACATAAGATTATACATTGCAGCATAATTAATACTACATACATACATTCTTAGTACATGCTGGTATATATGTTCTCAAACACATATACACACCCAGTCACAAGTGCACTTCACGCATCCTCTCACCTCTCCCCCCCAATTCATGCCCAGTCACAGTATCTGAAGGTAGATTGCTATGTTGTTCAGAGCTACCACTTTTTATAAAAGCACATGCTAAAAGATCATGTCCACTGTAATCTTGCAGCAACACTCAGAATGATCACACAAAAACCAAGAAAAGTTAGTGCACACACAAAATTAAGCTAAAAAAAGTCTTTGGAGCTCCAATCACACAGTTAGATTAGCAATCCCACAATTGTAAAGACTAATTATAAGCTTTATAATTGATTAAGTCACACAGTGCAAAGAAATGTCCGTTGACCCTTTTTTGTAAAGAGAATGTTGGAAGCCAAATGGGTAAGTTCAATGGATAGTTCATATATACACGACCAGGAACACCCAAACCACATTTGTGCTCTTAGATTAGTCATTCTGAATCACGATGCACTTCTGAAGCATCAGCTCTGCAAATTGGGCAGGTACGATTTGCCTGTAAAACCAGAAATAAAATAAAGTTTAATGCACTGACAAATACACTTGTTATGGTAACAGTGTGTGCAACCTAGAAACAAAATGAAATTGCCACTCACAGTGATCAAGAGTACCCAAAAGGGGGGGGGGGGGGGGAAGAAAGATAAAACCAGTGTGCACCTGTTTTCTGTTACTTTAGAGTATGTGAAAATGACCTAAAAGTTTTATAAACTCAAAGGAAAAATACAGCGGACAGAGAAACCCACCATCACTAGAGCAAGACAGAGGTGGAAAAAAGTCCCCTATATTAGGGCATCCTAGTCTTACTAGCTCTTTGTCATGAATCACAGCTTTTCAGGCTCTCAGTACCCTATTATTTCAGCAGAAGAGCAGAAGTCTATCATGTAGACTTGTCCAAAGCTTGAAAGCTGATTGGGTAGGGGAGAAAAGAGAAGGGTTTTTGGTAACAGACACAACACACAATCTGACTAAATAGCTCCAAAACTGAACTTGTACAAAAGTTTTAAGTTTAGTCCTTCAGTGAAAAACTTGTTGAGAATTCACCGATTCATAAAATAATTCATGTTGAAATGATCCTCAGGAGGTCTCTAGTCCAGCCTCCTGCTAAAAGCAGGGTCAGCTGTAAGGTCAGACCAGGTTACGCAGGGGTCTCTCCCAATAGGTCTTGAAAAGATCCAGGATGGAGGCTGCACAGCATCTCTGGACCCCATTGGATTATTTGTTCTTGTGTATTTCATGAAATTAATTCCCCTTCACATCTTAACATAACTGGTGTAAAGATGAATTAGGTACACATAATGCATCATAGGCTGCAATGTATATCCTCTCAACTTGCTATTCCTTCAGGCAGGCTAACTTTCTGTAACATGAGCTACACAATGAACTGAAATTGTCATAAGAAACATTAAACAGAAATTTTCTAGCTGAAGTGAACCACATCTAGAAGAAAAGGATTTACAGCCTGAGCCTTCAGGGTGAATACTGATACCTAAAATCAGCAATTAGTAATAAGTCTATACGAAGAAGGGTCATAGATTTTGGGCATTTGCCAAGTTAATAAAAATAAGGTTCACAGATGTTAGGTGTTAGGCATTTGTTAGGAGTTAAGTCACAAGAATGGTATTTGTTAAGATAAGCAGGAGAAGGGTAGGAGACAATGCCCTTGCTCTCAGAAAATAAGGTGGCGACCCCAGTGCAAGCAGGTTACAAGCCGAATAACAAAGGGATATAATGCATATGCAAAGGATTTATTGGAAATGTAATGAATACATATGATCTATGTGGATACAACCTGTGTCTGGGAATTGTTCAGGGCCCCCCCCGCTAGGCAAAAATTATTCCCATGGGAGCCGATGCATCAATAAAGGGTGCTTGCTTCTAAAATCGTAAATTGATCTGGTTTTAGAAGTTTCTTCAATTAGCCGATTTACAGTATCAATACAAGTTCATGTTTTCACGTTTTTATTTGGAACCATTACTAAATCCTGCTTTAAAGAAAAAAGATTCCTCTTTTATTCATTTGACTCAAGGAGTTAGGATATCAATAAACAATAAGATATTGTGAAACAAGATAAAATTGAGAGTTGAAAAGACTGACAAGCAAAAAGGGTAATCCCTCCCTTGTTAATCTTGCCCCATTCACTGTTTAACTTTTCTTCCATGAGTCTTCAGCATTATTTAACATGGATTTTTTTTCTTACTGTAGTCTAATATATGGGTACATAATTCAGTATAAAATAGGATTTCCCCTGGCTATCTCATATCACCTGAAAAAGTCTTTCTGTGTAGGGTTTTATAACTGTAGGCCTGGCAAAAATCCAAATGTCATATGTAGACAAGTCAAAGTTTGTTTTAATGCCTTCTATTGTTGCATCACCAGCTTGTAATGGAATAGTAATTTTTACTAAAATTTAACAATGATAATGTGCTCCTTTGCTCAGTTTATGAATATGGGATGTGAATTTAAAGTGCAAAAGTTATTTTATCCCATTCCCTAAACAAGGTCTAAAACTTTGTGTTGACATAGTATAACTGTACTTCCTTTAGGCGCAGACTACACAAATCTTTCAATTAAAGAGAAGCCTGCCTAGTCGACACTGTTATGCTGAAGTGTTTTTTTCTAAAGTCAGTCATCCTGTAGCTAATGCTATTGTTAAAAGTCAGCAATTTCTAAGCTTGGTTAGAAGCATCAGCACAAAATTGCTTCACAAATACTACAGTTCACTTCAGAGTACTAAAAAAAATAATGCCCTCAAACGTTTTTTCCCCATTTTACTGATCTGTAAGGGCTATCTTCACTACCCTTTGATTGCCAACTGAAAGTGCTTAATGTAACATAAGAGCTACCATACTGAGTCCAACCAAAACTTAATTTAACCAAATACTCTGAATTGAATAGTGACCAACAGCAGGTGCATAAGAAAGAACACATATATTTCCCTGGCACATTCACCTGCCTTCCAGTAGTCTGTGAGTCAAGTGCTTTTTGAGCCAGATGCAATGTCTTTGCATCAAAAACCATGGGAGGAATTATTTTTTAAAAAACTTATAAACCTTCACAGAATTTCAGCATCCATCATGTCATGGGGTACATGACACCCAATGGTCTTACTTCTCTTTTCAGAAGAGAGAGCAAGCTGTTCCTTTTTTACCTTGTCTCCATGCCACATAGAATATCTCAAGTTGGAAGGGACCCATAAGGATCATTGAGTCCAACTCCCTGCTCCTCATAGGACTACCTAAAACTAAACCATATGATTAAAAGCATCATTCAGATGACAGGCTTGGTGCCATGATCACTTCCCTGGAGAACCTGTTCCAGTGACTTTTCCTGACACAACTTAATTCCATGTCTTCATGTCCTACCTATCACTGGTCACCAGAGAGAGGAGAGCAGCAACTCCCCCTCCACTGCCCCCCTGGAGGAAGTTGTACACTGTGATGAGGTCACCCCTCATCCTTCTCTTCTCCAAGCTGAACAAACCAAGTGACTTCAGCTGCTCCTCATAAGTCTTGCCCTAGAGAGTTCTCACCATCTTGGTTGCCCTCCTCTGGACACATTCTATTAATTTGATGTCCTTCTTATATTGAGTAGCCCGAAACTGCACCCAGTGCTCAAGGTGGGGCCACACCAGTGCAGTGTAGAGTGACACAATCACCTCCCTCAGTGGGCTAGCTATGCTGAGCTTGATGCACCCCAGGACACACTGTTGACTGATATTCAACTTGCCATCAACCCAAACCCCCAGATCTCTTTCTGAGGGGCTCCTCTCCAGACTCTCGTCTCTCAATTTGTACATATACCCAGGATTACCCCATCCCATGTGCAAAATCTGACACTTGCTCTTGACATGTCTAAGCTTTATGCAACTACATAATTTAACAAGTCCAGTGTGGAAACATACTTCAGCCTTGCCCCAGACCACAGACATGAATAGCAGGGGACTGACATTTGCATATATATTACTTTGAGTTAGTGCACAATCACTGTGTAAAACAGTCTAAATAAATATCTATGAATGTTAACATGCTAAAAAAATATATTTCAAGATAAAACAACTTATTTACAGTCATCTTGGTTCACAGATACATTCTCCCACAATATTCTGAACCCAAGCACATATTTCATTAAAATAAGCTATAGAGGAGAAGAAAAGAGGAGAAAAAAAAAGAGGAGAAGAGGAGAAAGAGAAAGAAAGAGAAAGAGAGGAGAGGAGAGGAGAGGAGAGGAGAGGAGAGGGGAAGGGAAGGGAAGGGAAGGGAAGGGAAGGGAAGGGAAGGGAAGGGAAGGGAAGGGAAGGGAAGGGAAGGGAAGGGAAGGGAAGGGAAGGGAAGGGAAGGGAAGGGAAGGGAAGGGAAGAGAGAGAAGAGAGGAAAGGAAAGGAAAGGAAAGGAAAGGAAAGGAAAGGAAAGGAAAGGAAAGGAAAGGAAAGGAAAGGAAAGGAAAGGAAAGGAAAAAAAGGTGTTATGGAAACATTTACACCAGTCCTAGATTCTGTAAATGCTTTAGAATATATTGGGTACTCTAACCCAAAGTTGTTTTCAGATACCTTTTATTTTTTAAATCCTAGTGACAGAAGATGAGGGAAAGGCTGAGGTACTAAATGCCTTCTTTGCCTCAGTCTTTAATAGTCAGAACAGCTGTGCTCCAGGTACCCAGCCCCCTGAGCCAGAAGACAGGGATGGGGAGCAGAATGAAGCCCCAATAATCCAAGGGGAAATGGTTAGCGACCTGCTACACCACTTAGACACCCACAAGTCTATGGGCCAGATGGGATCCACCCAAGGGTGCCGAGGGAGCTGGCAGAGGTGCGCACCAAACCACTTTATCTATCAGGAGTCCTGGATAACTGGGGATGTCCCAGTTGACTAGAAGTTGGCAAACGTGATGCGCACCTACAAGAAGGGCTGGAAGGAGGATCTGGGGACCTACAGGCCTGTCAGTCTGACCTCAGTGCCAGGCAGAGTCATGGAGCAGATGATCTTGAGTAACATCACACAGCACTTACAAGAAAATCATATGATTAGGCCCAGTCAACATGAGTTTATGAAAGGCAGGTCCTGCTTGACCAATCTGATGTCCTTCTATGACAAGGTGACCCAACTAGTAGATGAGGGAAAGGCTGTGGACGTTGTGTACCTGGACTTCAGTAAAGCCTTTGGCACCGTATCCCACAGCATCTCCTGGAGAAGCTGCAGCTCATGGCCTGGATGGGAATATCTGTGATGGATAAAGAACTGGTTGGAGGGCCAGGCCCAAAGAGTTGTGGTGAACGGAGTCAAATTCAGTTCGCCACAAGTTGTGTTCCCCTGGGCTCAGTATTTGGTCTGGTTATGTTCAATCTCTTTATCGATCTGGATGAGGGGATTGAGGGCACCCTTAGTAAGTTTGTGGATGACACCAAATTGGGTGGGAGTGTTGACCTGTGGGAGCTTAGGAAGGCTCTACAGAGGGCTCTGGACCAGCTGGATTGTTGGTCTGAGGCCAATTGTATGTGGTTTAACAAGGTCAAGTGCCGGGTCCTGCACTTGGGTCACAACAACCCCAGGCAATGCTACAGGCTTGGGGAAGAGCGTCTGGAAAGCTGCCTGGCAGAAAGGGAGCTGGGGGTGTTGATTGACAGCCAGCTGAATATGAGCCAGCAGTGTGCCCAAGTGGCCAAAAAGGCCACCAACATCCTGGCTCATATCAGGAATAGCGTGGCCAGCACGACTAGGGAAGTGATTGTGCCACTGTACTCAGCACTGGTGAGGCCCCACCTTGAACACTGTTCAGTTTTGGGCCCCTCATCATAAGAAGGACATGGAGGTACTAGAGAGAGTGCAGAGGAGGCGACAAAGCTGGTGAGGGGCTGGAGCACAAGTGTGATGGGGAGCGGTTGAGGGAACTGGGGTTGTTTAGCCTGGAGAACAGGAGGCTGAGGGGAGACCTTATCACTGTCTACAACTACCTGAAAGGAGGTTGGAGCATGGAGGGTGTTGGTCTCTTCTCCCAAGTAGCAAGTGATAGGACAAGAGCAAATGGTCTCAGGTTGTGCCAGGGGATGTTTAGATTAGATATTTGGAAAAAATTCTTCATGGTGGTAGTGCCTCTGTGATAACACATTTTAAAAAGTGTAAAAAAATGCTGTGCAACAGCAGCCGAAGGAAAGGAGTGAGAATATGTGAGAGAAACAACTCTTCTGACACCAAGGTCAGTGAAGAAGGAGGGGGAGGAGGTGCTCCAGGCACCAGCTTCAAGTTGCACCCGGAAAGGGTGTTCAGGCATTGGAACAGGCTGCCCAGGGCAGTGCTGGAGTCACCATCACTGGAGGGGTTGAAAAGGTGTTCAGATGAGGTTCTTAGGGACATGGTTTAGTGCTAGAGTTAGATTAGGTTATGGTTGGATTCGATGATCCTGAGGGTCTCTTCCAACTGAAATGATTCTGTGATTCTATTCTATGATTCTATCATTATTCTTGATGCTTCATTAGCCAAATGACTACTGTTAATATCAAATCCAATGCTTTATACACAGGCTATTCTACTGAATGCATGAGGTAGTTGTTTCCTTGACTTTATAAAGCCCAGAAATTATAGAACTCTCCAAGTCAAAAATGTATATTCTCTATAGGAATATATTTGTCAGCAAAGCACAAGAACTTTTTTGTTTTTAAAATATGTCTTAAAATGATGTAACATAAGGCTGCATCTACAATTCTCTAGGAAATGTTTGACATGCTTCTTTCACATAGGACTGTGGAATATTTGACATTGCAGCACAGAGTAGAGAAAGAGTAAAGCAAATCTGAATAGAATTTTTAAAAAGTGAGACAAGAAATGAATGAATACCTTATTAGCAGTAGGTCTGGATAACACAGCTTGAACAGATGCCTCTGTATATATCATCTTCTTAACTGTATTCCTATCTTTTTCACCTTCTGTACCACTGCTATTCTGTCAACTTATTGTGCTGTCCTGCTTCTAGATCTTCCCCCAAACTTCTTTTGAAAGAATATCTCAGAGCATGCATAAAGCCATAATTTCATACTAAGTCTTTTTAATTAAATATCTCTCAATCATACCTTAGATTTACAAAAATACTTTTTTATTTGCCTCAAGAATTCAAATTCATAGTAATAGAAGGGATTCTTATAGAAGCACTTTCTACCAGTGAAGATCATTCTCTTCATATTCCTTTTAAAATGACCTTATTCCAATTATTATTACAAATAAATATCTTCTGTTAAGCACTAAAAAAAGAATATTTCTATAGTGTAAGACAACAAAAAGAAGACAAATTCAGCTTGTGCCCCTTTTTGTTACTTCAGAGCCTAAATACTAAAAATGAGAAACAAGAGATGAAATGGAGTAGAAAACTAAAGAAAAAATGAAACTACAAACTAGGACATTATAAATTGCATCCAACACAGATTTTATTTACCTTAAGCCATTTATCAACACACTTGGCATGAAACTCGTGGTTACAGGGTAAGACTCTAAGAAGCTGCCTTGCCTCAAAGTCACACATACACACTACACACCTAAAAAAAAGACAGCAAATATCTATAAACATTCCCATTTAATAACAATAATTTCTGTTCTATAGGCAACTTATAAGATGTGTTTGCAAAAGGATTTTTTAAAACCATTGGATTATCTACAGTGATCAAACTCTTGTGGAAATAGATCTCTAGTGGACCAGTGTAAAATGAGAATTGCTTTTGTATTGTTCACCATGGTTTCCAATCCCAAAGGAGACAAGAGCTCAAACAGTAAATAGATTGTATCACCATAATTCAAAATAACGGAGTTCATGCCTGCTGATATAAACAGGTAGTGCAAACCCTATAGCATTTTTCTTTCACTTTTAACTGTAATTTTAGATATATTAAAATAAAAACCTGAAAACTTACTTTGAGTATTTCTCAAATCCATAACTGATTAAAGATCACACACTTTTACTATGAAAATTTTCTCCTTAAATTACATCTATATTCTGTTGTACATGTTTTATAAACACAAATCTTCCACAGGGGCATCATCAGCTTATGTGCTTGGGTACTTTTTCTTATTCCCTACTATATTAAAAATAACATTGAAGATTTCTCTAAGTGGAAGATCAGAGAAAAAATCTCTTTTGTTCAATTTCAGACAGCATTGTATGTCACTTTCACTGCCTCTCACTTGATCTAATTTCTCTGTTATGTAGATCTTTCAAATAGAACTAGTCTTAAAAATAAGAAAATATAACTGTAAACCTCAAAGACTGTCAAAAGCTCTTCCAGGAGCACTTGAAATTTTGGTATTTGAAAATATTTCAATATAGGCTGAATTTCAAGTTGATGACAGTCATTTAATATCTAGTATGCCAAAAAAAACTTGGGAAACTTTTTAAAAATACTGAATAACTAAATTCGAACATCTAACTGAAGTGAGACTATGCAGAATTTTAAAGTCAAGAAAAATGATATGTGATTTGAAAAATGGTTTAAGAAAATTTATCTTTTTTATTTGAGTGCTTTTAGAGCGCTTGTGTTACAGTATTTGCCTAGTTGAGGATGCAGCCTGAAGGAATGGAAATACGGTCATGTAAAGTATGTAAATTTGAGATAGATGTACTTACAATGTCTGTTCTGACTGATGATTGCTTGGATTGAACCTGTAAGATGGAAGTTGTTCAATGTCTGCCTTTGTCAGTCCTCGAGGTTTGGCTTCTCCTAGACGTTCTGCCAAATTCAGCAGTGCCTATGAAACAAGGAATTTGTACTTTTTAACATTCTTTGCTCACACAAGCTCCAGCTCTACCAGAAATGATTTTTTCTGCCGTGTCACTATCCCACCAGGTAGCACAACCCACCTCTCCATCAAGACATGTTTAGTTTTGCTTCTCTCTCTCTACAACCACAAGTGCTATGAAAAGATGTCTTTCAAAATTTGATCACTGATGAATCCTTCTGATCTGCATAAGACAGTATCTTTGGGATTTCCAGATATCCATGACCTAACTGTTAATCACTTCAGCAGCTGTATTCACAGCTTGATACATGTTTTGCTTTGGAAATGAACCCCCTTCCCCCACCCCCCCACACAGTAGTGTGAGTAACTAGAAGAAAATGTTGACAAACTTCTTTTCCAGGAATACACAATGAGCCTAGCTCTATGAGGCCAATAGTTTAAAGGGACAATTTTGACTCCCATTCCACTTCTTGGGCTAACTGAATTGAGACATGGAGATTAGAGACATGGAAATAAAGGCATGACATCAAACTGAACAGAGACACTTTCTGATTAAATTTTGTACTTTTTCATACAGGTAGAACACTGTACCTAAGTGCTCCTCATGTAAATAAATTCTGCTCCCTCATGAGGGGCTCCAGAAAAGCATCAGTATCAATTTGATAGAGAACTGAAGCACAGAAATTAAGAGATTTGATGAAAGATGCAAAGAGTACAGATACTCAAATAGCCCAAAACCTGGAGCCCAAAATGTCATTCACAATATGATGCTCCTTTTAACTAGCACAAGAAGCATAATAGGAGAGCTTGTCATTACACTGTAAATGCTATCTAACTGCATAAATAAAAACTGCTCTGAGCAGAAGCAAGGATGAATAGATATACGAGGAGAGGTAGGCAGCAGCTGAGGCTTTCTGAAAATAATCTGATGGCAATCAAACAGTCTGAGAAGCAGTAAGGACAAGAGTTGGGATCAGCCCTCAATTATCTAAGACACTACTGACATTTCATTTTAAAATATGTGACTTGCTGTACTCTCTTTATTGTCAAGAGAAAATATATATTGAGATTCTTACCAACATCACTTTTACCTGAATTCATCCTATAATGTTAACACTAGTCTGTAAAGTTAGCAAGGTACATAAAAAGCACTAAGTTATAGCATATTCAAAAGAATAGGATATTTCTGCTCGATATTTAAAAATCAAGCAAAATACAAAAAAAGAGTCACATCTACAATGGAAAGTTGAAGAATTTAACCAGGGCTAATCTGAAAGAATAGATTTTGGGGAAAGGCAATAGATACAAAATAAGAGTGTTTCTAACATCCAGTGCTAGAAAACAGTATGAAAAAATGTTTCTATATTTTGTCTTCATAAAAATTACATTTATTTAATCCTGTCTTTGTCTTTGAAAAGCAAAAGACCATTTAAGTTCATGTATTGAGTTAACCTCTATTCCTCGTGAGTTCGTACTTCACACACCAACCTCGTAGTTTTCAACCTCTCCATCTTCCATGTCCAACTCAAAACTGAAAGCTGGTCCAACTGCAGGTGGCACTGGAAGCACTGATCTGTCAGAAGAACAAACAACAATTTGACTCAACATCTTCCTGAAAGACGGCATGCAAACATGTGGCAGAGGTAGAGTTATGTTATTGATCCTTTATAAATCAACTGTGGTGGTTGCAACCCCCCCACCTCCTCTCCTGGGTCACTCCACTACCTGGCTACCAGGGCGATCAGGCATGATTTGGGGAAAACAATTCCCATTGTGCAAGTGCAGCAAGACAGGGCACTGAGGTACCACTCCCTTGTGTTCCATGGCTCTTCCGAGAACAATTCCCCATTGTGTAAGTGCAGTGAAGTTGGGAAAACTGAGGCACAAGTGTAGTGAGTCAAGACACGAAGGCACACCCTCCATGCTCTTGGAACTCCTGCCATATGGGAATAGACCCCTTTGTGTTTGGGAAAGGTAGCGACCATCAATCACTGCTGACAGTTTGGTACACCCGCCCTTTGAGCTCTCCTGGACTGCAGTGGGTGGGATGCCCCTCAGAGACATCTCGTGACAAACCGACACTGTGAAGCTGTGGGAGATGACAGATTTCTGGAGTTTCAACAAATCACCTGTTGAGGAATGCTGATACATTAAAGTAATTCGCTTAACTTGAGAGGGAAATTTTCTTTTTTATTTTACCTCCACATATAGTCCACATATATAAGCACAAAGCTATAGGTTAGTATGTGTGAATAGATTCAAATATACAAGGATTAATGCATGTGAGTATGTGTGTGTTTATAGATTTGTACATGTGCTTTTAATAATTTACCTCTGTGTGTGTCCATATGTGATTTAACTTTCTCTTTTGTAAGTATAGGGTGATCCTTGACATTATTGAATCAAGTAATTGTTTTAATTATAACAAATCCCATAGAATTGTTTTAAATAATTTTGTTAATCAGCTGTTGATTAAAAGTTATTAGAAATTATATATTAAACTTGTGATCTACCTTAGTAAACCCTAAATTGCTACTAGGTCAAATCTGTGTAACATTCCATTCTGCGACATCAACAAATTCTAAGAACCAATAAAAAGGTTAAATTTGAAATTAACAGTTAAAATTCAAACTAAAGGACTCAAAGGAAAGCTAATTGTGTCACTTTTTGATACTCGCTGTATTGCATTTTTAAATTGCATGTATATTGCTATGACAACTCATATTAAGGCTCAGTGTTATTACAGAAATGAATCTATTGATAGCCTGCATCACAGAGTTAATATTAATATTGGACAGAGTTTCTGGTTTTAAATTTGACTTATTTAAATAGATAGAATATCCACAAAAATAAATAACCCAAGTTCACTTAACTCCCCAACAGAAAAGCATTCAAGCACTAGAATAGAATAGAATAGAATAGAATAGAATAGAATAGAATAGAATAGAATAGAATAGAATAGAATAGAATAGTTCAACTGCCTGACCACTTTTGCTGACCAAAAGTTAAAGCATGCTATTAAGGGCATTGTCCAAATGCCTCTTGCCACAAATGCCACTGACAGGCATGGGGCATTGACCACCTCTCTAGGAAGCCTGTTCCAGTGTTTGACCACCCTCTTGGTAAAGAACTGTTTCCTAATGTCCAGTCTGAACCTCCTCTGATGCAGCTTTGAACCATTCCCGTGCATCCTGTCACTGGATGCCAAGGAGAAGAGCTCAGCACCTCCCTCTCCACTTCCCCTCCTCAGGAAGCTGTAGCAATGAGCAATGAGATTGCTCTTCAGTCTCCTTTTCACCAATACACATTACAAAGATAACTACAATGTAATACTGAGCCAACTTCCACATTGGCAGTAGACCCAACTATACATTCCCATGTAACATGGATTTGACCAGAGAACTTCTTCAGATATAAAGACAAGAGTGTGCCATAAGAAGGATAAGGAATTACAGGAGGGAGTCTGGTGGCAGGCTACAAAGATGATGAGGGGCCTAGAGCACCTTTCTTATGAGGAGAGACAGAGAGCTGGGGCTGTTCAGCCTGGAGAAGAGAAGCTGAGAGGGGATCTCATCAGTGTTTCTAAATATCTCAAGGGTGGGTGTCAAGAGGATGGGACCAGACTCCCTTCAGTGGTGCCCAACGATAGGATGAGAGGCAACAGGCACAGACTGAAGCACAGGAGGTTCCATCTGAACATGAGGAAAAACTTCTTCACCTTGATGGTGCCAGAGCCTGGCCCAGGCTGCCCAGAGAGGTTGTGGAGTTTCCTTCTCTGCAGACATTCAAATCCCACCTGGACACATTCCTGTGTGATCTGCTCTGGTGAACCTGCTTCAGCAGGTGGGTTGGACTGGATGATCTCCAGAGGTCCCTTCCAACCCCAACCATTCTGTGACTTTTCTGTTTTTTCTGTTAAGTTAAAAGAGCATCACCATCCCAAGACAGTAATATGGATAAAAGTTTAATGCAAAATCATAGAAATAAAAAATTCACAGCACTATAAATGTCATTAGTCAGAAATGTCATTAGTCAGAAATGATTGTGACATACTATCCCTGAGTAGACATGCAAGCGGCTATACATCAGAGCAGACTTTGTCAGAATGCACACTGCAAAATATAACTTCACTGAATCATATATCCTGGTGCTATTTTGATGCAAGTCAAACTACAGAGTCAGAAACTGTAGATATTGTGGCAAAACAACTGACAAAGTTCGATTATCTCCCTGTCAATGACACCTTTAAAATAAATCCTCATTTTCTAAGTATTTTGAATTAATTTCAAAAACAGGACCTACAAAGAACAACAATTTATTCTAGAAATGGTTAATCAGGTGCAGAAGTTCAAAAGCTGTAACAGATTATCAGTTCAGAAGAAAGCAAGCCCTCCAAGCCAAAACCACACTCACACCCAGAAGGCTCCCCTCATTATGTTTCAGTAATTAATTAAGCGTAAATTGATTTCCCTGTTGGTTTTTTTTGTTTTGTTTTTGTTTGTTTGATTGTTTTTTTGTATGGACTGTTATATCTTTATCCTACATAAGTAGACTTTAGGACCTAACCATGGGTATAACTCATAACCATTATCCAAGAACCAAGTGTAACATTCTACATTGAACATCTTTAAGCAGATTTCAAAAGAAAGAAGAGGCATAGCAGATCCCAAAACTACAAACTACATGATCATCAAACTGTTCACTTGTACTTGTTTTTTTCCTTGCTCAGGTATGTATGATGTTCAAATAGACTGGTAACTTTAAAGATTACTACAAGTTTTCTTATTCCTTGAGATTGTCTGAACAGTCTGTACCCTGTGGTAGAGCCCAAACATTAAAAAAAAACACTGAGGGGATCAACTAGCTTACAGAGTTATTTAGTAGTCTACAAGTACAATGTGCTTTGGACTTACAGCACATATGGTAATAGGTTGGGACGGTACGAGTGTGGTGGTATTAGTTGCTGTGATCGGTATCTACTGCGCCCTGTGAGTCTTCGAGGCATAAAAGGTGGGTAAGGCTGTAAAAAGGAAGAAAAACTTCAATATTTTCTAGTATTGTTTAATAATGAAATTAAATGAAAAGTGAATGTCAAAATATATCTTAAATAACGCATTATCAAAAAACAAAAAAAAACCCAGCCCTGTTCAAGCCAAAAAAACCCCCAGCCTTTCCAAATAATTGTTTTGACCAACAAATGTCATCAATAATACACAGGATGTTTCAAAAAGATGGACCCAATTTCAAAGAGATTTCAAATTTGGTCCATCTTTTTGAAATACCCTGTATAATTATACTATCCTGCAGGAAAAAAAGTAACAATGCTAACCAGAAACTCTTGCAAGCTAGCTAATAAGCATTTTGTAAGTCTTAGCCTATATATGGGCTCATTTGGACAGGCAGGACTTGAATTGGTGAACATACTGCAAACCAAAAATTGACGGCTTTCAACCCGGCACAATGCACTGTTTTGTGCATCTGGTTGAGTAGGAATGAGAGTTTTAAACATATTTACAGGAGTTCTTTCACTGGTATAATCAAATATCCATTAGGGGGCACTGCCAGGATGCTCCACAGCAAAACCACTTGAAAAAAGAGCAAGGTTTAAAATTAATAAATAAAGAAATCACATTCACAGTTGGACTCAATTACATTCACTTTTGGGAGGAGGGGCTGTAGCCTTTCAACTGCATACGGATATAGTGCCTAAAGAGACATTCAAGTTTACAGCTTAAACACATTCTTTCTATATGAGAAAAAAGACTATATTCCTATTTCAATCTGCATGCAAAGCTCTTTAGTTTACTTACATAAGTCCTCAGTATGACTGTTTAAAACATCTTGCACTGTCTACTAAAATGGGAGGAGGTAAAGAATTGTAACTTAGACATAAATTGTCTTTTTCTAAAAAGACTCATAAGTGAAAAAAAATGTTAGCAGATTTTAAGAATCAAAATTCACACACCACTACTGAAATTATATTCAGAGGACTCAAGACATTTACTTTTATGAAAAAAAAAGTGCTCAAATATTTTGTTAGCATGTTTTCATTCTTCCAAGTCTAACCCTAAAAAACAAACAACCCTGACTTTCCACAGCTGCAGTCACTAATGAAATTCAATTGCAAAACTACCATTTTTCAATAAAATGGTTATAACTTAGAGCAAAGATCAGGAACTTGAACTCAGCATGCATGAGGATGTAGTACAAAAAGCAATACTTACAACTCCAAATGAAACCTCTTGGTGTGAAGGATCATGGTTTAAGAACTGGAGAGGAGCTGAGGAAGTCAGTGTTGGTGGATGAGTTGATGGAGGGTAGGTAAAGCTTCCTATAGGAAGATGTTCTCCAAGCAGTTCTACTTCATTCTCTATCCTTTGAAGTGGCTAAAAGAAACACAGGGTTTGTTATATTAATAGAAATCCAGTTTTTAAAATGTATTTTAATATAAAAAAGCCACAGCTCCAATTAGATATTCTGAGGAGTTGTGGAAATTTTATGGAGTTGTACTGGGCATAGATGTCAAGATTTTGGGGGGGGGGGGGGGGGGAAGGGCTGTAGAGGTATCCTCTGGGGGATGAGGTAAGGGGCTGCCTTGTGCCAGACAGCTGGTTCCAGCTGGATCAACAATGGACCCACTGCAGGCCAAAGCTGAGACAATCAGCAATGTTTGCGGTGCCTCTGTGAAAAACTATTTAAGAAAGGTCAAAAAAAAGCTCTGTCTGGAGAGTAGGAGGGAATAAAAAAGAGAAACAGCAAAGGAAACACCAAGGTCAGAGGAGAAGAATGAGAAGGAGGTGCTCCATGGCATCAGAACATATATTCCCTGCAGCCCATGGAACAGATTGATATTTCCCAAAGGAACTGTGGTCCATTGAGAACCCATGCCAGAGCAGATTTTCCTGATAAGACTGCAACCCATGGAAGAACACACACTAGAGCAGAGGAAAGATGTGAAAAGGAAGGTGCAGCAGAGAATGACTGCTATATACTGACCCTAATCCCCCACCCCTCCTCCCTCATGTGCTGCTTGGGCAGGGAGAATCTGGAGAAGAACCACCAGCAGTGGATGAGAATTGAGTCAGGGATTGGATTACTTGAGAGAAGTTGACCCATGGGACCCGATGGACTATATCCAAGGGTGTTGAGGGAACTGGCCAATGTCCTTGCAGGGCTGCTCTCTATCATCTTTAAAAGGTTGTGGAGATCAGGGGGAGATGCCTGACAACTGGAGAAAGGCAAACATTGCATTCATCAGCAAAAAAGGCCAAAAAGACAATCTGGGAAACTTCAGACCACTCAACCTTACTTCAGTCCCTGGGAGAAACAGGGAGTGAGTCTTGGAACATATTTCTGGGCACATGGAAGAGGGAACAGTCATAGTGGTTAATGGGACATACTCTACCAAGATGCTGGTAAAAAGGGGTATACAAGAGGGACCTAGCCTATTTAACAACATTATCAGTAACCTTAAAGAGACAGAGTACTTGCTCATGAAGTATACAGCTGATAACAAATTGCAGAGAACAGTCCATACACTGGAAGGTAGGGCTGCCATATAGCAGGACATGGACAGGATGGATAAATGGGCCAACAGGAACCTTATGATATTCAACAATAGGGGGGGTCTGGAGCACAAGTCTTATGAGGAGCAGTTGAGGGAACTGGGGCTGTTTAGCCTGGAGAACAGGAGGCTGAGGGGAGACCTTATCACTGTCTACAGCTACCTGAAAGGAGGTTGCAGCATGGAGGGTGTTGGTCTCTTCTCCCAAGTAGCAAGTGATAGGATGAGAGGAAATGGCCTCAAGTTGCACCAGGAAAGGTTCAGATTGGATATTAGGAAAAATTTCTTCATGGAAAGGGTTGTGAAACACTGGAACAGGCTGCCCATGGAAGTGGTTGAGTCACCAGCCCTGGGGATGTTTAAAAGACATATAGATGGAGACATGGTTTAGTGCTAGAGTTAGGTTATGGTTGGACTTGATGATCTTAAGGGTCTCTTCCAACCAAAATGATTCTATGATTCTATGAACAAGGACAAATGCCAAATACTGCACCTGGGAAGGAAAAACCTCTCACGACAATCCAGACTGGGGAATGACTGGCTGTGAAGCAGCTCTGCTGAAAGGGGGCTGTATTAACAAACAGCATAGCCAGTAGGTTGAGCAAAGTGATTATCCACCTTCTACTCAACACTTGTTAGACCTCATGTAGAATACTACATCCAGTTTAGGGCATTCAAATACCAAAAAAAAGATGTTAAAGTAGAACAAGCTCAAAGGAGGACCACCAAGATGGTCATGGGACTGGAGCATTTGTCCTATTAGAAGAGCTTGAGGGAACTGGGCTTTTTCTGCCAGGAGAAAAAAAGGCTTGGGGGAGGAGGGAAGGACACTTAACAACAGCCTTCCAATACCTGCAGAGATTTGTTCAAGAAAATGGGAGTCAGGCTCTTTACAGTGGTGTACAGTGGAAGGACAAGAGACAACGGGCATAAGTCAAAAAAAAAGGTTCCAGGTAAATACAGAGAGAAGCTTTTTCACCATGACAACAGTCAAGCAGTAGAACAGGAACCTAGAGAGCTTATGTAGTCTCCATCTTTGGAGGTTTTCAAGACCCAACTGGCAATACCCCTAAGCAGCCTCACCTGACCTCATTGCTTATCTTGATTTCACAGAATCCCAGAATGTGAGGGGTTGGAAGGGCCCTGGGAAGCTCATCCAGTGCAATCCCCCCATGGAGCAGGAACACCCAGATGAGGTTACATAGGAAGGTGTCCAGGCGGGTTGGAATGTCTGCAGAGAAGGAGACTCCACACCCTCCCTGGGCAGCCTGGGCCAGGCTCTGCCACCCTCACCATGAAGAAGTTTCTTCTCAAATTTAAGTGGAACCTCCTGTGTTCCAGTTTGTACCCATTACCCCTTGTCCTATCACTGGTTGTCACCGAGAAGAGCCTGGCCCCATCCTCCATTTGAACAGAAAGTTGAACTAGAGACATCCTGTGGTGTCTTCCAACCTGAATTATCCTCTGATCCTATGATCCCTTTCATCAGACTGCATATATAAGGCAGTAACTAACTTCCTTGATAGAGATGTTCTCAAACTGAAGAAAATAGTTTTACTTCACTACCATAAGGAATAATTGAAGGCACACTGATGTATGAAGAATTAAGAAGTTTCTTATGAAAAAGTCAGCATTTCTCTGTGAAGCAATAATCTTCATCATAAACACTATTATTTATAAATAATCTATTGCCATGTTTAGGCTAGATACATTATCTTCAGGCTATACTTTTGCTATTAGCAAAGGTCAATTCAAATCTCAGCTCATTTTGGTCTCATTTTTCAGGAAAACCTTAACTCTACTATTTCACCCTTCTTTTCCCAGTACTGAATTCTACGTGCTTCAAAACAGTCAGATATGAAAGTCATATTGTGGAACCAAAGGAAAAGGAAAATTGTTTCCCCATTCTGCTGAACAGTTTTTAAATAGTCAGCATTTTAAAGGCAATAATTCTTCTAGTAAGACTGGACAGCAAAAATCAAGCTATCAAACAGAGCTAAAAGTTAACAAGGGAGTCTATTCCTGAAGCTAAAGTAGCAATCTAAGAAAGAAGCCCCAACATTTTCTGAGGGAAGACATCTTGATTACCAGAAAAAACTATGCAGAACTGTTCCTCCATATTGAAATTATTACAATAGTGCCAACACCTGACATTTAACACAGCAGTATTTGTTACTGCTCAAAACAGTCTGAGCAGTATTTGTTAGTAAAACTGAAATTATTTTGTATCTCTGTATTAATGAAATATTGGTAAAGCTCCAAAGAAACAGGCACAAAGATGCCTGTCAGAAGATTAGTAAATAGAAATTACTGATCTCTGGCAGAAGATTAGTAAGCAGAGATTACAAAATGTAATTTTTTCCCTCGTGTCCAAAATACCATCTTCTCTCATGTTTGCATAAGCCCTATTATGAAGGCATTAACTTTTCAGTCAAGTTTGGTTAAGTTAAAAGAGGCAATAATTTCTATAATCAGAGGAGAAAATAGGTTCCAGTAGGCCGTGGAAGGTTTAAGTAATACTTTTCACACTAGTGTTTGGGGTGGATACAGTGGTCCCTTTAATCAACTGTGAATTAATGTGGTAGAAGCATGCAGTATAAATAATGCTTTGTGCTTTCTGGTCTCTATACAAAGTTTTTTTCTCTGAGACCACTGCACTTAGGTCTCTATATTCTCTTTTACTTTCTGGAAGAACAGCACCTGCAGAAGCAGTATATGAAGCAAACTTATGTCAGACTGACAGGAGTACAGGCCTCCAGGGAAATGGAGTAGGCAACAGCTGAGGAAATCTTAAAAGAATCAAAATTAATTTCAAAACAATACTTTTTTTTTTTTTCTTCAGACTAAGTCTTGCTCAGGTAGCACTACTACAAAACCCTATTACTTACTCTAAATCAGATCCACTTGTTCTCTCAACCAGAATGTTATTAGAAGGACAAGAGCATTATTTGCTGATCAACTCCCAAATACTTTAGGAGAGGGGATAAGAAGTATTACTTACTGAACGTGACTGCTGTGCTTGGAAGGGAACAAATTGCCCTGGAGGTGGCAGATGAGACGGGTAATGCGGAGAAAGGTGAGGAGGATGCAAAAGGAATGGGTCGTTAGAAATCAGAGGTGGGAACGCTGCATATGGTACTGGTAGATGTTGGACTGAGCACGCCTGAAGCATCTGAAAGAAAAATGAATATTTTTACATCTATAGTGAAAGGAGATTATTAAAAGAAACAGTCCACCTACCCTTAGCTTACAAAAACAACCCATGCAATAATTAATTCAGAAACTCAATGAACAGTGATTCTTGTACATAACAGGGTCTAAAAGTGTGATGCTACCAGCTACACTTGCAAGGTGTAAAGGGCCTTTTACTTCAGATGAAGTCTATAGAAGTTGGGGGTGTTCACTCTGCATTATTAGGCACAGATTCCCAAGGGGGGAGCAGGTATACTTACCATAGTAGCTTTTATTCTTCCCAAATGTTACATTTACAGACACATGCCAAAAAAACAATCACTAGTTGGAACTGAAAGACACTTAAATGTCAGATTGTGCCCTAAACAACTCTGTTGCCTGAAGTTGAGCCCCTTCTTTTCTTTCCCATCTTGCTGGTACCTGCTGTCCCCTCTCCTCTGTCCTGGGACTTTGAGGTGATCTGTTAAAAGAAAATAGTGTCCATCCACCATAACTGCAAGGCTGTGGCTGTAACACAGAGAAGCACTACAGCCTACCCATGCTGACATCTCCCCCCAAACAGACCTTCTAAGGATCGATAAAGCTGTCCAGACCTCAGGCTGCATGGAGCTCCAGTATCTGGAAGTCCCCCTAGCACCTGAAGGCAGTGGTGGATATCATAGCTGCACAAAGGTGCCCAGCATGAAAAACTATTTGGACAAGTAACTATGTAAGATGAGAAGGTTAACAGGCAGCCGGAGATTCTGGGAACATGAACAGGAGGTCAATACGAGGTATTGTGCACTGTCCTGGGCTGAAAAACAGTCCTGCCTTAAGGCTGTGCAAGGAGTGTAAGTGGAGTGACTACATCGGTGACTACATCAGTGGACAAAGGAAGGGCTACGGATGTTGTCTATCTGGACTTCTGTAAGGTCTTTGACATGTTCCCCCACAACATCCTTCTCTCTAAATTGGAGCAATATAGATTTCATGGGTGGACTGTTGAGTGGATAAGGAATTAGTTGGATGGTCACATCCAGAGAGTAGTGGTCAATGGCATAATGTCCGGATGGAGGTCAGTGACGACTGATGTCCTTCAAGGGTCTGTATTGAGACCAGTACTGTTTAATGTCTTCATCAATGACATGGACAGTGGGATTGAGTGCACCCTCAGCAAGTTTGAAGATGACACCAAGCTGAGTGGTGCAGTTGACACACTTGAGGGATGGGATGCCATCCACAGGGACCTGGACAAGCTCAAGAAGTGGGCCCATGTGAACCTCATGAGGTTCAACAAGGTCAGGGCAATCCCCAGTATCAACACAGGCTGGAGGATGAAGGGACTGAGAGCTGCTCTGAGAAGAAGAACTTGAGGGTACTGGTGGCTGAAAAGCTGGACATGAGATGACGATGTGCATTTGCAACCCAGAAAGCCAACCATATCCTGGGCTGCATACAAAGAAGTGTGGCCAGCAGGTCAAGGGAGATGATTCTGTCTCTCTGCTTTGGTGAGACCCCACCTGGACTTCTGTGTCCAGCTCTGTAGTCCTCAATACAGGAAAGACATGGACCTGTTGGAGCAGGTCCAGAGGAGGACCACAAAACTATCAGAGAGCTGGAACCCTTCTCCTGTGAGGACAGGCTGAGTCAGTTGGGGTTGTTCAGTCTGGATAAGAAAAGGCTTCTGGGAGACCTTATTATGGCCTTTCAATACTTAAATGAGGCATATAAGACAAATGAGGACAGTCTGTTACAATAAGTCAAGGAGTAATGGTTTTAATTAAAAGGAAGATAGAATCTGACAAGATATAAGGAAGAAATTTTTTATAAGGAGGGTAGTGAGACAACGGAACAGGTTTCCCAGAGAAGTTGTGGATGCCCCACCCTTGGAAAAATTCATGACCATGTTGGACTGGGGTCAGAGCAACTTGATCTAGTTGAAGATGTCCCTGGTCATTGCAGGGGGTTTGAGCTAGATGACCTTTGAAGGTCCCTTCCAACCCAAACTATTCTATGATTCTATGATTCTATGGCTGTATGAAGGTAAGCCTGAATTCATCCTCAAGCGGACACAAGTAACTCATAAGATAAAAGAGACTGGAAATTTGTCTCTGCTCGGACTAAAAGGAAGAACCTTCCCTGATCCCCTGAAGTGCCCCTGCACTGGAAATTAAACAGCACATGAGTAATGGACAGGATCCAGGAAAAGCCAACCATGAAAAGTTGATCCAACCACCCATCCGCTTTAGAACCAGTGCCAGATTCCTTACTGAGAGGTGCCAAGGCACCCATTTGCCATCCAGAGAAGTCTGCTGCCTACAAAGAGCTCACATTTGTAACATCCCTCAGAGGTTGCCTAGCCTGGTGAACCCTGCAAATTATCATCTGCAGTCAGAGGAAGGGGTTCAGGAAGGAGGAGAAGAATTGATGAGGTGAATGCCTGGCTGTGTGGCTGGTACCATACTCAGGGTTTTGGCTTCTAAGTTCATGGATCTACCTTTGAGAAGATGGGTCTGCTGGGAGCTGATGGGATTCACCTCACCAGTTGGGGCAAGAGGTTCACAGAATCTCATTGTCACAGAATGGCTGGGACTGGAAGGGACCTCTGGAGATCATCTAGTTCAACCCACCTGCTAAAGCAGGTTCACCTAGAGCAGATCACACAGGAAGGTGTCCAGGTGGGATTTGAATGTCTCCAGAGAAGGAGACTCCACAGCCTCTCTGGGCAGCCTGTTCCAGTGCTCTGGCACCCTCAAGGTAAAGAAGTTTCTCCTCATATTCAGATGGAACCTCTTATGCTTCAGTCTATGCCTGTTATTCCTCATCCTGTTGTTGGGCATCACTGAAAAGAGTCTGGTCCCATCCTCTTGACACCCATCCTTGAGATATTTATAAGCATAAATAAGATCCCCTCTCAGCCTTCTCTTCTCCAGGCTGAACAGACCCAGTTCTCTCAGCCTTTCCTCATAAGAAAGATGCTCCAGACACCTAATCATATCTGTAGCCCTCTGCTGGACTCTTTCTTAGACTGAGGAGCCCAGAACTGGACACTGTACTCCAGATGCAGCCTCACCAGGGCAGAGTAGAGGTGGAGGATCACCTCTCTTGACCTGTTGGTCACACTTTTTCTAATGCACCCCAGGATACCATTGGCCTTCTTGGCCACAAGGGCACATTGCTGGCTCATGGCTGAGGCTACACTCTGTTTCATCATCCAGGTCATTGATGAACAGGTCCAACAGCACTGGACCCAGTCCTGAACCCTGGGGAACACCACTAGCTACAGGACTCCAACCAGACTCTGCGCCACTGATCACAACCCTCTGAGCTCTGCCATCCAACTGGTTCTCAATCCATCTCACTGTCCACTCCTCCAACCCATACTTCCTGAGCTTGCCTATGAAGATGTTGTGAGACACAATGTCAAAAGCCTTGCTGAAGTCAAGGTAGAAAACATCCACTGCTCTCCCCTTGTCTACCCAGCCAGTCATGCCATCATAGAAAGCTATCAGGTTGGTCAAACATGATTTGCCCTTTGGTCAATCCATGCTGACTACTTCTGATGACCTTCTTTTCCTCCACATGCTTGGAGATGACACCCAGAATGAGCTGTCCCATCACCTTTTCAGGAGTGGAGGTGAGGCTGACTGGCCTGTAGTTTCCCGGGTCCTCCTTCTTGCCCTTTTTGAAGACTGGAGTGACATTGGCTTTCTTCCAGTCCTCAGACATCTATCTTGTTCTCCAAGACCTTTTCAAGATGATGGAGAGCAGCTTAGCAATAACGTCTGCCAGCTCTCTCAGCACTCGAGGAAAACAGAAGATTAAGTAATACGTTGTTTAGAAGCAGAGCGCTTAGCTTATGTTTTACTAGTAATTAATAGATGTATTGTGAGTAAGAAACTAATAAATTATAACTAACTAACTTCATCAATTATTTCTTAGTATAGATGTATTGTATGTTAAAAATTTTCAAAAATTGTAATTAATATGTAATAATTGTGTGAATATAAGCAACACAAGTGCATCCAGTCATTGGAGCACTTATGGAGAATAATTCCCAGTGATCCCCAGTGCTGTCAATAAAGAATGCTGCTTAACAGTATAATTGACTCTGCTGGTAAGTTTATTTCTTTGTTCCAGGGAGATGGGGGAGTTACAGTCAGTACATAACAGTTCCTCTCTGCAGCTCCTTACTCCTCATGCTTTTCCACTGTTCCAGCATGGGTCCTCTCTATGGGCTGCAGTCCTTCAGGAAAAAAAATTGTTCCTGCTTGGGTTCTCCACAGGCCACAATTCCTATCGGGGGGTACTCCATGGGCTGCAGGGGAATCTCTAGCACCTGGAACACCCCCCCCCTTCTTTGACCTTGGTGTTCCCTCTACTGTTTCTCAATCTTTTTTCTCTCTTCCGCTGCCTGTCTGGTGGTTTTGCCCTTGCTTAAATGTTTTTACAGAGGTGCCACCAACTTTGCTGACTGTCTCATCTTTGGCCTGCAGTAGGTCTATTGGGGAAGCTGGCTGGAACTGGCTGTGTCTGGCACAGGGCAGCCTTTGACCTCTTCTTACAGAGGCCACCCCTGCAGCATACCTCCCTGCCAAAACCTTGCCAAGTAAACCAAATACAATTTGTCACATGAACATTTTCCTATGCAAAACATCCCAATAAATTAGCTATTTTTTAAACACACTGTCCACGAATGTTTGTGCAACACATCCTTAGAGTCAAGAGCGATTAGTGTGGATCACAGCAGAAAGAGGAAGCCAACAGATGCAGCAGTTTGTGCAGCAGTTTCTGGGCTCTGCTTCTCTGAGGTCTTCTTGAGATCTCTTTGCATTTCTGGGCACTTTCTATGGGATCTGGAAACTCCTGGGAACCCTCAGAGGAAATTCAGGGTTCCTGGTGCTGTCCATTGAGGCTAATGATAAGGTAAGGTCAGCTCCTAACAAAGTCAGCTGTCCTCATCAAACGGTGCCCACAGCCTTTGCTCTAGCTGACCCCTGATTAGGGAAGGTCAAGCACCTTTTTAGCTGCTGCTGGGGAGAGGCCTAAATAGCTCCCAGACTGTGGTGAAGAGAGCAACTAGGTGTGGCAGTTTGTATAACAGGGCACAGGTCTTGGACATCTTTGACAGATCATGGAGAACAGGAGAGGTGCCTGAGGACTGGAAGAAAGCTAATGTTACTCCAGTCTTGAAGAAGGGCAAAAAAGAGGACCCAGGAAACTACAGGCCTTTTCAAGATGATGGAGCACAACTTAGCAATAATATCTGCCAGCTGTCTCAGCACTTGTGGGTGCATCCCATTGGGGCCTGTGGATTTGTGAGTATCCAGTTTGCTGAAATGATTTCTAACCTGATCCCCTTCAACCAAGGGAAAGTCTTCCTTTCTCCAGGCTTTCTGTCTTACCTCCAGGGTCTGGGATTCCTGAGGGCCAGTCTTAGCAGTAAAGACAGATGCAAAGAAGGTATTCAGTAACTCTGCCTTCTCTGTATCCTCCGTCACCAGAGCACTCACCTCATTCAGCAGCGAACCTACATTTTCCCTAATGTTCCTTTTGCTGCTGCTGCTAGTCTTTGCTAACAAACTGACTAGACTTATAAGGGGAGCTTTAAACTGGATTTATCAGGGGAAGGGGATGGAGTTTTGAGTAACAAAGACTCAGGGCCTGCTGATGCATTAGGAACTGTGGGAATGGCAGGACGTACGGCTCCAGCCACCCGAATGATAAAGGAAGATCAATAGTAACATGGCCATCTGGACGGTCCAAGTAGACTAATACTAACATGATTAAATGACAGCAATCAGTCAAAACAAGGTGGCCTTGACAGGTTACACAAGATTGTGTGTTTGTAAGGAGTGATAGCCCAGGCTAGTGAGAATGACATCTTGGGCCGGAACGCTGGATGTATGTCATGTGAGTGTTGGGCCTGGGTGTGTGTATTTGGAATAACATTTTTTTTTTTAAAAAAAAACATCCTGTTTAACCTCTTGGTCCAGGCCCATATCTGTAAAGCTATAAATGGAGAAAGGCTAATTAAAGAAGGCTCAGCTCTGCCTGGCTCTGCTCTCACTGCTAACAAGAACTCTGTGTCAGTGTGTCTCTGTCTGCATTTCTGTATGCGTGTCTGTATGTATGTGTCATTCTCATCACTGCAAGGAACCAACAGGGAAATATCAGAAATGCTACAAAGGGATTAGGGCTTGTTCCTCCAAAAAGGTGACTGGGTCAGCAGCCCAACTGAAGTGCCTCTACACCAATGTACACAGATTTGGGTAACAAACAGGAGGAGCTGGAAGCCATTGTGCAGCTAGAAAGCTATGATATAATTGCAGTCACTGAATCTTGGTGGGATGAATCACACAACTGGAGCGCTGCAATTGACAGATATAAACTGTTCAGAAGGGACAGGTAAGATAGGAGGGGCAAGGGAGTTGCCCCCATGTAAAAAAAAAAATAAAATAAAAAAAATTGATTGACTGCACAGAGCTGTCTTTGAAAAACAGCGATGAAGAGGTTGAGAGCTGAAGGGTAAAAATTAGGGACCAAGCTGACAAAGGAAGTCTTGTTGCTGGTGTTTACTACAAGCTGCCCAATCAAGGGGAGCCTGTTGAAGCAGCATCCTTACTTCAACTACAGGAAGCATCATGCTTGCAGGTTCTGATCCTGCTGGGGGACTTCAGTCACCCTGACTCCTCCTGGAAAAGCAGCACAGCAAGCTATTGGAGTGCACTGAGGAGAAGTTCTTAATCCAGGTAATAGACAGCCCAACCAGTGGAGAAGTATTACTTGACCTGTTGCTCACCAACACAGATGAACTAATTGGAGAGGTCAAGATTGGTGGTAGCCTGGGCTGCAGCGATGATGCCCTGGTGGAATTCACAGTCTTGAGGCATATGGACCAGGTGAAGAGTAAAGTCAAGATCCTGAATTTCAGGGTTTCAGGAGAGCAAACTTTCACTTGTTTAAGGAATTAGTGGATGGGACCCCCCTCCCCCCCCCAGGAAACTGCCCTCAGAGATAAAGGAGCTGAACAGAGTTGACAGCTCATTAAGGACATTTTTCTTAGAGCACAAGAGCTCTCAATTCCCATGTGTAAGAAATCAGGCAAGGAAGGCAGGAGGCTAGCATGGCTGAGTAAGGACCTCTTGGTCAAACTAAACTGTAAGAAGGAAATGCACAGGCAGTGGAACCAGGGACACGTATCCTGGGAAGAATATAGGGATGCTGCCTGAGAGTGTAGGGATGAGATCAGGAAGGTTAAGGCAATGCTGGAGCTGAATTTGGCAAGGGATATGAAGAATAATAAGAAGGGCTTTTAGAGTTACAAAGTCAGAAAGGTACTTTTCTAGGTACAAAGTCAGAAAATGAGATAGGGGACCTGGTGACAACCAACATGGAGAAGACTGAGGTGCTCATCAGCTTTTTTTGCCTCTGTTTTCACTGGCAATTGCTCTTCATACATCTCTCGAGACCCTGAATCTCAAGGCAGGGACTAGGGGAATGAAGTCCCTCCCATCATAGGAGAAGATCAGGTTTGAGACCACCTGAGGAACCTGAACATACACATGGGACGTGACAAGATGCATCCCAGGGTCTGAAAGGAATTGGCAGATGTAGGCACTAAGCCGCTTTCCATCATATTTGAAAAGTCATGGCAGTCAGGCGAAGTCCCCAGAGACTGGAAAAAGAGAAACATCACACCCATTTTTAAAAAGGGTAAAAAAGACAACCCTGGGAACTGCTGATGAGTCAGCCTCACCACTGTGACTGGTAAGATCATGGAATGGATCCACCTGGAAGACATGTTAAATCATGTGAAAGAAAGGGAGGTGATCAGAGACAGCCAACATGGCTTCTTCGCCAAAGGCAAGTTGTGCCTGACTAGTCTTGTGACTTTCTGTGATGGAGTGACTGCATTGGCGGAGAAGGGAAGAGCTAAGGATGCCATCTACCTGGAGTTCTGTAGGGCCTTTGGCATGGTCCCACCAAACATCCTTGTTTCTAAATTGGAGAAATATCTGTTTGATGGATGGACTGTTAGATGGATAAGGAATTGGCTGGATGACTGTGTCCAATGAGTTACAGTCAATGACTCAATGTCCAAGTGGAAACTAGTAATGAGTGGTGCTCCTCAGAGATCTGCACTGGGACCAGTACTGTTTAATCTCTTCATCAATGATATAGTGGGATCAAGTGTATTCTCAGCAAGTTTGCAGATGACACCAAGCTGAACAGTGCAGTTGATACACTTGAGGGACAAGATGCCATCCAGAGGGACCTGGACAGGCTTGAGGAGTGGGCCCGTGAGAACCTCCTGAAGTTCAACAAGGTCAAGTGCAAGGTCCTGCACCTGGGACAGGGCAACCCCCAATATCAATCTAGTCTGGGGGATTAAGGGATTGAGAGCAGCCCTGCAGAGAAGGACTTGGGGTACTGGTGCATGGAAGACTGAATATGGGCCAGCAATGTACTGTTAAATTACTGTTTAATCTCTTCATCCATGACATAGTGGGATCAAGTGTACTCTCAGCAAGTTTGCAGATGATGCCAAGCTGAGTGGGTGCAGTTGATTTGCTTGAGGGAAGGGATGCCATCCAGAAGGACCTTGACAGGCTTGAGAAATGGGCTCATGTAAACCTCATCAAATTCAGCAAGGCTGTTACCGTTTAACCCCAGCTAGCAATCAAAACCATGATAGCTGCTCTCTCACTCTCTTCCCCTCTCCAAATATGGGAGAGAATGGAAAGGGAGGAACTCATGGACTGAGATAAACAGAGTTTAATAAAATAACAAAATAATACTAATATACTACTACTACTATATATATATATATATATATATAATGGAAATACAAAATAAAAGATACTGAATGCAGTTCTTCACAAACATCATCTGAGCTGAGCAGTCAGTCATGGGAAGAGAGCACTCTGGTCCCCAACAGCTGATCCCAGAGAGAGCGAGAAGACCAAAATGTTAGGAAGGCCCAGAGGCCCTCTGGAAAATGGCAGAATAGCAAAAGGCTGAACTAAAAGAATTCCTGAAAAGAACTCAACTGAAATGGAGCAGAACTGGAATGGGTCTCCCTGAGCCGGAAAGCCTGACTCTCATTAAATATGAAGCATGATGCTAACGTCATGGAATATTCTCATTGACCAGTCTGGATGGCAGTCAAGGTCTGCCCTATCTATGCCCCCCTTCCTAGCTGCCTCACGCCTGCAGATAGAGAGCCCAGAAAGACCTTGGTGCCTAGACAACAGCTAAGACACAAATAAGTTCTGACATTCCCTTTGTTCCAACTCAAAAACACTGGAAAGTTACTTGACGAAAACCATTACCTGTCCTGGGGTGTTGTCTTCTTGTTCTCAAACTAAATCCAAACGATGACCATGCTAGCTATGAAAAAGAAGTTTCTAACTGCGTGAAGAAAATAAACTCAATTTCAGTCAAACCAGCACGAAGGCCAAGTGCAAGGTCCTGCACCTGGCTCGGGCCAATCCCAAATATCAGTACAGACTGTGGGATGAATGGATTGAGAGCACTCCTGCAGAGAAGGATTTGGGCATACTGGTGGATGAAAAATTGGACAAGAACCGGAATGTGCACTTGTAGCCCAGAAAGCCAGTTATATCCTGGGTTGCATAAAAAGAAGCATGACCAGCAGGTTGAGGGAGCTGATTCTCCCCCTCTACTTCACTCTGTTGAAACCCCACCTGGAATACTGCATCAAGTTCCGGGCCCCCCAGTACAAGAAAGACACGGACCTGTTAGAGTGGGTCCAGAGGAGGACCGCAAAAATGATCAGAGGGCTGGAACACCTCTCCTATGAGGACAGGCTGACAGAGTTGGGGTTGTTCAGCCTGGAGAAGAGAAGGCTCCAGGGAGACCTTATTGCAGCCTTTCCATATGTTAAGGGGGCTTATAAGAAAGACAGAGAAAGACTTTTTGCCAGGGTCTGTAGTGACAGGACAAGGGGCAACAGTTTTAAACTGAAACAGTGTAGATCTAGATTGGATAAAAGGAATACATTTTTTATGATGAGGGTGGTGAGACACTGGAACAGGTTGTCCAGAGAAGCTATGAATGCTCCATCATTGGAAGTGTTCAAGGTCAGGTTGGATAGGGCTTTGAGCAACCTGATCTAGTGAAGCTGTCCCTGCCCATGGCAGGGGGCTTGGACCTTTGAAGGTCCTTTCCAACTCAAATCATTCTATGAGTCTATGATCTAAGTTATAACTAGCCTTAAAAGTTCTGCTCATTTCCATGTTTTGAGGGAAGCCTTATGCTCTGGAGTGAAAACTCATCTTCTGACCTATGAAGGCATCACCCAGAGACAGAGTTTCCAGTAAAAGCAGACCTCTTTTCTGTGAAGTTACATGTCCAAAATATACTGTGAGTCACTAAAGTTTGAACTCTCAGGAATCAAGGTGGTGATAGGGAGAAGAGAAAATCACTTCATGGAAGTGCTCAATTTCACTTCCAGCTCTACACATCCAGGAACAAGACCCCAAATTTAAATTCTTTCAACTGCTTTTTTAGTCAGCCACCAGAATATCTGGCATTTCTTTTATGTTTCTGACCATTAAAAGTGCAAATCAAAAAGAACTTTGGAAAAATAAGCATCAATTCTCTTTTGTAAATGGGTGGGAATAGCGCAAGAATGGCAAGGATAATTGTAAATACACTCAAGCAACTGCAGCTGGGGTGTAGAAAAACACATAAATCACAAGTAGAACCACTGCTTAGATAACAGGCCTGCCAAAAAAGTCGAAAAGGCACCTTATCATACATCCTTGAGATTGCTTTGGCATGCTCAGCAGTTGCTAGAAACAGCCATCCCATGGTTTGCAAAAAGGTCAAGGACTGGGGAGGCTGTGCCGGTGACTCCCAGCATTCATTCTGGGACGGTCTAGTAGGGAGCGCTGGACACCCCCACACCCCCCCCCCCCCACCCCCGTGGGTACTTATCTGGCTAAATTGGCTCTGCTGGACACATGCCCTGAGACTGATGAGGTGCTGATTACCCCCCAGGCAATTGAAACGGCTATGCGCATGTTGGTGTGGAAAACTGCATAGTCATTGAATTCTTCTTGCAAGTTAGTGGGGAGATTGGGATGGTTATTCATTACCGGTCTTAGAGCTCTTGACTGTGAAGTTGTTACATTGCAGAGTAAAATAAGAGAATAGGAAAAGGAGGTTGGGATTTTACTGGATGCAAAGGTGATCTCACAAGAAATAATTACTGTTCAAGCAGAGCAGTGCTGTGAGCTGCAAGATAATGTAGACCGGTTGGTAGCCTGTATTGCTAAGAAACAAAGGGATAAATATGGAAAGAGTAAGTTTCTGAGTTCTCAGATTCGTGCTCTCACCACAAAATGATCTTGGAGTCCAGAGGAATGGGATGGAAATATTTGCAGTGAATCCTCAGACCCCAATATTGAGTTTGAATTGAGGGAGGTGGTGGGAGCACAACCCCCCAAATGATGCGGCAGCAGGAACAAGCAGATGTGGGGGGGAGCAGGTTGTGCATACTTACACTCTGAAAGAGTTAAGGGAATTTTCAGAGATCTCTCAACAGAAGAGTGGGGAAGGAATACTGGCACGGGTTTTGCCAGCTTGGGATAGTGGAGCTGCATCTATCCATTTATTAGCAGATGAAAAAATGTATTAAGCCCTGTAGCCAATGATGATCAGATACGACAAGGGTGTGCTCAGCTGCAAACTGTCAGAGGTCCGGACAGGCAAGATATTCAAGATATTATTGCACCTACGCTATATCACTGTTTGTGCGCAGCAGAGGAGGATAACTGTAAATACACTCAAGTGACTGCAGCTGGGGTGTAGAAAAACACAATCACAAGTAGAGCCTCTGTGTTTAGATAACAGGCTTGTGAAAAAACTTGTAAAGGCACCTTATCATACATCCTTGAGATTGCTTTAGGCAAAGATCAAAGCAGTGTGGAAAACTGCACCTGCGTGAATCCCTATATACAGGCCGAAATTAGCAGGCTTGTTGATCTTCAACCAGGGCTGAATTCTGCAGTGCCTGTGTCTCCACTTGCGTGATCTCTGCCTGGAAGCTTAAGTGCTGTTTCAGAGATTCCACAGTTAGAGAGGTAACAAAAATAAATTTGCTCTTTGTATTGCATCTGTCACCTCTAGTTGTTCCTGCGACCTACCTGCGTTGGCTCACACAGTAAACAAGGGTATTTAATAGAAACAGTTTTCAAATATTCAAGTTCAGTGCTCCACTTCCAAAGTGAATCAAGCTTTATCAAGAAATGGAGTAGAAGACCCAGTTGTACTCTCTCCTACTGAAAGCATATAGTTCTTATTAGAAAACACAAGCCACATTATGGTCAGTATGCATGACTGCAAAGATGGTAAGGAGATATCACTTATGATCATATTCCAATAGCAAAAGTGCAGTCACAACCTCATTTACTGTGGTCATGACCCCAAATTGATCTTTATACCAAACTGATACAGTTCAAGATTAATCTGATCTAAATACTAATTTTCCTCAATTGATTTGAAATAAATAGTAAATATGCAGGTATAAGATAACATTGTATTCTATAACATATGTAGGAGGTACTTTTGGAAATATGAAAACACAGTTCATCAGTTTATATAATAGCTAAGAATAAATAAAGATTATTATAGCATTAGTGTATATTAAGGGTACTGCATAAAGATTATCAAGCAACATTCTGTGATGTGTGTTCTGCAAGATATTAGGGTATTTTTAAATGTCCTTCAGGCTTTGAAATCTATCACCTTAATCCAGTTGTTCAGTAGTAAGAAACAAAATGTATTTCTCGCCTAATATTATGAGAACATGTCAACCAAGTCTCCACTTTACAGTGTTATGTTTTGAAATAATTTTCAATTTCATTATTTTTAAGTAGAGTTAGAATGTGCAATGATCTCTGGTACTAAAAATAAGTGACCATTACAATTATAGAAAGTCTTTTCAGAAGTTTATTGACAAATTTTAATTTTACACACTGACTTTTCCAGACCGTGTCCCAAAGAGTGACAGAGCGAGAGAGATGCAGAGAGCAAGTGAGGTGGGAGGGCAAGGGAGAAAGCAGAAGAAAGATAGGATGAGAGAAAGGCAGAGAGAAAAAGAGAGTGCAAGAGGGAGACAAAGAGAGCAAGAGAGGGGCAAGAGACAGGAAGAGAGGGAGAGAAAAAGAAGGGGTGGAGGAAAGATAAGAGGGCAAACATGAGACTGAGAGTGAGAAAGAAAGAAGAGGAAGAAAGATAAATAGAAGAATAAAAGAAGAAAAAGAAAGCAGAATGAAAAAGAAAGAATGAGGGAGATACATCGAGAGAGAATGAGAGTGAGAAAGAACGTAATTGAGAGAGAATGACACAGGAAGTTTGAGAGTGCACAAAAGTGTGAGAAAGTGGAAGGCAGTGGAGAAGAGAGAGTGAGAAAGAGCAAAAGGTAGAATGAGGAAGAAAGGGCATCAGCAAGAGACAAAGAGATGGAGACAGACATGAGACAGACACAGGGAGTCATGTGCATGCAAATGCGGGGGGGGGGGGCACACAGACAGAGGAAGACAAAGAGGCATGTGCAGACAGATGCAGAGGAGTCCAGACAGACGCACGCACACAAAGATTCAGAGGAAGAGAGACGCACAGGCACACAAATGCAGAGTGACAGAGAGAGAGAGAGAAACAGGCACATGCATAGACACAGAGAACCACGTGAACAGACACAAAAGAAGAGACGTGTGCATGCAGATGCAGAGAGACACAGGGGGAGGGAGGAGACACCTGCACACACATATGAGGAGAGCTGTGTGTGAACACCAATGTGGAGAGAGAGAGAGAGAGAGGTATCTGCACACAGGCATGAAAAGAGACACGCAGAAAGACAGATTCGGAGATGCACTCGTGCACACATGCAGAGAGAGACGTGCACAAAGATGGAGAGGAAGAGAGAAAGATGCGAACACACAGATGCAGACAAAGAGAAGCAAACAGATAAGTACACACACAGACATAATGGAAGAGAGGCAGATGGGCACACACAGATGCAGAGAGATATGCCTGCACACAGACAAATATATGCACAGAGGCAAAGAGACAGAGATCCATGTGCACACAGAGACACACAGGACAGGGGGGAGAGATGCATGCATGCACAGATGCAGAGGAAGAGAGACTGGCAGATGTTTGCACAGACAAACGAAGAGGAAGAGAGATAGAGACAGAGAAGCATGTGCAGAGACACAGAGGAAGAGACAGATGCATGCACACACATACACAGAAAGACAGACAAATCCACGTGCACACAGATCATAGAATCATATAATCATTTTGGTTGGAAAAGTCCTTTAAGATAACCAAGCCCAACCATTAACCTAACACTGTCACTAAACCATGTCCCTAAGAACCTCATCTATGTGTCTTTTAAACACCTCCAGGGATGGTGACTCAACCACTTCCTTGGGCAACCTGTTCCAATGCTGACAACCCTTTCTGTGAAGAATTTTTTTCTAATATTCAATTTAAACCTCCCCTGGTGCAACTTGAGGCCATTTCCTCTCATCCTATCACTGCAGAGAGAGACAGAAACAGGGAAAAGTAGATGTGTGCATGCACAGATGCAGAGGAAGAGCAAGTGACATGCTCATGCAGAGAAATGTGGAAGAGGAGAGACACAAGCATGCACAGACTCAGAGAGACAGGTAGAGAGAAAGAGGCACATGCACACAGATGCAGAAGAAGAGAGAGAAAGATGTGTGTGAAAACAGCAGGGGAGAGACAGAGATGCATGTGCACACAGACATGGAGATGTGCATGCACAGACAAAGGAGGAGAGACAGCCATGTGCAGAGATGCAGAGGAAGAGACAGAGACACACACAGGCATACAGACAGAGAAAGACAGATACAGAGATGCACGCGTACATGCAGGGAGAGACAGAGATACGTGCACACACAGGTGCAGAAAGAAAGGGAGAGAGAGATGCATGCACAGAGGCGAAGAGAGTCAAAGAGATG
This sequence comes from Nesoenas mayeri, assembly GCF_963082525.1. Lineage (NCBI taxonomy): Eukaryota > Metazoa > Chordata > Aves > Columbiformes > Columbidae > Nesoenas > Nesoenas mayeri. Next base: position 722,733 of record NC_137553.1, on the reverse strand, counting down.
TGCACACAGGAGCAAAGATGCATGCATGCACAGATGAAGAGGGTTTGTTTGTGGGGTTGTTTAGTCTGGAGAAAAGGAGGCTGAGGGGAGACAATATCGCTCTCTACAACTACCTGAAAGGGGGTTGTAGCGAGGTGCGTGTTGGTCTCTTCTCCCAAGTAATAAGTGATAGGACAAGTGAAAACAGCTTCAAGTTGCACCAGGGGAGGTTTACATTGGATATTAAGAAAAATTTATTCACAGAAAGGTTTATCAGACATTGGAATAGGCTGCCCAGGGAAGTTGTTGAGTCACCATCCCTAGAGGTATTTAAAAGATGTGCAGATGTGGCACTTAGCTATGTGATTTAGTGGTGGACTTGGCAGTGTTAGGTTAACAGTTGGACTTGATGATTTTAAAGGTCTTTTCCAACCTAAATGATTCTATGATTCTATGCGTTATACAGATGGGCTTGTGATCAAGGGGTGGACCTGACCATGGAGGCCATCATGCAGGTCACCTGTGAACATGAAACGTGCTGCAATCAAGCAAGCCACATGAGTAAAGTCTCCCTAGAATAGAGGGCAGTGGCTGGGTTTTCGATATGACGAGACCTGGTGAATAGACTAGATTGGACCACTGTCATGAACATGCCAAGGCAAGCCCTACATACTCACTATGTGTGTCTAGAAACATATCTTGTAAACCATGCCACTGCCCAAAACACCACCTTAAGCCTTAAAAGAAGATATGTTAATGTTTCAAATTATGTGGAATGAACATGACACAAATGGGATGGAATAAGCAGTGGAGATTATAGTGGGTCTGACTGGGATGGAGTTAACTTTCCCTATAGCTGCCATGACAGTGCTGTGCTTTGTATTTGTAGCTAGAATTATGTTGATAACATACCAGTGTTTTGACTACTGCTGAGCAGTGCTCCCATAGCATCAAGGCTGTCCCTCTAACCTTCCATCCCCCTAAAGGCTGGGGGTGGGCAAGAGGTTGGGAGGGGATATAACTGGCACAGCTGACCCAAAGGGATATTCCATATGCTATGATGTCATGCACAGCAATAAAAGCTAATAGAAAGGAGGAGGAGAGGGCATTTGTTATTAAGGCATTTGTCTTCCAAAGCAACCGCTACACAAACTGAGGCTCTAATTCCCAGGAAGTGGCTGGACAGCACCTGTTAATGGATTTCCCATCCCTGGAGACATCCCAGGCCAGGCTTGACGGGGCTCTGAGCAACCTGATCTAGTTGAAGATGTCCCTGCTCATTGCACAGTGGTTGGACTAGATGACCTTTGAAGGTCCCTTCCAACCCAAACTATTCTATGATTCTAAGTATAGGATAAATTGTTTTTTGCTTTGCTTCCATGCGTGGCCTTGCTTTCTTTTATTCAACTGCCTTTATCTCGACCCATAAGTTTTTCATCTTGTTTTATTCCCCTGTCCTGCTGAGGAGGAGGGAGTGAGAGTGGCTTGGTGGGCATTTGGTGGCCAGCCGATGTCAACCCACCACACATGCACACAGAGTCAGAGGGAGACAGACAGATGCACATACACACAGACATGGAAAATGTGCGCACACACAAATGCCAAGGAAGAGCGACCAAGAGATGCATGTGCACACAGAGATGCACAGGTGGAAAGACAGAGGGACATGTGCAAAGAGAGATGCAGAGGAAGAAAGACATGCACACACTGAGAGTTGCGTGTGTACAGAGACTTGGAGAGAGACAGAAAAGGACAGAAAGAGAGATGCAGAGATGCAGAGAGATACACAGACAGAGACATGTCTACACAAAGATGTGGAGAAATACAGATGCGTTCACACAGACAGAAGAGGAGACCACCATGTGCACACAGAGATACACAGACAGACGCACAGTGAGACAGAGAGAGCAAGAGGTGCACACACACAGATGTAGAGTGTTGTGGTTTAACCCTGGTAGGCAGCTAAGCACCACACAGCTACTTGCTCATTCCCCCCACAGTGGGATGGGGGAGAGAACTGGAAAACTAAAAGTGTGAAAATTCATGGGCTGCAATAAAGGCAGTTTAATAAGAAAAACAATGAGAAAAAAACCAAAACAAAACAACAAGGAAAAACAAGAACCAGAAAAACAAGTGATGCAAAAAACCCCCAACTGCTCACCACCAGCCAACTGATGACCAACCAGTCCCTGAGAAATGGCAGCCCCAGCAAACTTCTCCCTCCCCACCTAGTTTTTATTGCTGAGCATGATGTCATATGGTATGGAATATCCCTTTGGTCAGTTGGAGTCGGCCTACTTGCTGGCAGGGCAGTGTGAGAAGCAGAAAAGGCCTTGACACTGTGCAAGCACTGTTAGGTAATAACTAAAACATCCCTATATTATCAGCGCTGTTTTCAGTACAAATGCAAAACATAGCCCCATGCCAGCTACTATGAAGTAAATTAACTCTACCTGAGCCAAACCCACTACATTCTTCACCCCTTATTCCATGCCATTTATGTCATGCTCAGGTCACACGCTATCCAATACATTCTCATTAACCACCACCCCCTTCCTGGCCATCCTTTGATATTTACACAGGTATCATTCCCTTAGTCTATGGACTACCCTTCTAAAATGTCCATAAAATATCTATTCAGTTCATTTATTCCATGACTTTGGGTTGAATCTGTTATGGTGTTCGCTCAGGACAGGAGAGGTAGTGTGTTGTGTGGAGTTATTTGGCACCAAAGTCAGCTCAGGTTGATTCACTGCTGCACTTGCACTGCTTCTTGTGAGGCATGTCCTCCATTGGTCTGGGTGGTTCCTGCTACTTCCTACAACATACAACTCATGGCTTACAACAATTTAAAGGTATATCCATTACAATCTCCACCCCTGGTGCCTTTGGACCAAGTTATAGCGTTTAACATTGCAATGAACTCTTGCCCTTGCTCCTAGCTTGGCTAGCAACAAGGGGTTCCTGTTATATATCTTTGGTATATGACAGCCACAGCAGTGGCAACATACAGCATCATATAACACTGGCATCATACAGCAATGACACCATGCAACCCAATTCATGGGTTATTTTCACCCAAGATTAAATCTTCTTGAGGAACACATCCTTCACCATCCTTCTGCATTACCACATAGTAGAGGAACCCCTCAGCTTAGTGACACAGCTCCGGGAGGACGTGAGTAGGCTGAGGATTATCAGGGAGTGTGAGAGGGAGATAGACCAGTGGAGTCGCATCCAATATTCCCTGAGGCAGGCCCAGCAGGTAGACAGGGCACACAGTACAGAGGACTCCCTACTCTCTCTCTGCATGGTGCAATGTAGTGACTTGAGGGATAAGGGGCAATGGCACCATGTTCCTGACCAGCACAGAAGGAGAAGGGTCAATGCTGTGACAACCTCACCTTCTCAGGTTCTCTTGCAAAACAGGTATGAGGTTCTGCAAGTGGAACCAAACGACAATATTGAGGAAGGTGGTTCAACTAAACTGGAAGTGCTGCAGAGGATAAGTCACCCTCCACCCTTCATTAAAACAGCTGCTGTAAAGAAAAAAACAAGCGGATTGTGGTCATAGGAGACTCCCTTCTAAAGGGAACAGAAGGCCCAATATGCAGGTCAGAGTCACTTCTTAGGGAAGTCTGCTGCCTCCCTGGGGCCAGGGTCAAAGACATAAAGACAAAACTTCCTGCCCTTCTATGGCCTTCAGATTATTATCCGTTATTGATTTTTCAGGTAGGAAGCAATGAGGTTGCAATGGGAAATCCAAGAGCAATCAAGAAGGACTTCAGGGTCTTGGGATGACTGGTCAAGGGATCAGGAGCACAAGTAATGTTCTCTTTTCTTCTAGTTGCAGGGAACGACGAGGGAAGAAACAGGGAGAGCCAGCAGATCAATAACTGGCTCTGATTCTGGCGTCACCAGCATAATTTTGGTTTTTTTGATCATGGGTTGGTTTATATGACACCAGGCCTGCTGGTGACAAATGGGATGCACATGTCTCAAAGGGGAAAAAGGATCCTTGGGTAGGAGTTAGCAGGGCTCATTGAAAGAGCTTTAAACTAGATTTGAAAGGGAAAGGGGATAAAACCAGGGGTAGCAGAGACAAACCCAAGGGCACTATGCCAATATTTGAGGGATAGCTAGCAAGGCCCTTTGGTCTGCTGTCTCAATGGAGGTAGGAGATGGAGTGCCATGTGGTAGAAGAGACACAAGGATTATAGGTGTGTTAGAAACCTTGGAAAAGCCTGAAAAAGGACACAAAGGAATTAGGGCTTCTCACTGGAAAAAGGTGGCAAGATCAGTAGCCTGGCTGAAGTGCACCTATACCAATGCACGCAGCACAGGCAACAAGCAGAAGGAGCTGGAAGCCATTGTGCAGCAGAAAAACTATGATATAGTTGCCATCACGGAAACATGGTGGGATGACTCTCAAAACTGGAGAGCTAAAACAGATAGCTATAAACTCTTCAGAAAGGATAGGCAAGGAAGAAGAGGAGGTGGGGTAGCCCAGTAAGTTAGGGACAGTTTTGATTGTCTGAAACTTGATGAGGGTGACAATACTGTAGGACTGCTTATCAAAAGGGAAGGCCAACAAGGCAGATATCCTGTTGGGAGTCTATTACAAACCACCCGACCAGGATGAAGAGACAGACAAAATATTCTGCAGGTTGCTGGAAGAAGTCTCATGCTCGCTAGCCCTTGTTCTTATGGGGAACTTCAACCTACCAGATGTCTGCTAGAAATACAGCACAGCAGAGAGGAAACAGTCGAGGGGGTTCCTGGAGTGTATGGAAGACAATTCCTGACACAGCTGGTCAGTGAGCCAACTAAGGAAAGAGCCCCACTGGATCTGTTGTTTGTGAACAGAGAAGGACTTGTGAGTAATGTGACGGTTGGAGGTTGTCTTGGGCATAGCGATCATGAAATGACTGAGTTTTCTATTATTGGAAAAGTGAGGAGGGTAGTCAGCAGAACTGCTACCTTGGACTTGCGGAGGGCAGACTTTGATCTGTTTAGGAGGTCCCTTGGGAGGCAATCCTGAGGGGCAAAGATGTCCAGGAAGGCTGGACATTCTTCAAGAAGGAAATCTTAGAGGTGCGGGAGCAGGCCATCCTTGTGTGCCAAAAGACGAGCCAGCATGGTAGAAGAGCGGCTTGGCTGAACAGGTAGATTCAACTGGAACTCTGGAATAAAAGGAGAATTTATGACCTTTGGAAGAAGGGGCAGGCCACTCAGGAGGACTGCAAGGATACGATGAAGTTATGCAGAGAAAAAATGAGAAAGGCCAAAGCCCAACTTGAGCTAAGCCTGGTTACTGCTGTAAAAGGGAACAAAAAATGCTTCTATGTCTACATGAGCAACAAAAGGAGGGCTAAGGAGAATCTCCATCCCCTGATGGATGCGGGGCAAAACATAGTGACAGAAGATGAGGGAAAGGCTGAGGTTCTAAATGCCGCCTTTGCCTCAGTCTTTAATAGTCAGAACAGCTGTGCTCCAGGTACCCAGCCCCCTGAGCCAGAAGACAGGGATGGGGAGCAGAATGAAGCCCCAATAATCCAAGGGGAAATGGTTGGTGACCAGCTACACCACTTGGACACCCACAAGTCTATGGGCCAGATGGGATCCACCCAAGGCTACTGAGGGAGCTGGCAGAGGTGCTCACCAAGTCACATTCAATTATTTGTCAGCAGTCCTGGATGACCAGAGAGGTCCCAGCTGACTGGAAGTTGGCAAATGTGATGCCCATCTCCAAGAAGGTCGAGAAGGTGGATCCAGGGAATGTCAGTCTGACCTTGGTGTTGGGGAAGGTCATAGAATAAATCAACTTGAGTGCCATCACATGGCACATACGAGACAACCGAGCAATTAGGTCCAGTCAGCATGGGTTTATGAAAGGCAAGTCCTGCCTGACCAACCTGATTTCCATCTACAACAAGGTGACCTGCTTAGTGGATGAGGGAAAGGCTGTGGATGTTGTGTACCTGGACTTCAATAAAGCCTTTAACACCATTTCCCACAGCATTCTCCTGGAGAAGCTGGCAGCTTATGGCTTAGATGGGCATACCCTTCACTGGGTAAAGAACTGGCTGGATGGCCGGGCCCAAAGAGCTGTGATGAATGCAGCCAAATCCAGTTGGTGGCCAGTCACGAGTGGTGTTCCCCAGGGCTCAGTGTTGGGGCCAGTTCTGTTTAGTATCTTTATCAATGATCTGCATGAGGGCATTGAGTGCACCCTCAGGAAGTTTGCAGATGACAAGTTGGGTGGGAGGGTAGGAAGGCTCTACAGAGGGCTCTGGACAGGCTGGATTGATGGGCTGAGGCCAATTGTGAGGTTTAACAAGGTCAAGTGCCAGGTCCTGCACTTGGGTCACAACAACCCCAGGCAATGCTACAGGCTTGGGGAAGAGTGGCTGAAAAGTTGCCTGGTGGAAAAGGACCTGGGGGTGTTGATTGACAGCCAGCTGAACATGAGCCAGCAGCGTGCCCAGGTGGCCAAAAAGGCCACCAACATCCTGGCTCATATCAGGAATAGTGTGGCCAGCAGGACTAGGGAAGTGATTGTGCCACTGTACTCAGCACTGGTGAGGCCCCACCTTGAACACTGTGTTCAGTTTTGGGCCCCTCATCATAAGAAGGACATGGAGGTACTAGAGAGAGTGCAGAGGAGGCGACGAAGCTGGTGAGGGGCCTGGAGCACAAGTCTTATGAGGAGTGTGTGAGAGACGCTGGCTCTTAGCATACGGTTTGAGTGTGTGTGAAAGACGGTGGTCCTTAACACACGGCATAAGTGTGGAAGGCTGAGATATTGTGAAGTATTTGTCTCTAAGCTTGCTTGCTAAAATAATATGCTTAAGGCCTGCTTGTTACAGAAAAATGCTTGCTTACTCTGCTTGCTTAATTGGGCCTGCTGTAAAGGCCTAAATACAGTGAAAGTGCAAAATGCATGATCACTGTGAATTGCTAAAACTCAAACAATGCTTGAAGGTTATGTAGCTCAAGTGAACCTCCAGCAATATCAGCCACCAACATCTGCGACCAGGCCTGCAGTGTGCTCGGGCAACGCCTGCCACCAACTGCCATAAAATAACAAGCTTATGACTTGCAAGTATGGCCATCCACCACCAGGACCAAAACCTGTCACCTGGGACCAGTAGAACTGAGGCCCAAATGCTGTCAGCACCTACTGGGACCTGGACTCCGCTACCAGAACCTGGACTCTGATATCGGTATGACCCAAGACCTTCAAACTGCCAAGCATTACCGAGGCCTGAAACCTGAGAGTTGCCTGACAGGAGACATTTGGATCCCTGGCAGTGACTATCTCTTGCTTATCTTCTTGCATGCTTGCTTAACTTTCCTCCTGATTTATCCCCCTCTTTTTCTTTGTTGCTCTAGCTTTAGGTGTGAAAAAGAAATAGATTTACTCTGTCTTTAGGCATAAAAATAAGATTGTTTAGCAGTATCTGACCTCATTTGTGTCTTAATCTCACTCTTGGAATAATTTTTTAACCTTCCTGAGTCTGAAATTGGACCAGGACCCCACAGAGTGGCTGAGGGAACTGGGGCTGTTTAGCCTGGAGAACAGGAGGCTGAGGGGAGACCTTATCACTGTCTACAGTTACCTGAAAGGAGGTTGCAGCATGGAGGGTGTTGGTCTCTTCTCCCAAGTAGCAAGAGATAGGACAAGAGGAAATGGCCTCAATTTGCACCAGGAAAGGTTCAGATTGGATATTAGGAAAAAATTCTTCACAGAAACGTTTATCAGGCATTGGAACAGGATGCCCAGGGCAGTGGTGGAGTCTCCATCCTTGGAGGTGTTTAAAATATGTATAGATGAGGTTCTTAGGGACATGGTTCAGTGCTAGAGTTAGGTTATAGTTGGACTCGATGATCCTGAGGGTCTCTTCCAACCAAAGTGATTCTGTGATTCTAAGTCCACCCAGGTCCTTGAGCAAAAGCAATCCCACAAATGGATTTGCCTTTTCCTGAGGAAGGAATAACCCAGATTGTCTTTCCCAGCCAGTTCCTTATGTGTACTACAGGGATTTTTTCTCCTTCCACAGTACATAGGGGTTTTGATTGGGCAGGTCCAAGCTGACTGACAGATCCTCCAGTGTTAACTTACCAAGTAGCTTCTGCTGAATTTGTATCCCATTGCTTGAATGTCCCAGCACCCATTGCTCTCACTATAGTTTATAACAGTCCATTGTATCATTCAGTTTTCCCAGAGGCTGATGCATGAGAAGGGATATGATATACACAGTCAATGCTGTACTCCTTGGCCCAGGTGTCTATGAGGTTTTTTATTATCTCCACCTTGGCTAATTCCCTCAGATACTGGATACCTCTCTCAATGTTGGTCCACTTGCCTTGGTAATTTACAAGATCTTCCTTGAAAGGATACCTGTCCTTTACCCTCGACAGGCGGCACCCCCAGAGGCTGAAGACTCCTGACCCTTTTCCAATCTCTTTGCCAATGGCCTTATCCCTAGCAAGGGATCCCAGGTGCCAGACTTCCTTACCCTCTAATTCCTGACTATTTGCCCCAATATCCCATCATCAGAGCAACCAGCCGATAATTTACTTGCCTGGTTGACAGCTGAAATCTTTTAGCGTATCTTGCAGCTCAGTTAGGAATAGGGTGGTTTCTGACTCATTTATGCTTTCATTTTTTTTCCCTCTCTTGTTCTTGTGGCTGCCCTGATGCAGAACAGGCTGCTGCTGCTCAGGAGAAGCTTCTTTCTCCCTTACTAAAGAAGTTGACCTCCGCTTCCTTTGTTTCTTCTTCACTATCCTGGAGCAACTGATGTAGTTGAGGACTGTGTCTCTGGTTCATCCACAGTGTCTATACGTCTTCAGATCCAGAGACCCTCTCTTCTCCTTGAGAGTGCTGAATAGTTCTCAGTAGGCATAGGCCAGGCCCCATCACAGTGTGAGAAGTTGTGTATCTTTGGCATAGTCAGGGACAGGGCATCCCTTTTTCCAAACATTCTATCACTTCATCAGGATCCCACACTTGTTCAGGAATGAAGTTCCAGACCATTGGTGACAAGCATTCTAGGTACCTACCCATATTCTCCCACATGTCTTGCCACCCATAACCACACTACCTCAGGGCATATCCCTGGATGATATTCCTAAATAGTTGATTTACCTTAGAAAAAAACAAAAATATTATTCAGAAGTACCAATAGGGGTGTTTTGGTTACCCAAGGATGTTCAAGATACTGAAGACAGTGTAACAAGGGGGCAAACATTGTGGGGGACTATGGTGAGTCCGTGGATTACCTGATGGAGGGCATGGGAACAGAAATTAGCCCTGAAGATATGAAGGCCTACCCGTGAGAAAGATGGGAGTAAAGGAGTATCTGGAGATGTTAAGGATGTACCCATGAGAGAGAAGGGAGTAGAAGAGTAACATTGATGACAGCAAAATTAACCAATGAGATGTTAGTGCTGTAACTTGTAACCAATAGTGAAAAGACACATGAACTGGTAGAATTGTATAAAAATGCACTTGTAGCAATAAATGGCACCTATTACTTTCATCTTGAAAGAACTTGGTCCATGTCGTTTGTCCGTCTCAACCGCAACATCTGGTGACCTCGACGTGATCCTGCCTGAAGAGGATCTCGCATGACAAGGAGACAGCGTGAAGCTGTGAACAGCCGAAGAAGAGCTGTGGAGACGGAGCCCAGTACAGCTGATAGAGCAGCCGAGGAGAGCTGCCGAAGATCTGGATCGTTGAAAAGACACCTCGCTAAGGAGTAGGTGAGCTACCGGGAACATGGGGGGAAACTTATCTAAAGAAGAGGGTACTATATTATCCACATGGAAGCTGCTTCTGAAGAAGCGGGGTGTTAGCCTTCCAGAACTGACTTTAAGAAAAGTGTTACTATGGGGCAAAGCACAAGGTTTAGAGGTTAATCCTGTGACAGCATTTAGTGTGTCACAATGGATGGACTTGGGAGATAAACTGTTTGATAGTGCTACCCGAGGGTCCACGGAAGCAACTGAACTGTTAACAACGTGGCACTTGTTATTAGATACTCTGAAAGAGTTAAAACAGCAACAGGATAAGGCAGAGGTGGTGGAGGGGGATGGTCTTCCTGGCTCTCCTGGGCCAGATTCAGAGGAAAAGGCAAGATTAAGTACTACTCCGACCCCCCCTGTTACTAAAGATTCGTCAAAACCGCCCAAGTCCATATTATCTGACACGGATAAGGATCCACGACACTTTCTTGGAAAGTTAAAAGGAATAAAGGAGGAGCGTACATATGTGTGGCCCCGAGATCAGATAAAAGCTATGAAAGACTCACATGAAAAAACAGTGTTGGGTTATATACGATCTCGGGAGGGGCCCCCGGAGCACCGGTCAGAGCAGTGCGTTCAGCCGACTGCTCCGCCGTCATCAATCACGGCTCAAACCTCTGCTCTACCATCATCAACTGTGGTTCCGCCGTCTGCGTCACTGCCATTAATCACAGTTCAAGCCCCTGCCTCGCCGCTATCAGTCGCGGAAGAAAAAAATGGACATTTTTTTTCCTGTCCCCCCTTGCCTGGAGATTTAGGTGGGGAGGATCCCCTCGTAGTGAGCCAGACCGAGCCAAATAACGTAATTCCTATAAATTTGGGTCCCCCCAGCCTGCCCCCGCCCCCCTCCCATGCTACTGCAGAGCAAATTCCTGAGGGTGGGGGTAGAGTTTCAGAGCGTAAACCGAACTTACCAAAAAGCTGGGATTTACCCCCAGCTTCGATTACAGTTAAACCACGGGACCCTTTGCTTTTCTGGAAGAGGGTGAAGGCTAAAGCTATGGAAATAGGGGACTGGAATCTATCAGAAACTATATCGGTTCCTACCCCTGATACTGAGCCGCCACCTGTTGAACCTGTTGAATCTATGGCATTTCCCGTCATATACCATAACCCTGCAGGGGGGGAGCCCCATGAGCATGTTTCTTATTCCTGGAAAGTAATTCAAGATTTGCAAAAAGCCACTGCTCAGTATGGGCCTAACTCCCCTGCGGTTATGCAGCTGTTATTTTTCTTTCTAGCATGCTACCTTTATTCCGGCATTCAAACTTGCGCAACTCTGTGACAGGCTGCTGTGTCTCATCTTGATGTGCTGGATTTGAAAGAATCCTGGTTTTGGAATAACAGTTGTAGTGCACCAGATGAGACACTAAAAAAAAAAAAAAAAAAAGACTTACCCAGTCCAGCTCGCTGCGGCAGGGGCTGGGTGCCAGTTGGGCTCCAGTGCGCACTGACCTGTTTTGTCAGGGAGACCCAGTGGCACCGCTACCTGGCTGAGCAGTGAGCGGTTCAAAGGTGCAATGCAAAAATTGAGATATTGTCTTGAATAAGTGTAACTGTGATCCATCTGCATGTTTGAACTTGGTATATGGTTTTCATATCTGAGCTCAGTATTTTAGTTAGCGTATATATATATTTGGTACCAAAAGAACTTTGTTTGGGGAGATAATTACAAAATGGGAACCGGTTCCACTGCTAAAATTCCACCTTGCTCCCCCTTAGGATGGATCCTTACACCTTAGAGTAACTTTCGGGGAAATATTCTGAATAAAGAAAACTTGAAATGATACTTTACTCAAATGTGGCTTAAATGTGGAATTCTGGGGTTTAGTGCTGTATTTCAATTAATGTTGTTTTGCAGAACTTTGGAAAAAATTTGGTGAACTGTGGTACTGTAAGTTAATTTGCCAATTTTGAGGCCAGAAAAGAATTTAAATTGTTAAAATCTGTTTCGCATTGGAAAAAAAAAAAAACATAAAACAAAAAAAAAAATCAAACCAACAAAAAACACAAACAAAACAAACACCTAAATGCTATGATAGATGTGAATTTGGAAGAGGTTGTATTTAAAAGTTGCTAGAATATTAACTGATTTGGATCTAGGAAAATAGAATAATGGATTTATGTTTATTATACTGGTTTTTGACATCTGTAAATTGTAAAAGGTAAATGGAGCTAAGGAATGTAACTATTGCTGAGCTACTTGAAATTGCATATAAAGTGTATTATGGTTGGAATGAAATGGGAAAACAAAAGAGCAAAATATCCCAGGCCTGTGTGCAGCTCATTGTAACTGAGAAGTTTCCCAGAGCCTCCCACTTCGGACCAGTGATTATACCAGCTGCGTGACCTTGGTTATCTCTGAACTGCAGCAAGAAGAGAAAGAAAAAAAAAAATGGAAAAACCTGGCTGCCCGCTTTTAAAGCAGTGAAAGGGGGGTTCTCTCTCCCCCCACTGCAGCGCTGTAATACTGAATGGAGCAGTCTGAGGGTGAAGTTTAAAGGCATCCTTAGCAGACTCATAGTTCTAATGAAACTGGAAAATTAAACCAAAAATTTGTTAATAGACTTATTCCGTGGTAACTAGTTGTAAGAGACTTCTTAGTAAATTCACCATGCTAGTTTTTGAGGTCATGGGAGAGAACGAAAGAAAGGCTGTTTTTTGAGACCAATGGAATGCCAAATCTGGAACAAAGTTTTAATACATGAATTCTTGTAGTTGCCAGAAAGTCCTATACCTCTCTTAGGTTAAGATTTGTTACGTAAATTGTAAGCTCAAATAACGTTTTCTGAGAATTCTGTTTAGTTGCATGGCCTACAAGAAGCTGCTGGGATGGTGCAGATCTGCTTGCTGCAAGTGAGAAATCTCCAAGGAAATTTCGAATGCTGTTGTATTTCCACTGGTATTAACAGCCAATGTTTCTATAAAGCAAATACTACACTAATGAATATGAAACAGGACTTTGATCCAGAAAAAAAAAAAAAAAAAAAAAAAGTCCAATAAATATGACAGCCAAAATGGAGTTGGAAACTTTGAGGAATAAATTTATGAAAACCTTACAGGCTGACTGCATTCGATTGGACTTGCAGATTTGTCTGTTTATAGCTACAACATAGAAACAACCTGTGGCTATTGTGGGACAGTATGATGAGATTGCTAACAGACTGATATACCGATTGTTACTCTGATTAAGAAATGCAGGGAATGAATTTAAGTCTTAATAGGCCATGATCCTTTTGTCATATATGTACCATTTGTGAAATTTAATTCTGATTTTTTTTTATTTGTAATCTATGTCTCTATAAATTGCACTAGCTGGTTTTCTTACCAGCACAGCTTTTGGCATGCCTAAATGTAAAATGTAAATTGCTGCAGAACCTGCAAGTCTTTAACATCAGGTCACAGACCATACGTGTGTCTGGTCTGATCCTACATACTTGCAAAGTTTTTGTTGATGGTTCTGGGCAGTCTCATAAAGCTGTAGTGGTTTGGCGTGACGATAACAATTGGTATCATTCTGTAAAAATTATTGAAGGTTCAGCCCAATGAGCAGAACTTGGCTCAGCTTTACATTACTTAGAGCTTTTAAGGAGGAACCTCTAAATTTGAATTGTGATTCTGAGTACGTAGTCAAGGTCCAACGCACGTATCTGATTCTGAACTGTGTTTTTGTTTTGGTTTGTTTTTTTTAAAACAAAAGTGGGGGAGAAGTAGGGAAAACACCACAAAACCAATTGTCAAAAGCATTGTATGTGATGAATCCCTTATATCTAAGTGGTGCAGCCCAAATTTGCCCTGTGATGAAACACTTTGCAAGTGTGACCCAAAACCATGCTAAATCAGAAAGAACCTACATTAGTTATGGCCAAATCACTAGTTAATGGTCAATGGAAAAGGCCACATCAATTGATAACCTGGGGGAGAGGTTCTGCTTGTGTCTTTACAGATCAAGGGCCGCAATGGTTGCTGGCACGAAACGTGAAACCTGTGTTATCTTCCTGACAATGATTGTTGCAGCTGCTGTGTTTTGGATGCCCACACAGACAAAGACTAACATGTGGATTACTTTAGCCAACATGACTGACCAGGACTCTATATGCCTAACTACGATGTCTCCAGAAAACCCGTTCCACACATGCTTGGCTGGTGTCTTCCTTGATGGCTACAGCAGCATCACACGACTGTTTCAAAATAGTGGTCAATACAGAGGCATTGCAACGAACTGTAATAATACTAACATGACACTTTGGATTAATTGCCTCCTGGAAGCAGACATTGAACCACAGGAACTGGAATTGCTGGCATCTATGCCCATGGACACTTGTATCAACCTGGTTTGTGAAAAGTGTCAGAACAATATATGAGAACATGAATGGATAAACTGCAAATTATTAATGCTACCCTTGGTGACTATAGAAATGAAACTCGATGGTGTAATGCCTCGCAGAAGAATCCAAGGACTTTCATTGATAATGTGGGAGAGCGACCCCAAAACCTCCTGTATAGTGTATTCTTGATCTGTGGAGACAGAGCCTGACCAGGAATTCCTTCTAATGCTGTTGGAGGACCATGTAGTTTGGAATGATTAACTCTCTTAATGCCCAATGTATCTATGATAATAGATCACAGAAGAGCAAGATGAGAAAAACACATTTTGCATGCATATGAGTCAAAATGTGATGATAATGTAGATTTTTGGGGATCAAGGTTAAGGGTTTTAGGATCTCTTGTATCTAGTGTTGGCACAGCTAAAAGCTTTAAATATTTTAGAAAAATTAGGATGCTGGCTAGTTAAGCAAACTAACAGAACTTCTAAGGCTTTAAGTGGACTTTTGTTAGATGTAGATTCTGTCAGACATGCCACACGGCAGAGTAGAGCCGCGATAGACTTTTTGTTATTAGCTCAAGGACATGGGTGTGAAGATTTTGATGGGATTTGTTAAATAAATTGCTTAGTGGTTGGGGGTTTTTAGGATGGTTGTTAGCAGTAGCAAAAACAGGACTGATTGTTTTGATGATTGTTGTGGTTGTGTTACTAACGTTGCCATGCATGATTTCTCTGCTGCAAAGGGCCCTGCAGCAGACAATGAAGGCAATTTTTTTAGCACAAAAACAAAAAGGGGGAATTGTGGGGGACTACGGTGGGTCCGTGGATTCCCTGACGGAGGGCATGGGAACAGAAATTAGCCCTGAAGATATGAAGGCCTACCCGTGAGAAAGATGGGAGTAAAGGAGTATCCGGAGATGTTAAGGATGTACCCGTGAGAGAGAAGGGAGTCAAGAGTAACATTGATGATAGCAAAAATAGCCAATGAGATGTTAGTGCTGTAACTTGTAACCAATAGTGAAAAGACACATGAACTGGTAGAATTGTATAAAAATGCACTTGTAGCAATAAATGGCACCTATTACTTTCATCTTGAAAGAACTTGGTCCATGTCGTTTGTCCGTCTCAACCGCGACAAAACATCTACCTCATAGAAGAAGGGGAAGATGCCATTCTGTGTTTCTTCCACTGAATGCCTCTCAGAGGAGAAAAGGTAAAAAGTATAATTGTTAATTGTCTCCATGAGATGGTTCCTGAAGTACAGGGAAGGCATCAGTGCAAGGCCCAAACACCAGATGAGGCTCAAGGCCAGTGCTTTTATCATAATTTTCCCAGGCAAAACACCACTATGTGCTGCAGAGCACAGCAAATTGCAAAAGTCAAACCCAACCTTTAACAAGCTCTCAAATTTGACATACAGGAAAAAAAGAGAGCATGGCATGGCTCAGATAAACCAATGTCAAGGACAGATAAGTCATCATCACAACCAGCAATTGTTAAACAGATATAAGTTCCCTCCAACACACTCTGGTCAAATCTGTTGTTATCTCAAACTCTTTGAGCCCCATGTTGCACACCAAAAAGGACTGTTGTGCTTTAACCCCAGTAGGCAACTAAACATCAAACAGCTGCTTGTTTGGTTGCTCCCCTCCCCCCAGTGGTATGGGAAAGAGTAAAAGTGTGAAAACTCATGGGTTGAGATAAATAGAGTTTAATAGGGAAAGTAAAAGCTGTGTGCATAATGGTCTGAAATGCAAGGTCTGTACTCTGCTGCTTGCCTTCCTTGCTCCCCTCAGGATCCTGTGCTCCACTCAACTCAATGCTGCCACTGATTACCACATCCTCAATTAGTTCTTCCTTGTTCATGAACAGCAGATCCAGCTGTGCATCATCCTAGTTGACCCATCCAACAGCTTATTATAAGTTTTTGTCATCGTTCACCCCCTGCAACATCCTCCAGAAGCCTCCTGGACTGTTGCTGTCCCATTGTTGCCCTTCCAGAAGATGTCAGGGAGTTTCAAGTCCTCCATAATAACCAGGGTCTGTAATCTGGAGACTTTCTCAGGTTGCTTAAAGAAGGTCTTGTCTCCTTCTTCACACTGATCAGGTGGTCTGTAACAAGCTCATATCATGATATGACACCTTACTAGTCTCTTCTCTGTTCCTGACCCACAAGCTCTCAAATATCCTGCCATACATTCCATAGAAGAATCAAAGAATCACAGAATGGTTGGGGTTGGAAGGGACCTCTGGAGATCATCCAGTCCAACCCACCTGCTAAAGCAGGTTCACCAGAGCAGGTTGCACAGGATCATGTCCAGGTGGGCTTGAATGTCTCCAGAGAAGGAGACTCCACAACCTCTCTGGGCAGCCTGTTCCAGTGCTCTGGCACCCTCAAGGTAAAGAAGTTTTTCCTCATATTCAGATGGAACCTCCTGTGCTTCAGTCTGTGCCTGTTGCCTTTCATCCTATCGTTGGGCACCACTGAAAGGAGTCTGGTCCCATCCTCTTGACACCCACCCTTGATATATTTATAAGCATAAATAAGATCCCCTCTCAGCCTTCTCCAGGCTGAACAGCCCCAGCTCTCTCAGCCTTTCCTCATAAGAAAGCTGGTCCAGACCCCTAATCATCTTTGTAGCCCACCGCTGGACTCTCATAAGTACTTCCTTGTCTTTGTTGTACTGAGGAGCCCAGAACTGGACACAGTACTCCAGATGGGGCCTCCACAGGACAGAGTAGAGGGGGACGATCACCTCCCTCAACCTGCTGGCCATACTCTTCCTAATGCACCCCAGGATACCGTTGGCCTTCTTGGCCACAAGGGCACATTGCTGGCTCATGGTCAACCTGTTGTCCACCAGGGACTCCCAGGTTCTTCTCTGTACTGCTGCTTTCCAGCAGGTCCACCCCTAACCTGTACTGGTGCCTGGGGTTATTCCTCCCCAGGTGCAGGACCCTGCACTTACCTTTGTTGAATTTCATCAGGTTCTTCTCTGTCCAGCCCTCCAGCCTATCCAGATCTCTATGAATGGCAGCACAGCCTTCTGCTGTATCAACCACTCCTCCCAGTTTGGTATAATCGGCAAACTTGCTGAGAGTACACTGTCTCTTCATCCAGGTCATTGATGAACAGGTTAAACAAGACTGGACCTAACACTGACCCACTGACCACTAGATACAGGCCTCCAACTAGACTCCGCACTGCTGATTGCAACCCTCTGAGCTCTGCCATCCATCCAGTTCATGATCTATCTCACTGTCCACTCATCCAACCCACGCTTCCTGAGCTTACCTATGAGGATGTTGTGGGAGACAATGTCAAAAGCCTTGCTGAAGTCAAGGCAGACAACCTCTACTGCTCTCCCCTTATCTTCCCAGCCAGTCACATCATCATAGAAGGCTATCAGGTTGGTCAAGCATGATTTCCCCTTGGTCAATCCATGTTGACTACTTCTGATAGCCTTATTTTCCTCCACATGCTTGGAGATGATGTCCAGAATGAGAGCTCTATATGCTTGAGCTACTCCTTCATTTAAGGGGCAATCCCCTCTGCTTCCTTGCCTGTCTTTCATAAAGAGATGCTAGGTGTAGCTGTACCATTTTATAAGACCATGTCCAGATAAACATTCTAGGTAAGATTCCTAATAGTGCTTGATGAACTTCAAAAGTCTTTTCCTGCAAGCATGTAAATGTATGTAGTATAGCTGCTAATGGATAGGGTAAGAGACCAGATCATAAACCAGCATCCATTTTGAGTCAAAAATACATGAAAATATGGTACAATTCTATGAAGGGGGCAGGGAAGCACAATACGTTTAGTAGCTCAAAAGCCTGCACTATTATATTGTGCTGGTTTGACTGAAATCAAGTTACTTTTCTTCATGCAGTAAGAACTTTTTCTCCTTTGTAACTAGCATCGTCTTTTGTTTAGATTTACTATGAGAATAATGAGATAAAGATGCTTCTTCCCTGGGATAGCGTTAATGTTTTTCTTTCAGTAGCTAGCTGTGTTTTTGAGTAAGTATGAAGAGAATGTAAGAACTCACTGATATCTTGTCTGTTGTCAGGGAAACCAAGGACTTCTGCTATCCAGCTGCAGGGGCAAGTTGGTAGGAGAGGGGCACAGACAGGACAGCACCTAGATTGACATCCAAGTTGATCAATGAAATATTGCCTACCATTAGTGTCATGCTCAGTATATAATTGGAGCCAGCTTTTTCAGCTTGTGAGTTTTATTAGTTCAGGTTTTCTGGTTTGTTAGTTCAGTTAGTTCCATTCAGGAGTCCTGTTCCATTGAGAGTTCAGTGTCAGTTTGGGCTTTTGCCATTCAGCCATTTTGCAATTGGCCTTTGGGCCTTTCTGCCTTTTGCCTTCTTTTGCTCTCTTGGTGGGATTGGCATTTCAGGACCAGGGTGCTCTTCCTCTGCGGGACTGGCTGTTCAGCATGACTGAAGTGATTGCATTGAGTATCTTTTATTTTATTATATATATTTTTTAGTTTATTATTATTATTATTATTATTGACATCTTATTAAACTGTTTTTATCTGAGTCCATGAGTTTCCCCCTTTCTTTTCAGTTCTTTCCCTTATCCCACTCAGGAGGTGGGGGGAATGATCAAGTGGCTATCATGGTTGCAACCCCAGTTGCTAGCTGGGGTTAAACCAGAACATATATATCATATTAGAATACTAGAATTTACCCCAGAAAATAATAGTTTTTCTTTTATATCAGGGAAAGTTGTCTGGGAAGTGAAACTCCAGGCTTTCCACCTCCTAAGTCTAAGTCTAGAGTCAATATAACTAGGGAACCATACTTACTGGATGAGGCACACTACAGATCGGAAGGTGCTGTCCACTGAATACCACAGAACAACCTGGGACCTGCTGTGTGCTGCAGGGTGGTATGTGCTGGGCTGTACAAAGTGGAATTCCATGTGGCGCTACCGTTGTCACCGTGTATGAGACGGGGACTGTGCCCTGATGGATCTGCAGCAAAAACACAAGTGTATGAAGTAAGCTGTTACAAGGGCTTTGAACAGTTATGGCATGGCATAGAAAACAAGCTTTCACCTAACATAACAAAAAAGTATTTTTTACTCCGAAGGTGTTAAAGAAGGGAAATAAATGTAATCCCTGTCCTTTATGAAAAAAAAGATCTTCTAATTGTAGCATCACTCTTCAGACAGTGCTTTTAGGACAAGGCCAGAAAGGAGCTCTCAAGATGTTAAGTCCTCCAAAGCACTGTTAGAGGCACTCAAAAACATCTAAAATTCAGCAAAGCTGCCCTTCCCACACACTAAGGTTAGTTCTTAGGGAAAATAGACAGCAATAACTCCTACGTAAAAGCCAGTCAGAAAAAGGAAGGGAGGGGAACCCTATAAGTAGCTAAAGAATCTCTTCAACTCGTCCTTGCTGCATGATTAAACGTTAATCCAGAGACATATCTTTGAAGAAAAAGAACTTCAGATAGACTTTCTTTCCTGGAAAAAAAAACCAATCTCTGAATGCCTACATAAGGCAACACTCCAGGGATGTGTCTTTAACATGACTGACAACAGTAGCTGAAACTAAAAATCTGGCTACAGAGCAACCACGGGAGATTTAAACGTGGTAAACCGATGTGCATAGAGGTGGCTACAGTAAGAGCCGAGGCTGGGCATGGATTGAGGAGAGGAGGAGGAGATCGCAGAGACATGGTCCTGCCGAAAGAATCGCTGTGAAAGTGGCTGATCTTGCGAGAGGGGCTGAAGTGGAAGGGGTATTGCCAGGAGTAACTGCAGATTTAAATGCCCTCCTAGGGAGCGCAGGTGACCAGGAGCACAGCAAAAAGGGCCAGCAAACAGGGGTGAAGCAGTTAGCACAGCAGTTTGTGCAAGCAGGCATGGCAAGCAGGCAGGGCAAAGAAGCTCAGCAAGCTCAAGTGATTAACCTCACTTGATTGTTGTCACCCTCGCAGAAGGATCCGACTATGGTATCCACTCAGGGCAAAGGTAAGTACTCTGCACTCAACAGGAAGGAGGTGGCAACCCAGACAGAGCTGCCAGGGGAACATGCAGCCACACTCGGAGTGGCAGGAGAAACACCCTCTTACCCACTCCACCTTCCCAGGTGCCTCTGTCCAACAGGCATGAGGGTCTGGATGTGGAATGCAGCAACTTGAGGAATAAGGGGAAATGGCAGCAAGTTCCTGCCCGGTGCACAAGGAGGAGGGTCCCTACTGTGACCACCCTACCTTCCCAGATTCCCTTGCAAAACAGGTATGAGGCCTTGCAAATGGAACCAAACAACCACATTGAGGAAGGCAGTTCCACTAAGTTGGGGATGCTACAGAGGACAAGTCACCCTGCGCCCTCCATCAAAACAGCTGCTGTAAAGAAAAAAAGGCAGGTTGTGGTTGTAGGAGACTCCCTTGTAAGGGGAACAGAAGGCCCTATATGCAGACCAGACCCACTTCTTAGGGAAGCCTGCTACCTCCCTGGGGCCAGGGATAAAGACGTAAAAAGAAAACTTTCTGCTCTGGTTAGGTCCTCTGACTATTATCCCCTAATAATTTTTCAGATAGGCAGTGATGAAACTGAAAAGGGAAAAGTAAAGACAATCAAGAAAGACTTCAGGGCCTTGGGATGCATGGTCAAGGGATCAGGACCACAATTAGCATTCTCCTCTGTCCCCACAGTTGCAGGGTACGACGAGGAAAGATGCAGAAAGACCCACCAGATCAATACCTGGCTGCAGGACTGGTGTCACCAGCAAAATTTTGGGTTTTTGATCATAGATTGTCTCGCATAGCACCTGGCCTGCTAGGGACAAATACAATACACTTGTCTCAAAGGGGAAAAGAATCCTGGGACAGGAGTTAGCAGGGCTCATTTAGAGGGCTTTAAACTAGATTTGAAGGGGGAAGGGAGGAAACCAGGTGTGGCACAGGCATACCCAAGAGCAACATGCCAGCAACTGAGGGTAGTCTTAATGAGGCCCTTAGGTCTGCCATCCCAGTGGAGGTAGGGGATGGAGAGCCGTACAGTAAGAG
The DNA here is from genome assembly GCF_963082525.1 of Nesoenas mayeri. NCBI lineage: Eukaryota > Metazoa > Chordata > Aves > Columbiformes > Columbidae > Nesoenas > Nesoenas mayeri. The sequence continues at coordinate 701,580 of NC_137553.1, read as the reverse complement.
AAATACAGGGGTTATTGATGTGTTAGAAATGGTGGAAGCATTTGATGATGGCCACAAAGGAATTAGGCCTTCTCACCAGAAAAAAAGTGGCAGAATCAATGGCCCAGCTGAAGTGCATCTATACAAATGCACGCAGCATGGGCAACAAACAGGAGGAGCTGGAAGCCATTGTGAGGCAGTAAAACTATGATACAGTAGCCATCACAGAAACATGGTGCAATGACTCTCATAACTGGAGTGCTGCAATGGATGGCTATAAACTCTTCAGAAGGGATAGGGGAGGAAGGAGATGAGGTGGGGTAGCCCTGTATGTTAGGGAGTGGTTTTGTTTGTCTGGAACTTGATGAGGGCGATGATGGGGTTGAGTGTCTATGGGTGAGAATCAAGGGGAAGGGCAACAAGGTGGACATCCTGGTGGGGCTATATTACGGACCACCTAACAAGGATGAAGAGGCAGATGAAATATTTTGCAGGCAGCGGGGAGAAGTCTCCTGATTGCTAGCCCTTGTTCTTATGGGGGACTTCAACCTACCAGATGCCTGCTGGAAATACAGCACAGCAGAGAGGAACCAGAGGAACATTCAACCCTGTTGTCATCTTAATCAAGCTCCAGACAGTCAAACCACTCCCTATCATACAGGGCTACCCCACCTCCTCTCCTTACTTGTGCTCCTGATCCCTTAACCAGTCATCCCAAGGCCATGAAGTCCCTCTTGATTGCCTTTAGTCTTCCTTTTACAACTTCATAACTGCCTACCTGAAAAATCAGTAATGGATAGTAATCTGAGGGCCATAGCAGGGCAGGAATTTTTCTCTTCACATTCTTGACCCTGGCCCCAGGGAGGCAGCAGACTTCCCTATGAAGTGGGTCTGCTCTGCATATTGGGCCTTCTGTTCCCTTCAGAAGGGAGTCTCCTATGACAATAACAAATCTTTTTTTTTCTTTATGGAAGCAGTTTTGACATAGAGCATAGGGTGACTTAACATTGGCAACACCTCTGAGCTAGATGAACGATCATCCTTGTCGTTGTTTGGTTCTATTTTCAGAAGCTCATACCTGTTATGCACAGGCACCTGAGAAAGTGGGGTAGTCACGGAGGAGACCCACCTGCTGTGCTGGTCAAGAACTTATCACCATTGCTCCCTATCCCTTTAGTCACAGTGTTCATCCAGGTGGAGAGAGGATAGAGAATCCTCCGTACCATGTGTCCTGTCTGCCTGACAGGCCTGTCCCAGGGAAGGTAGGATGCGACTCCAGTAGTCAGTCTCCTTCTCAGACTCCCTGATACCCCTCAACCTACTCACCTTCTCCCAGAGCTCTGCCACTAAGTGGAGAAGTTCCTCTACCTGGGCACACCTTCCACAGGCTTACTACTGCTGTCTGGTACTGGCCTAAGAGTAGGGCACTCCCTGCAGCCTGACAGCTGGATAGCAGCCTGTTCCCATCAGAGCTCTGTCTGGGAAGCTGTGTCAGTAGTAGCAGGTGCAGAGTTTAAAGAGGCCATGGCCTTCTGCTGGGTAGATATAATTGCTCCATGTCTAAGCTGTCAGAACTACAGCATCCTTCCTGCATACCCTTCTATGTGAAGTGCTGCACAAACTGCCATGCCATGCCCTTTCTGACACGCCATGCCCTGTTGTCCACTCTAATTGGATCACACTCTTAGGGGCTTCTTTATATGGGGGGGGAGATGGGCTTGTTTGCCATTGGTCCTGGTCCCCTCCCAGGTCTTGTCAGCAGTTGTCATGCAAACTGCAGGTTCCTGTTGGGTCTCTTGGTTCCCCCTGAGTTTTCCCTGGTCTCAGGAAACCTCCCTGTATATCATGCTTGAGTGCTATGCTGTGGATTGTGCTGGCACTGGAGCTGCTAGCCTCGGTGACTCAGTGCTAGTTTCAGTTACACTGCATTTAAATCTCCTGCCGTTGCTGCTGGCTCTGCCTGCAGGCTCTTGGCAGGTCTCTCAGCTTCCTCTGAGGTTACTCCAGTTCAGGAAACCCCCCTGTACACCACACTAGAATGACCAGCTCTGTCCCTAGTTAATGGATGCAACCACATACCAACAAACACACTTGGCTGCAGTGTACTGATTCAAATAAGAAAAGGCTATATCAATAGGACAATTTCCTTTAAAGAGCCTCTATTACAGAATCCTACTCCTCTTCCTGCCTCAGGAAGATCTAACTTATTTTTCTGGACTAACTGCAAATGTCATTTCCTCATGCCATTTAAGGAGCTGGTTGAGGCTAGAATGAGTAATTTAGTGATGAGATGATATTACCATGAGTTCAGAGAATCATATAATCGTTTAGGTTGAAAAAGACTTTAAGATCATCAAGTCCAACTGTTATGAGTTTTGCTGTTATGTAGGCAGTCAATTACATGCTTGTGAATTCTGTTTTTAAGAATGTATTTTAAACTATGTAAAGCACTTAAACCTAAAGAAAGATGATACATTATTACCATAGCATATGTTAAACTAAGTTAACTTCAGAAGCAGAAGAGTCACATTTCAAAGGTGGGATGCAGAGATCTTCAGAACTGTGCCAACACACACTGACAGAATGTTGACTTTCGCTCTATTAGAGTCTAGATTTTTTTTCTTAAGTAACAAATGTATCAATGTTTTCACTGAATGCTGCAGCTCTCTATGCACTGATACTACTCAGAAGAAAAAAAAAAAAAAAAGAAAAAAACACTCTACAAGACGACTAAAAGGAGTTAGTGTTATGTGACCTCCATTGCCAACTGATTGGTCAAGGAGAGTTCACTCATTTGCTCTCTTTGGAAAGGAATACAGAGATTAAGACATTTGCATCCATGTTCTCAACACGTTCTTACCTGATCATGAATGTCAACTATCACTGTGTTCTGCTGTGGTGGGTGAGCAGCTGGGTGCAACATATGATGGGATATACTTGGAGGGTTAAAGGCTTTGGGCTCTTCTATTGCTTGCTGCTGTCCATAGGAGAGATGGTGATAGTTTTCATCTTGGCTAACAGAATTGTATTGGGACAGGCGATCCCTTCTTGCTCTCTGACGGCGAACAGGAGGACTAAAATACATAAAGAAAAAGATGAAAGATCACATTAAGAAAAGTTTGTGGCACTGATAACTAGAAGCACAAAGAACTCAATAGTAAGGATATTTTTACACTAGAAAGTTTTGCTAGGCTGGGTATGTTAGCTTGTCATACAATCTTTCACTGAGAAAAATTTCTGAAAGCCCTAGCATAAATGCTTATTTCAGCATGAGTGCTTTGAAACCTAAAATCTGCAATTAGTAATAAAATCAGTTAATAAAAATAAGGGTCATAGATTTTAAGTACTTGCTAAATTAATAAGGTTCTGTTGTGGTTTTTGTTAAAAACAAGACCGGTTTCTCTTGTAGTGAATTTCCTTTCAGCTAAAGTCTTCTTAGTAACTGCACTTCTCTAAAGTAGGATACATGTTTTGGTAGACATAGCAATGGAATGCAAGGTCGCTGATAAGGATGCACATCCTGTAAGTGAGAGGGGCAAGGAGGAGCGAACTGAACAGGTGACTAAAACTGACCAGCTAAGTATTCCATCCCATCCACATCATAACACCATATAAAAATGGGAGAACACGAGGGTCTCTTTCTTCTTTGACTATGGCCGGCATCTGGGAAGGACCCTGCCTGCTGTCCCTGCAAATCTGAGCCCTAGTGACAGACCCTGCATCCTTGAATCCAGTTTCAGTTTGCTGCAGAGTCCAACCCAGGACTTCTGGGTGCCTGCTCTGCAGTTATTGGAGCAGTTCTGAGCTTTGCCGGGGAAGGGAATTCAAGATTGGGTTTGTATATTTTGTATTATTTTCTCTATTTTATTAGTAGCATTAGTACAACATTTTTAAACTTTTTTTCCAACTTGCAAGTCTGTCTCTCTTTCCTCCTATCGCCTTTCCTTAGTGGGCAGGGGGGAGGCTGGGAGGGAGAAGGGCTTAACAGAAAGCATCTGGCACGGTTTATTGTCACCCTGCAATCAAACGGTGACAGGTTTACAGATGTTAGGTGTTAGGCACTTGTTAGGCATTAAGTAACAAGAATGGTATTTGTTAAGATAAGCAGGAGAAGGTTAGGACACAATGCACTTGCTCCTAGAAGATAAGGTGGTGAGACCAGTGCAGAGACCGGCTTGAAACCAGTTACTACCACCTCTGCAGTTATGAGCTGAATAACAAAGGGACTGCACCTGCCCAGACTTGGGGTCAAGCAGAGGACAACCTGAGAAAAGACTTCTTACTTCATCCCAGGACCCTCGAAAGACCACCCACTTACTGACTGTACATGCACAGGGGACCATTTACATATGCTAAGAATATGCATATGGAAATGTAATGAATATGTATGATCTAGATGGATATAACCTGTGCCTGGAGCTCCTTCTGCTCCCCCCACTAGGAAGATGGATCCCCTGGGGTTGGTGACGCACCAGTAAAGGTGATGCTTGCTTTCAAAACCGCAAATTTTGGTGTTAGAAGTTTCTTCACTTAGCCGATTTAGGGTATCACTTCAGCATAGCTTAACAGAAGAGAGGAAACAAGAAGCAGCATTTTTAAAACATCATAGAATCTCCTGAGTTGGAAGAGGACCCACAAGGATCAGAGTCCAAATCGTATCTCTGCATATGACAACCCCACAGTTCACACCGCGTGTCTGAGGGTGTTTTCCAGTCCCTTCTTGAACACTGTCAGGCTTGGGGCCGTGACACCTCCCTGGGGAGCCTGTTCCAGTGTCCAGCACCCTCTGAGTGAAGAACCTTTTCCTAATGTCCAACCTAAACGTCCCCTGGCACATCTTCCTGCCATTCCCTCAGGTTCTGTCATTGATCACCAGAGAGAAGAGATCAGAGCCTACCCTTCCTCCTCCCCTTGTGAGGAAGCTGTAGACTGTGATAATGTCTCCCTCAGTCTCCTCCGGAATGAACAAACCAAGTGACTTTAACAACTTCTCACACAGCTTCCGCTGCAAATCCTTCACCGAATTTGTAGCTCTCTTCTGGACACTCTCCAGTAGCTTTGTATCCTTTTTGCACTGTGGTGCCCAGAAGTGCACCCAGTGCTCCAGGTGAGGGCACACCAGTGCAGAGCAGAGCAAGAGAATCACCTCCCCCGACTGGCTGGCGATGCCGTGCTGGATGCACCCAGGACGCGGTTGCCCCTCTTGGCTGCCAGGGACGCTGTCGGCTCACGTTCAACTTGACATCAACCAGAACCCCCAGATCCCTCTCCACGGAGCTGCTTTCCAGCATCTCGTCCCCAGTCTGTATGTACAGCCAGGGCTGCTGTGTCCCAGGTGCAAATCCAGCACTTGCTCTTGTTGAACTTCATGCGGTTGGTGATTGCCCAGTTCTCCAGTTTGTCAGATCCCTCTGCAGGGCCTCTCTGCCCTCCAGAGTGTCAACAGCTCCCCCCAATTTTGTGTCATCAACAAACTTGCTAATCAGTCCCTCAAGTCCTGTGTCCAAGTCATTTCTGAAGACACTGAAGAGTGCTGGCCCTAAGATGGATCCCCATGCAACCCGCTAGTGACTGGACGCCAGCCCGACTTTACCCCATTTGCTAGAACCCTTTGAGCCCGGCCCATCAGCCAACTGCTCACCCACTGCACTGTGTGTTTACCCAGCTGTGTGCTGGCCATCTTGTCCAGGAGGATACTGCGAGAGGCAGTATCAAAGGCTTTACTGAAATCCAAAAAGATCATGTGACAGGCTTCCCTTGGTCGACTAGGTGGGTAACCTTGTTGTAGAACAGAATTAAGTTAGTCAAGCAGGACTTTTCCCCTCATGAACCCGTGCTGGCTGGGACCAATGACTGCATTGTTGTTCAGATGTTTTTCAATAACTCCCAGAACAATCTTCTCCATGATTTTGCCCAGAACAGAAGCGAGTTTGACAGGCCTGTAGTTGCCAGTGTCATCCCTGTTGCCCTTCTTGTAGATTAGGACAACGTTTGCCAGCTTTCAGTCATCCAGGACCTCTCCACATTCTCAAGAGTGCTCAAAAATCACAGAGAGAGGTCTCGCTATGACGTCAGCCAGCTCTTTAAGCACCCTTGATGAATCCCATCAGGCCTCATCACCTTGCAGGGATCTAGCTGGAGTAGTAAATCCCATAAAAGTCTGGATTGATTGGGAGGTTATCATTCTCTCAGCCATGGTTTACTAGTCCAGGGTTATGAGGGCCCCTGTGGCGGATGCACTCGACCCCCCCCCCCCAGGTAAACCAGCAGCAGTTTGGTCCGGGCTCCAGAGGAGGTAAAGGCCTGAGCCGCAGCCAGGCCAAGAACTCCTTCCAGGAGACCCACGGGGAAGCAAAAGAGCACACTGAACGCCGGTGGCTTGTGGGCGCAGAGAGTCTTGTGCAGACTTTTCCTACTGTATGCGATTTGACTACGATGTCAACTACTTCATTCTATAAACACGACAGCCTGATGAGCCCACTGTGAGCTCTCCCTGCTACATAAGTGAGCTGTTATGGCAACGGCTTTACTACTCACAGGTCAGTGGATTATCCCAATTCAAGTTCGATGTTGATCATTTAGCTTAAGTAGATGCACACCAAATGTAATGGATTATTTAGAGATATAAGGTTGTATGATTTTTAATATACTTTTTGCTTCATGTTACTTGGTTAAGCTGGATTTGCTAAAATTTAGGCTGTAAAGTTCTGCTCATATTTACCAAAAGCAAATACCGACCACACTGAACACTTGTAAGATAAGGTCTAGTTTGCACTTTGCTAGGAAAAATGGAACTGGCTGGGAAAAATACAATCT
>NC_137553.1:2500-15000 GCF_963082525.1 Nesoenas mayeri | reverse complement strand
GGTTAGGGTTAGGGTTAGGGTTAGGGTTAGGGTTAGGGTTAGGGTTAGGGTTAGGGTTAGGGTTAGGGTTAGGGTTAGGGTTAGGGTTAGGGTTAGGGTTAGGGTTAGGGTTAGGGTTAGGGTTAGGGTTAGGGTTAGGGTTAGGGTTAGGGTTAGGGTTAGGGTTAGGGTTAGGGTTAGGGTTAGGGTTAGGGTTAGGGTTAGGGTTAGGGTTAGGGTTAGGGTTAGGGTTAGGGTTAGGGTTAGGGTTAGGGTTAGGGTTAGGGTTAGGGTTAGGGTTAGGGTTAGGGTTAGGGTTAGGGTTAGGGTTAGGGTTAGGGTTAGGGTTAGGGTTAGGGTTAGGGTTAGGGTTAGGGTTAGGGTTAGGGTTAGGGTTAGGGTTAGGGTTAGGGTTAGGGTTAGGGTTAGGGTTAGGGTTAGGGTTAGGGTTAGGGTTAGGGTTAGGGTTAGGGTTAGGGTTAGGGTTAGGGTTAGGGTTAGGGTTAGGGTTAGGGTTAGGGTTAGGGTTAGGGTTAGGGTTAGGGTTAGGGTTAGGGTTAGGGTTAGGGTTAGGGTTAGGGTTAGGGTTAGGGTTAGGGTTAGGGTTAGGGTTAGGGTTAGGGTTAGGGTTAGGGTTAGGGTTAGGGTTAGGGTTAGGGTTAGGGTTAGGGTTAGGGTTAGGGTTAGGGTTAGGGTTAGGGTTAGGGTTAGGGTTAGGGTTAGGGTTAGGGTTAGGGTTAGGGTTAGGGTTAGGGTTAGGGTTAGGGTTAGGGTTAGGGTTAGGGTTAGGGTTAGGGTTAGGGTTAGGGTTAGGGTTAGGGTTAGGGTTAGGGTTAGGGTTAGGGTTAGGGTTAGGGTTAGGGTTAGGGTTAGGGTTAGGGTTAGGGTTAGGGTTAGGGTTAGGGTTAGGGTTAGGGTTAGGGTTAGGGTTAGGGTTAGGGTTAGGGTTAGGGTTAGGGTTAGGGTTAGGGTTAGGGTTAGGGTTAGGGTTAGGGTTAGGGTTAGGGTTAGGGTTAGGGTTAGGGTTAGGGTTAGGGTTAGGGTTAGGGTTAGGGTTAGGGTTAGGGTTAGGGTTAGGTTAGGGTTAGGGTTAGGGTTAGGGTTAGGGTTAGGGTTAGGGTTAGGGTTAGGGTTAGGGTTAGGGTTAGGGTTAGGGTTAGGGTTAGGGTTAGGGTTAGGGTTAGGGTTAGGGTTAGGGTTAGGGTTAGGGTTAGGGTTAGGGTTAGGGTTAGGGTTAGGGTTAGGGTTAGGGTTAGGGTTAGGGTTAGGGTTAGGGTTAGGGTTAGGGTTAGGGTTAGGGTTAGGGTTAGGGTTAGGGTTAGGGTTAGGGTTAGGGTTAGGGTTAGGGTTAGGGTTAGGGTTAGGGTTAGGGTTAGGGTTAGGGTTAGGGTTAGGGTTAGGGTTAGGGTTAGGGTTAGGGTTAGGGTTAGGGTTAGGGTTAGGGTTAGGGTTAGGGTTAGGGTTAGGGTTAGGGTTAGGGTTAGGGTTAGGGTTAGGGTTAGGGTTAGGGTTAGGGTTAGGGTTAGGGTTAGGGTTAGGGTTAGGGTTAGGGTTAGGGTTAGGGTTAGGGTTAGGGTTAGGGTTAGGGTTAGGGTTAGGGTTAGGGTTAGGGTTAGGGTTAGGGTTAGGGTTAGGGTTAGGGTTAGGGTTAGGGTTAGGGTTAGGGTTAGGGTTAGGGTTAGGGTTAGGGTTAGGGTTAGGGTTAGGGTTAGGGTTAGGGTTAGGGTTAGGGTTAGGGTTAGGGTTAGGGTTAGGGTTAGGGTTAGGGTTAGGGTTAGGGTTAGGGTTAGGGTTAGGGTTAGGGTTAGGGTTAGGGTTAGGGTTAGGGTTAGGGTTAGGGTTAGGGTTAGGGTTAGGGTTAGGGTTAGGGTTAGGGTTAGGGTTAGGGTTAGGGTTAGGGTTAGGGTTAGGGTTAGGGTTAGGGTTAGGGTTAGGGTTAGGGTTAGGGTTAGGGTTAGGGTTAGGGTTAGGGTTAGGGTTAGGGTTAGGGTTAGGGTTAGGGTTAGGGTTAGGGTTAGGGTTAGGGTTAGGGTTAGGGTTAGGGTTAGGGTTAGGGTTAGGGTTAGGGTTAGGGTTAGGGTTAGGGTTAGGGTTAGGGTTAGGGTTAGGGTTAGGGTTAGGGTTAGGGTTAGGGTTAGGGTTAGGGTTAGGGTTAGGGTTAGGGTTAGGGTTAGGGTTAGGGTTAGGGTTAGGGTTAGGGTTAGGGTTAGGGTTAGGGTTAGGGTTAGGGTTAGGGTTAGGGTTAGGGTTAGGGTTAGGGTTAGGGTTAGGGTTAGGGTTAGGGTTAGGGTTAGGGTTAGGGTTAGGGTTAGGGTTAGGGTTAGGGTTAGGGTTAGGGTTAGGGTTAGGGTTAGGGTTAGGGTTAGGGTTAGGGTTAGGGTTAGGGTTAGGGTTAGGGTTAGGGTTAGGGTTAGGGTTAGGGTTAGGGTTAGGGTTAGGGTTAGGGTTAGGGTTAGGGTTAGGGTTAGGGTTAGGGTTAGGGTTAGGGTTAGGGTTAGGGTTAGGGTTAGGGTTAGGGTTAGGGTTAGGGTTAGGGTTAGGGTTAGGGTTAGGGTTAGGGTTAGGGTTAGGGTTAGGGTTAGGGTTAGGGTTAGGGTTAGGGTTAGGGTTAGGGTTAGGGTTAGGGTTAGGGTTAGGGTTAGGGTTAGGGTTAGGGTTAGGGTTAGGGTTAGGGTTAGGGTTAGGGTTAGGGTTAGGGTTAGGGTTAGGGTTAGGGTTAGGGTTAGGGTTAGGGTTAGGGTTAGGGTTAGGGTTAGGGTTAGGGTTAGGGTTAGGGTTAGGGTTAGGGTTAGGGTTAGGGTTAGGGTTAGGGTTAGGGTTAGGGTTAGGGTTAGGGTTAGGGTTAGGGTTAGGGTTAGGGTTAGGGTTAGGGTTAGGGTTAGGGTTAGGGTTAGGGTTAGGGTTAGGGTTAGGGTTAGGGTTAGGGTTAGGGTTAGGGTTAGGGTTAGGGTTAGGGTTAGGGTTAGGGTTAGGGTTAGGGTTAGGGTTAGGGTTAGGGTTAGGGTTAGGGTTAGGGTTAGGGTTAGGGTTAGGGTTAGGGTTAGGGTTAGGGTTAGGGTTAGGGTTAGGGTTAGGGTTAGGGTTAGGGTTAGGGTTAGGGTTAGGGTTAGGGTTAGGGTTAGGGTTAGGGTTAGGGTTAGGGTTAGGGTTAGGGTTAGGGTTAGGGTTAGGGTTAGGGTTAGGGTTAGGGTTAGGGTTAGGGTTAGGGTTAGGGTTAGGGTTAGGGTTAGGGTTAGGGTTAGGGTTAGGGTTAGGGTTAGGGTTAGGGTTAGGGTTAGGGTTAGGGTTAGGGTTAGGGTTAGGGTTAGGGTTAGGGTTAGGGTTAGGGTTAGGGTTAGGGTTAGGGTTAGGGTTAGGGTTAGGGTTAGGGTTAGGGTTAGGGTTAGGGTTAGGGTTAGGGTTAGGGTTAGGGTTAGGGTTAGGGTTAGGGTTAGGGTTAGGGTTAGGGTTAGGGTTAGGGTTAGGGTTAGGGTTAGGGTTAGGGTTAGGGTTAGGGTTAGGGTTAGGGTTAGGGTTAGGGTTAGGGTTAGGGTTAGGGTTAGGGTTAGGGTTAGGGTTAGGGTTAGGGTTAGGGTTAGGGTTAGGGTTAGGGTTAGGGTTAGGGTTAGGGTTAGGGTTAGGGTTAGGGTTAGGGTTAGGGTTAGGGTTAGGGTTAGGGTTAGGGTTAGGGTTAGGGTTAGGGTTAGGGTTAGGGTTAGGGTTAGGGTTAGGGTTAGGGTTAGGGTTAGGGTTAGGGTTAGGGTTAGGGTTAGGGTTAGGGTTAGGGTTAGGGTTAGGGTTAGGGTTAGGGTTAGGGTTAGGGTTAGGGTTAGGGTTAGGGTTAGGGTTAGGGTTAGGGTTAGGGTTAGGGTTAGGGTTAGGGTTAGGGTTAGGGTTAGGGTTAGGGTTAGGGTTAGGGTTAGGGTTAGGGTTAGGGTTAGGGTTAGGGTTAGGGTTAGGGTTAGGGTTAGGGTTAGGGTTAGGGTTAGGGTTAGGGTTAGGGTTAGGGTTAGGGTTAGGGTTAGGGTTAGGGTTAGGGTTAGGGTTAGGGTTAGGGTTAGGGTTAGGGTTAGGGTTAGGGTTAGGGTTAGGGTTAGGGTTAGGGTTAGGGTTAGGGTTAGGGTTAGGGTTAGGGTTAGGGTTAGGGTTAGGGTTAGGGTTAGGGTTAGGGTTAGGGTTAGGGTTAGGGTTAGGGTTAGGGTTAGGGTTAGGGTTAGGGTTAGGGTTAGGGTTAGGGTTAGGGTTAGGGTTAGGGTTAGGGTTAGGGTTAGGGTTAGGGTTAGGGTTAGGGTTAGGGTTAGGGTTAGGGTTAGGGTTAGGGTTAGGGTTAGGGTTAGGGTTAGGGTTAGGGTTAGGGTTAGGGTTAGGGTTAGGGTTAGGGTTAGGGTTAGGGTTAGGGTTAGGGTTAGGGTTAGGGTTAGGGTTAGGGTTAGGGTTAGGGTTAGGGTTAGGGTTAGGGTTAGGGTTAGGGTTAGGGTTAGGGTTAGGGTTAGGGTTAGGGTTAGGGTTAGGGTTAGGGTTAGGGTTAGGGTTAGGGTTAGGGTTAGGGTTAGGGTTAGGGTTAGGGTTAGGGTTAGGGTTAGGGTTAGGGTTAGGGTTAGGGTTAGGGTTAGGGTTAGGGTTAGGGTTAGGGTTAGGGTTAGGGTTAGGGTTAGGGTTAGGGTTAGGGTTAGGGTTAGGGTTAGGGTTAGGGTTAGGGTTAGGGTTAGGGTTAGGGTTAGGGTTAGGGTTAGGGTTAGGGTTAGGGTTAGGGTTAGGGTTAGGGTTAGGGTTAGGGTTAGGGTTAGGGTTAGGGTTAGGGTTAGGGTTAGGGTTAGGGTTAGGGTTAGGGTTAGGGTTAGGGTTAGGGTTAGGGTTAGGGTTAGGGTTAGGGTTAGGGTTAGGGTTAGGGTTAGGGTTAGGGTTAGGGTTAGGGTTAGGGTTAGGGTTAGGGTTAGGGTTAGGGTTAGGGTTAGGGTTAGGGTTAGGGTTAGGGTTAGGGTTAGGGTTAGGGTTAGGGTTAGGGTTAGGGTTAGGGTTAGGGTTAGGGTTAGGGTTAGGGTTAGGGTTAGGGTTAGGGTTAGGGTTAGGGTTAGGGTTAGGGTTAGGGTTAGGGTTAGGGTTAGGGTTAGGGTTAGGGTTAGGGTTAGGGTTAGGGTTAGGGTTAGGGTTAGGGTTAGGGTTAGGGTTAGGGTTAGGGTTAGGGTTAGGGTTAGGGTTAGGGTTAGGGTTAGGGTTAGGGTTAGGGTTAGGGTTAGGGTTAGGGTTAGGGTTAGGGTTAGGGTTAGGGTTAGGGTTAGGGTTAGGGTTAGGGTTAGGGTTAGGGTTAGGGTTAGGGTTAGGGTTAGGGTTAGGGTTAGGGTTAGGGTTAGGGTTAGGGTTAGGGTTAGGGTTAGGGTTAGGGTTAGGGTTAGGGTTAGGGTTAGGGTTAGGGTTAGGGTTAGGGTTAGGGTTAGGGTTAGGGTTAGGGTTAGGGTTAGGGTTAGGGTTAGGGTTAGGGTTAGGGTTAGGGTTAGGGTTAGGGTTAGGGTTAGGGTTAGGGTTAGGGTTAGGGTTAGGGTTAGGGTTAGGGTTAGGGTTAGGGTTAGGGTTAGGGTTAGGGTTAGGGTTAGGGTTAGGGTTAGGGTTAGGGTTAGGGTTAGGGTTAGGGTTAGGGTTAGGGTTAGGGTTAGGGTTAGGGTTAGGGTTAGGGTTAGGGTTAGGGTTAGGGTTAGGGTTAGGGTTAGGGTTAGGGTTAGGGTTAGGGTTAGGGTTAGGGTTAGGGTTAGGGTTAGGGTTAGGGTTAGGGTTAGGGTTAGGGTTAGGGTTAGGGTTAGGGTTAGGGTTAGGGTTAGGGTTAGGGTTAGGGTTAGGGTTAGGGTTAGGGTTAGGGTTAGGGTTAGGGTTAGGGTTAGGGTTAGGGTTAGGGTTAGGGTTAGGGTTAGGGTTAGGGTTAGGGTTAGGGTTAGGGTTAGGGTTAGGGTTAGGGTTAGGGTTAGGGTTAGGGTTAGGGTTAGGGTTAGGGTTAGGGTTAGGGTTAGGGTTAGGGTTAGGGTTAGGGTTAGGGTTAGGGTTAGGGTTAGGGTTAGGGTTAGGGTTAGGGTTAGGGTTAGGGTTAGGGTTAGGGTTAGGGTTAGGGTTAGGGTTAGGGTTAGGGTTAGGGTTAGGGTTAGGGTTAGGGTTAGGGTTAGGGTTAGGGTTAGGGTTAGGGTTAGGGTTAGGGTTAGGGTTAGGGTTAGGGTTAGGGTTAGGGTTAGGGTTAGGGTTAGGGTTAGGGTTAGGGTTAGGGTTAGGGTTAGGGTTAGGGTTAGGGTTAGGGTTAGGGTTAGGGTTAGGGTTAGGGTTAGGGTTAGGGTTAGGGTTAGGGTTAGGGTTAGGGTTAGGGTTAGGGTTAGGGTTAGGGTTAGGGTTAGGGTTAGGGTTAGGGTTAGGGTTAGGGTTAGGGTTAGGGTTAGGGTTAGGGTTAGGGTTAGGGTTAGGGTTAGGGTTAGGGTTAGGGTTAGGGTTAGGGTTAGGGTTAGGGTTAGGGTTAGGGTTAGGGTTAGGGTTAGGGTTAGGGTTAGGGTTAGGGTTAGGGTTAGGGTTAGGGTTAGGGTTAGGGTTAGGGTATAGGGTTAGGGTTAGGGTTAGGGTTAGGGTTAGGGTTAGGGTTAGGGTTAGGGTTAGGGTTAGGGTTAGGGTTAGGGTTAGGGTTAGGGTTAGGGTTAGGGTTAGGGTTAGGGTTAGGGTTAGGGTTAGGGTTAGGGTTAGGGTTAGGGTTAGGGTTAGGGTTAGGGTTAGGGTTAGGGTTAGGGTTAGGGTTAGGGTTAGGGTTAGGGTTAGGGTTAGGGTTAGGGTTAGGGTTAGGGTTAGGGTTAGGGTTAGGGTTAGGGTTAGGGTTAGGGTTAGGGTTAGGGTTAGGGTTAGGGTTAGGGTTAGGGTTAGGGTTAGGGTTAGGGTTAGGGTTAGGGTTAGGGTTAGGGTTAGGGTTAGGGTTAGGGTTAGGGTTAGGGTTAGGGTTAGGGTTAGGGTTAGGGTTAGGGTTAGGGTTAGGGTTAGGGTTAGGGTTAGGGTTAGGGTTAGGGTTAGGGTTAGGGTTAGGGTTAGGGTTAGGGTTAGGGTTAGGGTTAGGGTTAGGGTTAGGGTTAGGGTTAGGGTTAGGGTTAGGGTTAGGGTTAGGGTTAGGGTTAGGGTTAGGGTTAGGGTTAGGGTTAGGGTTAGGGTTAGGGTTAGGGTTAGGGTTAGGGTTAGGGTTAGGGTTAGGGTTAGGGTTAGGGTTAGGGTTAGGGTTAGGGTTAGGGTTAGGGTTAGGGTTAGGGTTAGGGTTAGGGTTAGGGTTAGGGTTAGGGTTAGGGTTAGGGTTAGGGTTAGGGTTAGGGTTAGGGTTAGGGTTAGGGTTAGGGTTAGGGTTAGGGTTAGGGTTAGGGTTAGGGTTAGGGTTAGGGTTAGGGTTAGGGTTAGGGTTAGGGTTAGGGTTAGGGTTAGGGTTAGGGTTAGGGTTAGGGTTAGGGTTAGGGTTAGGGTTAGGGTTAGGGTTAGGGTTAGGGTTAGGGTTAGGGTTAGGGTTAGGGTTAGGGTTAGGGTTAGGGTTAGGGTTAGGGTTAGGGTTAGGGTTAGGGTTAGGGTTAGGGTTAGGGTTAGGGTTAGGGTTAGGGTTAGGGTTAGGGTTAGGGTTAGGGTTAGGGTTAGGGTTAGGGTTAGGGTTAGGGTTAGGGTTAGGGTTAGGGTTAGGGTTAGGGTTAGGGTTAGGGTTAGGGTTAGGGTTAGGGTTAGGGTTAGGGTTAGGGTTAGGGTTAGGGTTAGGGTTAGGGTTAGGGTTAGGGTTAGGGTTAGGGTTAGGGTTAGGGTTAGGGTTAGGGTTAGGGTTAGGGTTAGGGTTAGGGTTAGGGTTAGGGTTAGGGTTAGGGTTAGGGTTAGGGTTAGGGTTAGGGTTAGGGTTAGGGTTAGGGTTAGGGTTAGGGTTAGGGTTAGGGTTAGGGTTAGGGTTAGGGTTAGGGTTAGGGTTAGGGTTAGGGTTAGGGTTAGGGTTAGGGTTAGGGTTAGGGTTAGGGTTAGGGTTAGGGTTAGGGTTAGGGTTAGGGTTAGGGTTAGGGTTAGGGTTAGGGTTAGGGTTAGGGTTAGGGTTAGGGTTAGGGTTAGGGTTAGGGTTAGGGTTAGGGTTAGGGTTAGGGTTAGGGTTAGGGTTAGGGTTAGGGTTAGGGTTAGGGTTAGGGTTAGGGTTAGGGTTAGGGTTAGGGTTAGGGTTAGGGTTAGGGTTAGGGTTAGGGTTAGGGTTAGGGTTAGGGTTAGGGTTAGGGTTAGGGTTAGGGTTAGGGTTAGGGTTAGGGTTAGGGTTAGGGTTAGGGTTAGGGTTAGGGTTAGGGTTAGGGTTAGGGTTAGGGTTAGGGTTAGGGTTAGGGTTAGGGTTAGGGTTAGGGTTAGGGTTAGGGTTAGGGTTAGGGTTAGGGTTAGGGTTAGGGTTAGGGTTAGGGTTAGGGTTAGGGTTAGGGTTAGGGTTAGGGTTAGGGTTAGGGTTAGGGTTAGGGTTAGGGTTAGGGTTAGGGTTAGGGTTAGGGTTAGGGTTAGGGTTAGGGTTAGGGTTAGGGTTAGGGTTAGGGTTAGGGTTAGGGTTAGGGTTAGGGTTAGGGTTAGGGTTAGGGTTAGGGTTAGGGTTAGGGTTAGGGTTAGGGTTAGGGTTAGGGTTAGGGTTAGGGTTAGGGTTAGGGTTAGGGTTAGGGTTAGGGTTAGGGTTAGGGTTAGGGTTAGGGTTAGGGTTAGGGTTAGGGTTAGGGTTAGGGTTAGGGTTAGGGTTAGGGTTAGGGTTAGGGTTAGGGTTAGGGTTAGGGTTAGGGTTAGGGTTAGGGTTAGGGTTAGGGTTAGGGTTAGGGTTAGGGTTAGGGTTAGGGTTAGGGTTAGGGTTAGGGTTAGGGTTAGGGTTAGGGTTAGGGTTAGGGTTAGGGTTAGGGTTAGGGTTAGGGTTAGGGTTAGGGTTAGGGTTAGGGTTAGGGTTAGGGTTAGGGTTAGGGTTAGGGTTAGGGTTAGGGTTAGGGTTAGGGTTAGGGTTAGGGTTAGGGTTAGGGTTAGGGTTAGGGTTAGGGTTAGGGTTAGGGTTAGGGTTAGGGTTAGGGTTAGGGTTAGGGTTAGGGTTAGGGTTAGGGTTAGGGTTAGGGTTAGGGTTAGGGTTAGGGTTAGGGTTAGGGTTAGGGTTAGGGTTAGGGTTAGGGTTAGGGTTAGGGTTAGGGTTAGGGTTAGGGTTAGGGTTAGGGTTAGGGTTAGGGTTAGGGTTAGGGTTAGGGTTAGGGTTAGGGTTAGGGTTAGGGTTAGGGTTAGGGTTAGGGTTAGGGTTAGGGTTAGGGTTAGGGTTAGGGTTAGGGTTAGGGTTAGGGTTAGGGTTAGGGTTAGGGTTAGGGTTAGGGTTAGGGTTAGGGTTAGGGTTAGGGTTAGGGTTAGGGTTAGGGTTAGGGTTAGGGTTAGGGTTAGGGTTAGGGTTAGGGTTAGGGTTAGGGTTAGGGTTAGGGTTAGGGTTAGGGTTAGGGTTAGGGTTAGGGTTAGGGTTAGGGTTAGGGTTAGGGTTAGGGTTAGGGTTAGGGTTAGGGTTAGGGTTAGGGTTAGGGTTAGGGTTAGGGTTAGGGTTAGGGTTAGGGTTAGGGTTAGGGTTAGGGTTAGGGTTAGGGTTAGGGTTAGGGTTAGGGTTAGGGTTAGGGTTAGGGTTAGGGTTAGGGTTAGGGTTAGGGTTAGGGTTAGGGTTAGGGTTAGGGTTAGGGTTAGGGTTAGGGTTAGGGTTAGGGTTAGGGTTAGGGTTAGGGTTAGGGTTAGGGTTAGGGTTAGGGTTAGGGTTAGGGTTAGGGTTAGGGTTAGGGTTAGGGTTAGGGTTAGGGTTAGGGTTAGGGTTAGGGTTAGGGTTAGGGTTAGGGTTAGGGTTAGGGTTAGGGTTAGGGTTAGGGTTAGGGTTAGGGTTAGGGTTAGGGTTAGGGTTAGGGTTAGGGTTAGGGTTAGGGTTAGGGTTAGGGTTAGGGTTAGGGTTAGGGTTAGGGTTAGGGTTAGGGTTAGGGTTAGGGTTAGGGTTAGGGTTAGGGTTAGGGTTAGGGTTAGGGTTAGGGTTAGGGTTAGGGTTAGGGTTAGGGTTAGGGTTAGGGTTAGGGTTAGGGTTAGGGTTAGGGTTAGGGTTAGGGTTAGGGTTAGGGTTAGGGTTAGGGTTAGGGTTAGGGTTAGGGTTAGGGTTAGGGTTAGGGTTAGGGTTAGGGTTAGGGTTAGGGTTAGGGTTAGGGTTAGGGTTAGGGTTAGGGTTAGGGTTAGGGTTAGGGTTAGGGTTAGGGTTAGGGTTAGGGTTAGGGTTAGGGTTAGGGTTAGGGTTAGGGTTAGGGTTAGGGTTAGGGTTAGGGTTAGGGTTAGGGTTAGGGTTAGGGTTAGGGTTAGGGTTAGGGTTAGGGTTAGGGTTAGGGTTAGGGTTAGGGTTAGGGTTAGGGTTAGGGTTAGGGTTAGGGTTAGGGTTAGGGTTAGGGTTAGGGTTAGGGTTAGGGTTAGGGTTAGGGTTAGGGTTAGGGTTAGGGTTAGGGTTAGGGTTAGGTTAGGGTTAGGGTTAGGGTTAGGGTTAGGGTTAGGGTTAGGGTTAGGGTTAGGGTTAGGGTTAGGGTTAGGGTTAGGGTTAGGGTTAGGGTTAGGGTTAGGGTTAGGGTTAGGGTTAGGGTTAGGGTTAGGGTTAGGGTTAGGGTTAGGGTTAGGGTTAGGGTTAGGGTTAGGGTTAGGGTTAGGGTTAGGGTTAGGGTTAGGGTTAGGGTTAGGGTTAGGGTTAGGGTTAGGGTTAGGGTTAGGGTTAGGGTTAGGGTTAGGGTTAGGGTTAGGGTTAGGGTTAGGGTTAGGGTTAGGGTTAGGGTTAGGGTTAGGGTTAGGGTTAGGGTTAGGGTTAGGGTTAGGGTTAGGGTTAGGGTTAGGGTTAGGGTTAGGGTTAGGGTTAGGGTTAGGGTTAGGGTTAGGGTTAGGGTTAGGGTTAGGGTTAGGGTTAGGGTTAGGGTTAGGGTTAGGGTTAGGGTTAGGGTTAGGGTTAGGGTTAGGGTTAGGGTTAGGGTTAGGGTTAGGGTTAGGGTTAGGGTTAGGGTTAGGGTTAGGGTTAGGGTTAGGGTTAGGGTTAGGGTTAGGGTTAGGGTTAGGGTTAGGGTTAGGGTTAGGGTTAGGGTTAGGGTTAGGGTTAGGGTTAGGGTTAGGGTTAGGGTTAGGGTTAGGGTTAGGGTTAGGGTTAGGGTTAGGGTTAGGGTTAGGGTTAGGGTTAGGGTTAGGGTTAGGGTTAGGGTTAGGGTTAGGGTTAGGGTTAGGGTTAGGGTTAGGGTTAGGGTTAGGGTTAGGGTTAGGGTTAGGGTTAGGGTTAGGGTTAGGGTTAGGGTTAGGGTTAGGGTTAGGGTTAGGGTTAGGGTTAGGGTTAGGGTTAGGGTTAGGGTTAGGGTTAGGGTTAGGGTTAGGGTTAGGGTTAGGGTTAGGGTTAGGGTTAGGGTTAGGGTTAGGGTTAGGGTTAGGGTTAGGGTTAGGGTTAGGGTTAGGGTTAGGGTTAGGGTTAGGGTTAGGGTTAGGGTTAGGGTTAGGGTTAGGGTTAGGGTTAGGGTTAGGGTTAGGGTTAGGGTTAGGGTTAGGGTTAGGGTTAGGGTTAGGGTTAGGGTTAGGGTTAGGGTTAGGGTTAGGGTTAGGGTTAGGGTTAGGGTTAGGGTTAGGGTTAGGGTTAGGGTTAGGGTTAGGGTTAGGGTTAGGGTTAGGGTTAGGGTTAGGGTTAGGGTTAGGGTTAGGGTTAGGGTTAGGGTTAGGGTTAGGGTTAGGGTTAGGGTTAGGGTTAGGGTTAGGGTTAGGGTTAGGGTTAGGGTTAGGGTTAGGGTTAGGGTTAGGGTTAGGGTTAGGGTTAGGGTTAGGGTTAGGGTTAGGGTTAGGGTTAGGGTTAGGGTTAGGGTTAGGGTTAGGGTTAGGGTTAGGGTTAGGGTTAGGGTTAGGGTTAGGGTTAGGGTTAGGGTTAGGGTTAGGGTTAGGGTTAGGGTTAGGGTTAGGGTTAGGGTTAGGGTTAGGGTTAGGGTTAGGGTTAGGGTTAGGGTTAGGGTTAGGGTTAGGGTTAGGGTTAGGGTTAGGGTTAGGGTTAGGGTTAGGGTTAGGGTTAGGGTTAGGGTTAGGGTTAGGGTTAGGGTTAGGGTTAGGGTTAGGGTTAGGGTTAGGGTTAGGGTTAGGGTTAGGGTTAGGGTTAGGGTTAGGGTTAGGGTTAGGGTTAGGGTTAGGGTTAGGGTTAGGGTTAGGGTTAGGGTTAGGGTTAGGGTTAGGGTTAGGGTTAGGGTTAGGGTTAGGGTTAGGGTTAGGGTTAGGGTTAGGGTTAGGGTTAGGGTTAGGGTTAGGGTTAGGGTTAGGGTTAGGGTTAGGGTTAGGGTTAGGGTTAGGGTTAGGGTTAGGGTTAGGGTTAGGGTTAGGGTTAGGGTTAGGGTTAGGGTTAGGGTTAGGGTTAGGGTTAGGGTTAGGGTTAGGGTTAGGGTTAGGGTTAGGGTTAGGGTTAGGGTTAGGGTTAGGGTTAGGGTTAGGGTTAGGGTTAGGGTTAGGGTTAGGGTTAGGGTTAGGGTTAGGGTTAGGGTTAGGGTTAGGGTTAGGGTTAGGGTTAGGGTTAGGGT